>NW_020664661.1:1522698-1554813 GCF_002925995.2 Terrapene triunguis | reverse complement strand
CTTCATTTACTTCAATTTCTGCATGTGTCTCTGAAGGTGAATAAATTTTCTCCACTTCCCTATCAGTCTGATGCTATGAGCTGCCTTCATCTAGAAGTAAGTTTCCATCATCTTGAGTTTCCAAACTGCTTTTTTGTGGATGTGAGCTACCCTCATCTCAAAGTAATATACTTTCATCTTGATGTTCCAAACTGCTTCCATGCGGATGTGAGCTAACCTCCCCTCCAAGTAAAATTCCTTCATCTGGATGCTGTGTACTGCTTCCATCTTTATTTGGATTAAAGAGAAGATATTTCAGGAAGGATCCCTGCTGTTTTGCTTGATCCTTTTCCTTCTCAGCCTTTCATTTACAATACTCAGCTCCTGAGGCTTTTCTTTTTCCTCTTTCTGCCATTGGGCATTTGAATATTGTTATGTACTGTGCTCCCGACTGTAAGCATTATAGCGTTAAGAATGGCTGACACACGCACCACATGGTTGGTGATTTAAACCACATTGCAGCCATCCCAACACATCTTTTCACTGCTTAAAGGTTCAATGATTAGTAACATACACTCACTTACCTATTAAAACGGTTAGTTACAGCGTTTACACGGCAACAAAATGACCTTTTTCGACGTTATAACCCGACACCGGTTGTTTGGAAAGTAAATCCCCTTCCTCACAGTTACCTGCTTGGAGTGTGACGTCATCACTTTCGTAGTCTATTACGCGTTAACGCTGTTACTTTTATAGACCTTATTTATTACGTGTGAACCAGTTATAACAAAGAAAAGTTCATAATTATACAGCCCGATAATAACGCTTAAAGATACTCACATTTTGGATTTATAATGCTGAAAGATGTTATTCTTTATTCTTTGGCACCAAGAAACACAATTTTCCACGGTATTCGCTTGATTCTTAACCATCTACCTGCGATGTGTGTTAAAATGACCATTTGACATGTATCAACTCGCGATACCTCCACTCTACATGAATTTCCAGCTATGAGACCTTGATGTATATTTGAGTTAGGTGTCACTAGCATTGCAGCTCTTGCCACTGGCGGATGTGTTTCATTGTGGCTGAGTTATTGCTTATCAAAATTGCGGAGTGTCATCTTGATCCTGTGTCACAAATTGAAAAAAAAAATTCGCTAAAATATTATTTATTTTTGCAGTAAATTAAAGATTTAACATATTAATAAATTCTCAGAAACGTAGAGAAATGAATTATAATTCATATTCCCTCCATACGCACATGGGAATTGAAATAATGACATCTTTGTTATTTTATTTGTATTTTTTTCAATTTTTTTTTCATTTGATTTTTTCCCTCTAATTTCCCCCCATTTAACTTGGCACCCTAGGCGACCGCCTAGTTCGTCTATATGGACGGGCCACCCCTGGGGACCGTGCCAATGACAGCCTGCCAGCTGCTCCGATCACAACAAACCCAGTGCTGTTGGATCGCAGACCACTTGACCAAAGAACATTTTCTCAGTGCGTATCTGGAGCAGTTGGTAGGATTTTTCCCCAGTATCTGGAAACAAACATTTTAAATGATGTTATATATAGTGGGAGGCTGCCTGTAAAGGGGCACAGCCCAGATTAAAACTGACCCCAGTGTAGAGCAGAAACCTATCCAGCAGACCTCACGCTGCAGGTTCCATCTCTCGCTCTCTCTTTCTGGAACCGCTCTAATTTTGTTGGGCAGCAGTCATGGTTCTTCCAGGCTTATCTTTCAGGATGCCAGCAGGTCCTGAAATAACTCTTGAGGCCTGTAAAACATCATGTCTCCAGTCAGACAAACTCTTTGACATCCCTCTGAGAACCTTCCTGCTACTTCTTTGCTTCCTTTCTGTTCTCTGATTTTTTTATTCATCTGTGGCCCCCACCTCCCTTCTCCTCCCCGTCATGTGTATCCAGGGTATATCCTATGAGAACCATAGGCTTATTAGGGGAGCAGGACAGGATTTTAGGTTGACTGGCTGGTATCTATCCCAGGTCTCAAAGGGATCTGGACCCAGATTGCTTGTTAAAAGAAATATGATTGTTTATAAATTTTTTTAGAACGCTTAAACAAAGATAAAAGCAAAGGAACTTTATCACCAAAGCTAAGCTACTGTTAATAATATTAAACTAAACTAAGAATAAAGCAAAACAACTGTCCAGTCAAGGTGAAATCAACAAACCAAACAAGTTAGACTCAGTAATGCCAACAATAATCAGTCCTTAGACAAATTCTAAAAAAGTGGCTGTTTGCTTATAAATCCAACTAAAGAATGTGCCCAAAATCAATCAGATCTATCATTTGAATGGTTAAGTAGCTTAATATGAAACCAAATTATTATCTTATGTCTGGACCACAACCTTGGAAATGAATTGCTATGTGGTGGCTAACCCTTTCCTCTCCCCACCGGAGATGATTATAGCTAAGGCTAAGATTTTGTCATGGATATTTTTAGTAAAAGTCACAGATAGGTCACAGGCAATAAAGAAAAATTCATGGAAGACTGTGACCTGTCCGTGACTTTTACTAAAAATATGCATGACAAAATGGGGAGCTCCAGGCTCCCTACATCACCCAGGGGGGCCTGGCTCAGAGCTGCAGTGTCCCTCCACGGCCTGGCTCGGAGCTCCGGGACACCCCGGCTGCTCTGTGCTCAGGAGCACCCCAGCACCCCAGCCGCCCACAGTGACCAGAAGCTCAGGATCTCCCTGCCGCCCGTGGTGGCCGGGAGCTCGGGGTCTCCCCACTGCTTGTGAGCTCCAGGGCACCCCTGCCCCCTGCTGCCTGGGAGCTCTGGGGCACCCCTGGCCCCCACCCCAGCTGGGAGTTGCAGGCCATCCCTGCTGCCCTCTGCAGCTGGGAACTTGGCCCCCACAGTTCCCAGCTGCCAGGATGGCGGGGGACCCTACAACTCTCAAGCGCTGGGAGCTCAAATCACGGAGGTCTCTGGAAGTCACGGATTCAGTGACTTCTGTGACCTCCATGACAAAATCGTAGCCCTAATTATAGCATAGACTTGAATGGAATATTTTTGATAACTAGAAGTTTGACAGTGCATTTTCCAGAAATTGCAGAGGACAACCTGAAGTCTCTCAGGATTTTTAAACATAAAACACAGAACACACTTTAGGGAGTAATTTTACGAGACATCATTTAGGACTGTTTAAACCTGGGGAACATTTATTTCAGGCACCTTGCCCATGTGGGTTGTATGGGTGCTCATACACACCTGCATTCTCGCAGCCACACTTTCACTTTCACACCATACATTAAAAAGAATAAAAAGGCCCGAGATGTCTCTGAGCTTAAAAAAAGAAAGAAAAGAAAAAGACCATGTCTGAGGAAGTTAACATGGTCTTATCTGGGTGAAAAAATCTCGAGATTATATTGTATCACCAGTTTATGTAAAATTCAATATAAATATCCTATAAAAATAGCTAATTGGGAGGGGGGAAAACTAGCCAATCGCCCAGTCACTCAACATTCATTCATCAGCAACATTAAAAATAAAACATTATATTCCACTTCATCACCTCCAGTTCCTTCTGAGAAACGAGGCATTTGCAATAATTTTTCTATTTTAGAACTGGGCTATAAGCCAAACATCTTATCTTCTGGAATCTTCATCTTGACAGAGGAAATTTACTTTAAAGCCCATCAATGAAACCCACTTGAAACATGACATTTTACATTTTAGGTTGGGTCTATATTCCAATACAAGCAATTCCTCTCTCAGTATCAGGTGGTTGAATGGTATCACTGGTCTCGTGTTTTTGGCTTTTGCTTACTGAACAAAATTCAGTCGTGCTGCCTTTTCCCTCTAGAGGGCATGTGTTCAATCCATAGCAATGCCTCATGCAAATAGAGGTGGTCATGATTAGGGTGACAATTTTGTCACAGAGGTCACGGAAGTCACGGAATCTGTGACTTCCAGAGATCTCTGTGACTTGAGCCCCAGCGCCTGGGAGCTGTAGGGTCCCCCAATGGCCCTGGCAGCTGGGAACTGCGGGGATCAAGCTCCCAGCTGCAGAGGGCAGCAGGGGTGCCTCGCAGCTCTCAGCCAGGGCGGGGGGCAGGGGTGTCACGCAGCTCCCAGCCAGGGCAGGGGTGCCTCAGAGCTCCCAGGCAGTGGGGAGACCCCGAACTCCCAGCCACCGTGGGCGATGGGTCCCCCATGGGTCCCCCGGCCAGGGTGCCCCAGAGCATGAAGCCGCCGCGGGTGGCCGAGGTACCCCAGAGCACAGAGCTGCCGCGGGCTGCCGGGATGTCCCAGAGCTCCGAGACACTGCGGGCGGTGGAGGGACACTGCGGCTCCAAGCCAGGCTCCCCTGGATGGTGTGGGGAGCTTGCAGCTCCCCATTTTGTCATGCATATTTTTAGTAAAAGTCATGGATAAATTCACAGAAGCCCGTGACCTTTCTTTATTGCCCGTGACCTGTCCATGACTTTTACTAAAAATATGCATGACAAAATCTTAGCCTTAGTCATGATTGCATTGCTGCCTGTGGCTGTAGTGTGGTGGCTGTGCATCCGGATGGTGCTGGGGCAAAGCTGCCCCGTTGTGTATAGCTCTGTGAGTGACCAGACTTTCTCTGATTTGGCCTCTTTCCTCCCATCTATTTTTATCATCCATATTTTCTTTTTCTCCATCTTCATCTGTCTTTTCTCCCCCATTGTCTGTTTGCCCTTGCCTGGAGGGACCTAAGAGACTGTCCCCAAGAAAAGAGACTTTCAAGGTCACCTCTACACTGAGAGCATACCTTGGCTTTTATTCCACTCCCTATCTTCCCAGCAAGCCTTGCTCCCAGCCTACATTTCTAATGGTGCCTGTCCTACAAGTTCCAGAATTCCTTTGATTCCTATGAATTCTGGGATGACTCCTCGGTAAGTGCAATGAATGCCAGGGGCAGTGGCATTAATATAACACGTTTCCCTCCCTGTCTCTCTCTCATAGGTATGCATTATTATGTAATAGTTACATGTGAAAAGAAACCGGAATCGCTGGCGGAGAATCCTGACTATTTCCACTGGGCCTGAATAGTTCAGCCAGTTGATTAAAGTGAGTACACTGCAAAGGGTGGGGGGAGTTAATGGGGGATAGGGTTGCCATCTCTGAGATACAAAAAAATGGGACACCTGAACCATTTCATCTGGGACAGCTACCTCAAAAAAGGGACCTGGTGTAGGAAAACTTGGATAGGTGGCACCCTTTTGGGGGGAGAGAATCAAACCCTGACTTTCAGCACCACAATCACAAGATTCTGTCATTTGAGCTAAATTCCTCTGTAAGTGGTAAGCTGTCCAACGGGGTCTGACCACAGAGGGTGACAAGGTCTCTCTCCCCCTCCCCCCCCCGTGTGTTAAATAAGCTAGTCAAAAGTAGAGCTGTGGGGAGGATGGAAATTCCATTTGTGAAGGATTTTGAGATTTTGAAAGTTGGCTTCATTCTGAATCAGAACAAAAAATGAAAATTTTGATTTTGACATTTTTTAAAATGTTCCTTATGATATAATATAATATGAAATTTTAAAAGGGCAAACCAAAAAGTTGTTTCCAAATAAAAAAATGAAATGTTTAGTTCCATTTCAGCATTGTTGGAACTTTTTTTCCTGGGTTTCTTCTGAAATGAATTACAGTGAAATTGACCTGATTTTGTGAAGTATTTCAATTTTAGTGGAACTGCATTTGCTAACGGAATATAGTTTTGTCTAGGTTTTTCTGACCTACTCTAGCCAAAAATGTGTGACCCAAAGGAATTCAAGCCCCATATCTGAGTGCCATCTTGTAATGACCCATGGCTGTACAGATACCACAGTCCTCAACAAGGATCAAACTCAGTAGCTTCACCACCAAAGGCTCATACATTTATTTATTTATTATATGTATTTTGAGAGCAGCACAATGCGCAAGGTACTGCCCACACATGGGAAGGCACAAGCCCTGCTTGGAGAAATTTATCCCTGCCCTCTGAGCTAAATGCATGCGAGACATCTGCTTACCGCCATGCTGCCTTTCTGTATCTGGCCACAGATTTTGTCATGAGTCTCATAATACGACTCAGTGGTTCTCAAACTTTTGTATTGGTGACCCCTTTCACACAGCAAGCCTGTGAGTGCGACCCCCCCTTATAAATTAAAAACACTTTTTTTACATTTAAAACTATTATAAATGCTGGAGGTGAAGCGCTGTTTGGGGTGGAGGCTGACAGCTTGTGACACCCCATATAATAACTTTGTGACCCCCTGAGGGGTCACGACCCCAGTTTGAGAACCCCTGTGATGTGTGGTGTGTTTCTGAAGGCCCCAGCTGCAGGAGGCATGGGATTAGCTGAGAATCTCATCTTGGATTGAAAACAAGCAGTACGTTTTTAGCACTCATGGTTGCAGAAAAAAGCTTCAAAATGTGACCTGAGTGAATCCCAAAGGCTCAGAAACCAAAAGACAAAAAAAAAAACCAAACCCCTCCCCCCCCCCAATGTATTATTTTTTAAAAAATCTCATTAATTTTCAGCCAATTTCATTATTTTTAAATACTTGGAGCTGGCAGTGCTGATTGGTTGTGTCTCTGCTGTTTTTCTCTTTCTCTGTCATGCTGATGCAGGATTTATAATGTGAACTCCACAGTTTCCATTGTAACAGAGCTAGTGTGAAAAGTTTGGGGGAGGAGGGAAGGGAACAGATCTGTGTTGAAAGACCAGAAATTGCGTCTGGATCTCTGCCATGTTTTTGGTTAGGAGTGTTATGTTTACAACATGCACACACAAAGAAGTGAGATAAAAACACAAATATTCTTGCTGGAAGGTTGCAACGTAACACAACTTTATTCTTTATCCAGAATGATAACCCACTCTAGCCAAAAACAGAGAAAGATAAAGCAGGCTGCTCCATAAAACAGAGGCATAACTCACCCCACCTTACCATGGGCTACCTGGCTGCAGACTGACTCTGATCTCACCCTTCCCTACACAGTGCCCTAGCCGGCAAGCAGGACCAGGAAACCTCTGGGATTTAAAGTGATAGCTACACAATTTAATATCGTTTTCCATACACCACAGAGAGGAAGTCAAGGGGTTGATTGTTCCTTGACAATAGAGATGCAGCACTGGTAAAACAGATTTGTATTCTTAGGAGGAGACAATGTCGGGAGTTCAGAATCCCATCCAGGCCCAATTGCCTTGTTAGTTAATTTCTGGGTTGAAAGAGAACTGGCAGCTCTGAGATGAGTCTTGGTATTTTTACCCCTACGAGGCACAAGTGTGTCAGGCTTTAAAAGCTTTGCACCGAAGCACAAAGCTTTAGAGACACTGTCGTGGATGAGGCTTGCCTGTAAAACCCTTCTCCCCATAGTGTGATCCCCATGGCAAGCCCACTGGGGGATGGGGTAGTTAGGAAGACAAGGGTCAGAGCCCCCGGAGGGGGAGACTGTTGCTTCTCAGAGATGCTAGAGCTTTACAAATGAGACAAATGGGAGAGGCAGCTTCCTGCCTTCTTTGACCTCCTGCAGGCACCAGGAGAACAGCCTCTCCAGTCTCTTCTTCCCCTTCCTCCCCATGTCATATGCGCCATCAGGCCCAGATTTCAGTGTTCCAGAGTCTGGTTGACTCCTCTCCCACCTAACTCTGCTGCCTCAAACTGACGCCCATTCCCCATGTTGTCTGAGGGGCACACATACTGCAGCTGGGATTCAAGGGTTACATATATCCGACTGCAGTAACACAAACCCCCTCCAGTACAATGCAAACGAGGCAGCAGCTTCAAGGTTTCCATCACGCTAAGCACGTAGGGACTGTTCACAGCATGAGAGTGCTGTGCCTTTTCTGCACTCCGCCCCTCCGCAAAGGGAAAGCTCTTTATCCGGGTCATGGAAGAGGATGCTGGAGAAGCTTATGGGACAAATCAGGCCAGTTTTTATGCCATGCTAATCCTGCTGCCTCCCAAAGCAGCTGCATTCTGCCCCACTGTCAGTCAGGGGTGACTCCATTGACGTTGATGGAGTGGCACTATTTTACACCTGGCCTGAATTTGACCCCTGTGTTCTCACTGCAATATTTTTTTCTAATCAGAACTTGGGAACCATTAATGAATGCTATTCCAGGGACAGGCTGTATTGTCAGGCATTGCCTTGAGCAAGAGGCCAGCTGCAGAGCCCAGAAGGCGCTCCGAGAGGCACCTCGGAGTCACAGTTCCTCCCCATTTCTTCCTTGGTTGGGGAGTGGAGGAGAACTGGTAATAATTTTCCACTGGCCTACCCCAGGAACAATGGATGACACTTCCCATGCCAGCTCAGCTGTGTTGGTCACCTAGGCTCTGTCCTGCCCTGCTCTGAGGCGGGAGGGAGTGGGCACACAGCTCTCAGTGTCTGGGTAGGTGTCCTGAACTGGCCCCCAGGCCCAGGCCCTGGCTAGCTCTAACTAGTCTGATATTTTTCTTTCGATGTGACTAAACAAAGTTAGGGGCTGCGACATATTTTGGTCTAGTATGAATTTTTTGCCAGAGGCACATAGGACACTGGGGAGAACTCTCAGTGCTATTTCTCCTTTCTTTCATTTAATATATAATTCGTTTTTATGTACAACCTTCAGCCTCATCCACAGATCAAATATTCACTTCAGCCTGGAGATTAAAGAGCTCCAGGCCTGTCAATCTGGAGCAAAGGCAGGGAAGAAATAATCTAAATGCTGCATATGGCTTGCATGGGAGATTAATACGATTGGGCTGTCATCCATGGGGCAGAGGAGATGGAGAACTCTGATCACTAAATGAGTCATGTGAAGGTTAGAGCGATAGATGGGGAGACAGAAAACAAAGGTGAGCTTATCAGAATGTAGCCGGTGAAATCCAGCCCTTACGCATACGCATAGTCCCTACACGGGACAGGAAATGGAATGTGCTTAGAGCTTGGTGGATCTCTGAGCTATCAAGCTGGCGGCTCATACCATCATTTCCCTCCTGCTTCTCTACCCATCCTTTGCATGTGGGAGGCTGTTGCATAATTTCTGAAGGGCTGGGGGCCTGATTACCCCTCCCATGATGGACCACATCTCACTGGGCCTATGGAGCAGCAGCCACCTTATTAGATGTCCCAGCCTTGGGGTGTCAGTGAGTGCTAGAAAGCTACAGGGAGGGAGGAGGCACGATTAGCTCTCTCACTATGCCCCCACTGTGGTCCAGGGCAAGGTTTCCTCCAGAGGGAGCAGCAACTGGTATCTGAACCCAGTGTCATACATCTTTCACGCCCACTCTGCCCATCTCAGAATGCCAGACAGAGCTAAATAATACAGAGCGGTGCAGAAATAAAACTTATCAGCTGAGGTTTGGGAACAGATGGAGAATCTATGAGGCAGAGATGCTGGAAGGGATGGAAATATGTTTCAAATGTTTTCTTTAGTGTCTTCCCAATCTGTTCTTAGTTTCACAGCTTTTACTGATTCCACGTGGCAGACAGCAAGAGCCCAAAACTGAAATATCTACAGTTATCTGGAGGGAAATGTTCGCTGAGCCCTGCTGAGCTATGTTGAATGGGTCACATGGCCAGTGACAAAGTGTCATGGGTGCAACTCATGGCTTGATGGGCAAATTCTTGTTTGCTTTAATCTAGGCTAAGCCTTCAGTTACTGGAGGAGAACTGGGGAGGGATTTGTAAAGTCATGTAGGAGATTTGGACACTCATGGGTTCTGTTCCCAGCTGTGCCAGTGACTTCTTGTGTGTCCGTGGGCAAGCCACTTAGTCCAGCCTCTTCAAAAGCAACCTCTGAGTTTTGGGACTTTCAATGTTTGGGCCCCCAGTCTGAGCCACCTTGGCAGGACACTGGCAGCTCCTCTCCAGTGCAAATGGAGCTGTTCGCATGTGTGAAAAACCAAACCCTTAATCTTTCTGTGATTCAGCTGCTTGATTATGGAGCAGGGATGAGACTTCCTGACCTGACTGGGGTGTTGGAAATGTAAATGCACCAACGTTTGTGAAGCCCTCAAATATCCTGGTGACAGAGCCAGAAAAGAACTTGGCTAGTCCTCTGTGGAACTGATATGCAAACCCAGGAACTCCTGTCTCCCAGCTCTGTGCCAATACACTAGACCACTGCTGCCTCTCTAAATACTCAAGCTTTTATATACCCTGGGTGAGCTGTATTTTGAACACAAGCAAATTGGGGCCCAGTATTTTCTGTGCTGCACAGAACAGCACTAATCATTCTAGTTAATTATCCAAGCTCTGTTTCTCAGCTATAGGGGTGAGAGACTGCTGAGTTGGGGGTGGGGGGCAGCAGAAAGGTTGGCCCGGATTTTTTGTCTGCCTCCTATTGAGCACATTCCTTCTCGGCACACCTGCAGTTAGAAACTGCAATGCTACAGAATGCTGATTTAACTTCATCAGTGCCTGATGTCTTACAGCCAGGGGTGAAAGTAACTTAAAGGATTTACCCGTACTCCAGAGTCCTGCGGAGGGGGCGGGGCCTCAACTGGAAGAGGCGTGGCCTCTACCGGAAGAGGTGGGGCCTTTAAATCCCAGGGCTTTTAAATCAGGATTTAAAGGGCTCGGGGATCCGGCTGAAGCTAGGAGCCCTGGGCCCTTTAAATCACCCCCGGAGCTACCAGTTGCAAACGCAGCTGGGAGCCCTGGGGTTTGGGCAGGGGTGAAAGTAATTTACATTTCTTACCCATATGGTCCAATCGCAAGCAAGCAACCCACCTCTCCTATGTACTTCATGGATCCTTCCCAGTGCATGACATAGATATAGAAAATAAAGCTGCTACTACTACTAAAAATACTGTCTGTAATAAAACTTTAATATTGGAATAAGCCTGAAAAAGTGAAAACTCACTGTCACATTTTTCTCCATGTCTTCCCTCCTCCTCCAGCCAGGCTGCCGATGCTAGGCCGTGCTTTCCCCCTGCCTGGCACTCAGCAGTGGCTGACTCCCCTCTAGCTTGCAGCAGGGAGCAGGGAGACTGGCTGAGGGAGGGAGAAGCCTGCCTCCTGCATAAGAACAGTTTAAACTCAGCTGTTCCCTGAGCGGTTCAGCCCCTGGGGTTAGGAGCTGTTTCTGGCATCCTTGTTAATTTCACTCACAGTTGTTGTGGGGGGAAGGGTGTGTGTGACCATGGCAGGGGCTGTTCTTTTCTGCTCCCGGGATGAGGGGATCTCCTATACTAATATACACAACAAATACAAGCATTTAGCTGCACAGCTTAAATCCAGAGCTAATAAAAGCAGGTGGAAGGGGAAAACTCACTGTCACCTTGGTTTCTCGTCTCCTCCCTCCTCCTCCAGCCAGGCTGCAGACAGTAAGGCTCTACGTTCCTCCCCCCACTCAGCAGGGGATCTCCTCTAGGCTCTAGCTTGCAGTGAGCAGGGAGACTGGCTGAGAGATGCTTGCTGCTGCTGCCTGCATAAGAACAGTTAAACTCCGCTGTTCCCTGGGCAGTTCAGCCCCTGGGGTTAGGAGCCCTTTCTGGCATCCTTGTTCATTTCACTCCCAGTTGTTGGGGAGGGGGGCGGGGGGAAGGTGTGTGTGACCATGGCAGGGGCAGTTCTTTTCTGCCCCCTGGATGAGGGGATCTCCAATACTACTATAATACAATAGTAGGGGCCGGTTGCTGGGGTCGGGGCAGTTGGCAGCAGGCTGCAGCTGCATTGTTTGTGACACACACATACAGACTGTATGTATTACTGTCCTGTGGGGAAGGTGCCAGTGCCCTTTTAAGGGGGGGGGGGAGACAAGTGTTTCTGGGCTAACACACCTCAGGAACTTCTGCTTAATGTGTGCTGCTTAATGGAGTCCGTCCTTCCCCAGGGGGCTGTTTGTTGGTCCAACTCCTACACTGAAGAGCTATCTTTTTTGAGAGATCCATCCATACTGTACATATACATTTAGAATATACCTGGATCAGAGTAGATTTAGATCTGTGAAGCAAGACAAGAAGATTTTGTTTTCCCAGGAAGACATTCATGTGGATGTTCCAAAGTTAGCTTTTGAGTGACATACAGTACCCCCACATGGTAATCGCGCGGGCTTGCTATTTACAACTGCCTCAAACGAAGCCGATCAAAGCACACGTGAAGAAAGGTCTTCCAATTATAAGAACTTAATTATCAATTTGTCAGTTTTGAATCCCGAAAAATGGCAAGAGAATCCAGAGAATCCCCATTTCGGAGAAAAGGAAATAAGAGCATTGGCTGATCAACTGAGGGATTTGTTGAATTCAAGGCTTTTGGAGGAAAAAACATTCCTGGTAAACTTAAAAAACTCGTCCTTGCAGTGGACACCCTTGCTGCAAGCAATGCTGACTGCGAAAGGGGATTCAGTGCGATAAACATCATTACAGTGAAACGGACTGCACTTACCACTTGTCATGTGGCGGACTTGCTATTCATTTCATGTGTGGTACCTCCTTATACTCAGTGGAATCCCATGCCATATGTGAAATTGTGGCTTGGAAAGGGCCGACGTGCAGCACATTCATCTCGAGACATGGCACGACAACAGGGAGAGCAGCGAGAGCAGCTGTATGGCCCAATGTGGGAGTTGCTATAAGGATGCTTTGCTCCATCCAGTCCTTCCCATGGATGCCCCTTTCTTGCCCCCGCTGTGCTGGCCCACTCACACCTTCCACGTGCCAGGACTGAGCCAGGGGCTGGGGCGGCTTTGCTGTGGGTAGTGGTTCCCGTTGGAGCTGCAGCCCCCACCTGCCACCCCCTATTGCTTGTGTTGTTGCTGCCGCATGCCCACCAGACCTCTGTCTCCTCCCCTGTCTCCCGGGCAGCTCCCTCCCACAGCCTGGAAGAGAGAACAGCAGCTGCGGAGGCTGGAAGTTTTCCTGGGGACACGATTAAGCAGCAACCCAAAAGCTGGGTGCCCACAGATGCGCTGGCAGTGCCCAGCCAGACGTTGGCTCTTACAGAAGTTCCTGAGGTGTGAGCAGCAGAAATACTGTCTCCCCTGTTCCCCCACCCCTCAAAAGGGCACCGGCGCCCTCCCCACGGGATAGTAATACATACAGTATGTATGTGTATGTGTATGAATGTGTCACAAACAATGCAGCTGCACCCTGCCGCCGACCCGCAGCGACCCCAGCAACCGGCCCCTGTGGGCTGCTGCTGCCTGCAGAGAGCCAGCAGATGCCGCTGGGCTGGATCTGCCAAGGAGTAAGTAACCAAGGCAAAAAACATAGCCAGCCAGCCAGGGAGGGAGCCAGGGGGGCAAGGGACTGCGTTGCACCATGCCCACCAGTGTCCCGCTTTCCCTAGATCCTCCCTATTTCCTAGCAAGTCAGATATTAAGGATTTTTTAATCTCCCTTCCAGGCACATAAAAGAGTACAGGGGGCACACCAATGGGTGGCTAGTAGTAGGGGAAGGCAGGGGTGAATGAAGGACAACTGGAATAGCCTTTGTGAAATATACAAGATATTTAGAGAAAGTTTTGTCAATTTCAGCCTCTGCACTCTGCAGGCAGGACAAAACAAAAAGAGATCTGAGATTGCGCCCTATGTCCTAAGGACATTTCAGGTGTTTAAATCAATATATAAAGAGGGTGGAATGAAAACTACTATTTCTTTCAAAGGAGGCACAATAATTTCCCTGAATATCCAGTTTTCCCCTCCAGTCCCTTTGTGGTTTTCTCTATGGGGGCTATTTGCTTTCCCTGTGACTCTTTAGTTGCTTTAGCAAAATTGCTTTGCCCAAAATAAACCCTGATCATCATGACACATCTTCCCACCATGTTCTCCATGTTTTTTGTGTTGTTTTTTTTTAAACAGTAACATTTCAAAGAGGATTGCAAGCAGTTTGGACATCACAACCATAATCCTCTGCCGGGGAGGGAATGGGATAGATTTGAACTTGGAAATGGTTCCTGATTTTGATTGTATTTTTTGTGTATAGGAGATCCCCTCATCCCGGGGGCAGAAAAGAACTGCCCTTGCCATGGTCACACACACCGTTCCCCTCCCCCTCAGCAACTGTGAGTGAAATTAACAAGCATGCCAGAAATGGCTCCTAACCCCTGCGGCGCAGGGAACAGCTGAGTTTAAACCTTTCTTATGCAAGGGGCAGGCTTCTCCCTCCCTCAGCCAGTCTCCTTTTCTTACCGGTTCTCCGTACCAGCCCGTACCGGCTTACTTTCACCTCTGCTTACGGCCCCCCCAAAGTGTGCCTACCAAGTTTTGGTGGGGAGGTAGGGGTTGAAGAGAAATGGAATTAAGTTCTTCTTAACTCCTAAAGGCAATGAATTGAAACACTGAAGTGTTTCATCTGGGAAGGTCACATTCAGATCCAAACATCTACTCAGCCTGGGGTTTGGGGCTAGGTCCATCAATGTTAATGACATATACAGTAGGTGCAATAGTCTAAGAGTTAGACCAGCGAGGACGTAGCGTCCATGAATACTTGCTCTTTTCTTTAGTAAAGCACATTGCTCTTTGCTCTGCATGCTCTTTTGGCTAGGTAGCAGGGGATCAGTAGCAGGCTTCTTTCTTCTCTAGCCTGTTGTCATTAGCCATTAGGATGCAACCCAAACAGGGAAAGTTATTACCAAAAAATATTAGCAAATGGACAGATGTCTCCATGCGGGTTTTGTCTGTCAGGGTTCCCTTATTGCTGCAATTCCAGCTTCCCTTCCTAATCATTGAACTAGACTTGAGCAACCCCTCAAATGATCATAGTTTGAATGCGCATCCAGTTCAGGTGCTGAGCCAAAGTCCCTAAACCTCTAGAGTCAGCAGAATGAGGCTGAAAAGCTCAGGGAACTCAACATTCCCGAATGGTTGATTTGTTTTGTTATTCTTCAATTTTAGTCAAAGCTAGAGATGCCATAAGAACAGCCTCTGTACCAGCTCTGGAGCCCTTTCTTACACCTTGCAGTGGTACCATACTCCTCAAATAGCCTCACTGTGGAGGAGGGGACTACTCAGTATGAGAAGGGACTCCACAGTCCGGCCCCTTAGAATTGAATGGTGGGGGGCTGATGGCAGGGCACTCTTGGTGGAAGACTCTCTCCTCCAGAATTTGTTTCTTCTCTTGGTTGTCATCATCTCACAATATTGACCTCCAGGGTACTGGGTAAGAACCATCTCCTTGCTCCAGCCCTTGATTGTAAATCATTCTATTGTGCTGGCACTTGTGACTAATGATGCAACAAACCTAGTGGATTAACACATTTCAAGAATATTTCAACCCTTCAGTGGCTAACCAGGACAGGCCATGAGAAGAAAAGAGCCATCTAAAAAGGTTACATTAAACCAGTCTTTTGCATTCCATTTTGTTGTTTGCACAAGTGTGAGATCTCAAAGCTCAGTGTCAAGGATTTTGTGTTTTTAATACAATACCAGCTGTGTCAGAGGAAGGCAAAATTATTATTATTCATTATTTGCATTACGGTAGCATCTTGCAGCCCAGTCATGGCCCAGGGCGCTAGGTGCTGTACAAACACAGAACAAAGACACACTGTCCCTGGCCCAGAGAGCTGACAATGTAGATCATTGTAAGTACTGTCCAAATACACTTAATTGTGAGAAGTGTGCTCTATCATGGGGGACAATTTCTCCCTGATCCCAGCTGAAGATCATCCCAAACCCTAAAGCATGAAGATTAAGAGAGCTGGAAAGTAGCTGGTGGAATTTCAGATACTGTTATTATTTATCTAGGGCCATATTCTGCTACTCTTACTCAAGTTGAGCGTTACCATGCTCTGTAGCTACCCCCATCAAAATAAGCGGGGCTCCTCGCAGAAAAACGTGTTACAGCTTAGTCCTGCCTGTAAGGCTGCCAGCAGCCAGTCCGTGTTTATCTAATCGGATTTTTAAAAACGCTAGCCGTAGTTCTGGTTCAATAGGAGGGTCAAAGAGCCCAGGTGCTCCTGCCTTACCCAAGATACACACGTACAGTGTCTGATCCTCTATGGCCCTGTACCTGTGCCCCCATTTACAGCCCAGGGAAGTGGGTGTCAAATGTCCCCAAATTCAAATGATGGTGTCTGAGCCCCACTCTACACAGGAGTAAATGACAACCCAAGATGGTGGGCAATGGAGGGCCAAGCTGATCCCTCAGTCACCTGGCTGTAACTCCCATTCATTTCAGTGGGACAAAAACCCCATGTAACTGAGGGCACAGCCAGGCCCTCTGTCCCCCTCCTTCTCTCCAGTACTGGGTTTCTTAGTCCTTTAACAGGAAAGAACTATCTGACACACCCATGCTCCCTCTAGCTGAGCTCCCAGAGTAGTACTATTTTCACACTCCTCAAATGGCAGGAAGGAAATGAAATCATGGAGAATGGTCCCTTTCCTGCTCTCTGCACAGGTATCCTCACCTACTCTCTGCACAGGCATCTTCTTCCTTACTGTCAGCAGCTTATATACCTCCTGCTGGGTTAATTGGCCGATCACTGTAACAAGGGCCACCTGCCAGCTTCTTAAAATCTGCAAAGACTCACCTGCCGTAGATGCAGGGGCAGGGGGTTCTGTCTCAGACTAGGCCCCATCCCAGGGCCTGTTTCACAGGCCCTGAAAAGCTTAGCATCCTGTGACAGGCTAGCCACCTGTACCTGGGGCAGACTGTGCTGTGTCACCTTCACAATGAGCTGCCTGGTAGTTATGTCAGGGTGCTAACTTCTGTGTTCATAGCCCCAGTGGTCAGTTCTCAGCTGGCAGGACCAAGCTGCAAAGCTCAGACACAGTTCTGAGTTGTCCTAGAAATCCAGTGATTGTGGGGCAGGTGAGAGTGGTTTAGGCTCACCTCTCATTGCAACTTTGAAACATTCACAACTGAAACTCAGGCAGGTGTTTCCTAACAAGGCAGGAACTTAAGCCAGGCTCAGTGAGGTTTGTAGACATTTGAATGAGCCTGTGCAGATTTATGGCATTGGGTGAAGCCCAAGTAGTTATGGCTGAGTTTTGCTTTGAGGTTCAAACCCCCCAAACTCAGAGGGATTTGAGCTGAGACTGTGGAATTGCACACAGCGGTGGGAGCGTGTCATGAGCCAGGTCCCCCTTCCTCCTTCAGCAGAAGCAAATTGGCTCCATCACTTGCAACCAGCTCCTGCCCAGGAACAAGCCCAAAGTCCCCCATAAACATTCTGTGGCACCTCTTTTGAAATAATGCAACACCTAGCACCCCCTTTGAAGCCCTAAGGGACTAGAAACAGCGGATGTGGGAATGCATTTGTCATAACTATAAAGGGAAGGGTAACAGCTCTTCTGTGTACAGGTCTAAAATCCCTCCTGGCCAGAGACTCCAAAATCCTTTTACCTGTAAAGGGTTAAGAAGCTCGGGTAACCTGGCTGACACCTGACCCAAAGGACCAATAAGGGGACAAGATACTTTCAAATCTTGGGGGGGGAAAGGCTTTTGTTTGTGCTCGTTGTTTTAAGGGGTTGTTCGCTCTTGGGACTGAGAGGGACCAGACATCAATCCAGGTTCTCCCCATCTTTCTAAACAAGTCTCTCATATTTCAAACTTGTAAGTAAAAAAGCCAGGCAAGGCGTCTTAGTTTTACTTTGTTTTCTCAACTTGTAAATGTACCTTTTACCAGAGTGTTTATCTTTGTTTGCTGTACTTTGAACCTAAGACAGAGGGGGGTCCTCTGAGCTCTTTAAGTTTGATTACCCTGTAAAGTTATTTTCCATACTGATTTTACAGAGATGATTTTTACCTTTTTCTTTAATTAAAAGCCTTCTTTTTAAGAACCAGATTGATTTCTCCTTGTTTTAAGATCCAAGGGGGTTTGGATCTATATTCACCAGAAGTTGGTGAAAGGAAGGAGGGGGGAAGGGTCAATTTCTCCTTGTTTAAGATCCAAGGAGTTTGGATCTGTATTCACCAGGGAATTGGTGAGAGGTTTCTCAAGGCTTCCCAGGGAGGGAATCCAGTGGGAATGGTGGCAGCGGGACCAGAGCTAAGCTGGTAGTTAAGCTTAGAAATTTTCATGCAGGCCCCTACATTTGTACCCTAAAGTTCAAAGTGGGGACACAGCCTTGACAGCATTGGAGGACTATCACGTGCAAATGGCTGTATGAGGTGATGAAGGTATGAAAAATGTGTGACTCCTGCATGTAAATTTTCCTATCTGTTTTGGAACTGGAAAATCTTGCGCCATCTAGTGTGGGTTTTGCACATGATTTTCATATTGGAAGCAAGGCACAATGAAAGGAAGGATGGTCCACTGGGTAGGACACTAGCCTGAAGCCTCGGAGACCTGGGTTTAATTCCCTGCCGTGCTACAGACTTTGTGTAGCATTGGACAAGTCCCTAGATGGGGAGCTGAGGCCCTGAAGAACCTTCGGTCCATGCCTGCACAGTTTAAAAAAAAAGTAAAACCCCAAAGCCCTGTGGTAGTGAGTCTCAGAGCCTGGGCCAACTGACTGGGGTTCACATGGCTAAAAAAGCTGCATAGGCATTGGGGCTAGAGCCCAAACTCTGAGACCCTCTCACTTTGCTGGGTTTCAGACCCAGGCTCTAGCGTATGCCCCAACAGCTACCCTGCTAGTTTTAGCCCCACAGCGCAAGCCCACATCAGTTGATCTGGGCTCTTCTGAGATTTGCTATCATTGTCCCTTTTTGCTGTGTAGACGCACCCTCAACCTATCTGGGCCTGAGTTCCCCATCTGTCTGATGAGAGTAATGGCACTGCCTTACCTTGCAGGGTGTTGTGAGGATAAATACATTAGAGGTTGCTATGTGCTGAGGTGCTAGTGGGATGGAGCTGTCTAAGTGCCTTAGACAGAACAAGTCTTGCATTAGCTAACTGGATTGTTAAGTGGACACTGCTGTTGGTTAGTTTTTGATTATTGCAGCTTGGCTGCAAAATGTCAGCCAATGTTGTTGCTCATTCCCAACCCACTAAGACACTTCATCTCACAATAAGGCTATCGCTATACTACCACTTACATCGGTATTACTTAAGTCACTCAGCGGTGTGAATAAGCTACCCCCCGAGTGACGTTAAGTTACACCGAGCTAAGTGCCAGTGTGCATAGCATTCGGTCCACAGGAGAGCTTCTCCCACTACTTGTTGGGGGTGCATTAATTAAGTCAGTGGGAGAGCTTTCTCCCATGGGCTTAGAGCCGCATCAATGCAGCAGCTCTACTGTAAGCAGTTTCGTGTAGCCATAGCCTCTGAGTGTTGGCTTTAAACTCAAGCAGGATGTGTGGCTGCTTGGAGCAATGCAGCACCCTCAGCAGTTCCCAGCCTGGTTCTGCCTTAGTCCATCTGGCAGCAGAACTCCAGGGGAAAGCACCCAAAGCCTGATTTCTCTCCAGCAGTGGAGCCTATGGTAGCATCCCCATGTTTGTAGTCTCCGTGAATCATAGAATATCAGGGCTGGAAGGGACCTCAGGAGGTCATCTAGTCCAACCCCCTGCTCAAAGCAGGACCAATCCCCAGATTTTTGCCCCAAATGGCAAGGATTGAGCTCACAACCCTGGGTTTAGCAGGCCAATGATCAAGCTACTGAGCTATCCCTCCCCCCGAGAACTTAACCCTGTAAATCCCAAAGCTCAGGAGGGACTTGAATCCCAGCCTGAATCTGAACTCCCCTGAACTTTGAATCAAGATTCAAACTTTGCCTCCCAGGCCCCTCTCTAGTGAGACTCTTTCCTGCATCCCTTTTGAGTTCTCCATCCATTAGTGTTACACAGAGTTCAGCTTATGCTCTCTTGACATTTTAATGGTGCTCCTTTTTTCCTACCTGACGACAAATTGTCTGGGGCTTGTTTACAAACCCTTAGTACTGTACTCAGTAGGCAGCAGGCTTTGCACTGACGTGACAGACCTTCTTGTGTGGCCGGGGACACCAGAAATAGACTTGGAGGAGAAGATCCAAGATCAGTCTAGCAGGTCTCCTTGTTATTTTGTAACATGTAAACAATATGCAGTGAATCTAATCTGAACTACTAATGTGCATAATTTACTTTGGAGGCTATTCCGTGTGTTTTGTCGGCCTTTCTAGTTTTGCTCGTGAAATCAGGTTTTTTCCCCTGTAGTGGGGAGCGCTTTCTGTCATCCTTTAGTCTGACTGTAGATAGGCCTGAATTAACTCCCTCTCTTAACCCAAACACACCTGAATGTCAGCATGTTTGCAATCTAAACCTAGAGCAAAATCTGAATTTTGCAAATGGCCTCCTCTGTATAATGGGCCCAACCAAAACCCTCCAAACTTTAGGTCATTTGAAACCCAGGTGTGAATTCTGAGTACTGGGCTCTTCTCTAATACTGGTAAATAACTGAGAACGCTGATCAGCCATCATGAGGTGTATGAGCAATACTAAATACATAAGTAGACTAGAACAGTGCTTACCAGCATCCTCTTGCACTTGTGTCCATTTACCAGACCAGGATGGTAGCTGTACCAGCTCAGCTGTCTGGAGGCTGTGGATAGGGATGCTAACCAGCTAGGCTGGAAAATAGAGAAGGGCTTGAGCTGCAAAATCTGAAGCTGGATCTAGAGTTCAAACACCCTAACGTGCATGTGTGTTTTCACCTCTAGGGCTTTTGTTCAGACCCCTCGCTAACATTTTATGTATCAGAAGGTTCTGAAGTTAGATTAAGCACCCAGCCAGAGACTTCCTTGGCCTGTGTTCCTCTACAGTCAGCAACCTTCTCTCCATTATTGATGCTTTCTTAGCCTAGTCTTTATTCTGGTCCCTGGGGAGACCCTTGCCTTCCAGACATTTGTGAATGCTCTGTCCGCAGCATGGTTTATAGCACTTCAGACTCAAGAGTTCCTAAGATGGGTTTGGAACAGCCTAAGGTTGGCTGCAGAATTAGAGAGCACACAACTGAATGGGAGATAGGGCAGTGCAATGAGCTCCAGAGGCTTAAGGGAGAGATGGAGCCTAGAATCCCAGTCATGCAACCCTGAAGCTCCAGCACCAGTGCCTGTGCCATTTGAAAACTGCTGGACTGGAATAGATGGTCTGCTGATAAAGGCAGGATGAGGAGCCAAGAACCCCAGGTTCTACCCCAGGTTGGACTTGCCACTGACCTCCTGTGTGGCCTTAGACAAGTCACTTAACCCAAGCTCTGGATACAGGATGCCACAATCCCAGTCTTTTTGTTCCCTGTATGCATGCACTGGAAGAATTGCTCCCGAAAGAGGGTGAGACCATCGTCCCACTCTCCTTCCTTACCAGCTGGCCCAGGGGAGCACACATTAAACCCTATGAAGGTTGGCACCACTCCCACTCCAGCATGTGTTCCTCTCTGGGACCCCCAGGGGAATCCTGGCTCAGCCAGCCTGCATTCCTTTGAGGACTCTACCCTCCATGGATGCCCCAACATGGCTGTGGTTCCCAAGATCCTGGGGTTAATCTCTCTTGCTCTCAAACTGATCGTTTCTCTCGGTATCATATCAAGTATTTATACTACAGGCCTAACTCTGCCAACTGCGGAAACATTAGCCAATCCCTGTGATCCTACTCATTGTAAAAGGATCTCCAGTGCCTCTAGCCAGATGCTAATGAAAATGTTCCCTTGTGGACAGGCATATGCTGCTTTGGTGTGTTGTTGTTGTTGTTGTTTTACACAGTGCTTTCTATGTGTTTTACCCAACTATTTTATAGAGTTTCGTCCATCACGTTCCTTCCCCCAATGCATCCCTATCCTACTCTCCTACCCTCCCCCACTGAGCGCCCCTTCCACCATCCCCCGGTGGATCTGCTGGAACATTCAGTGTCTGCATGATGTCAAGGGTGAAGGAATGCCAGGCAGGCGGGAGGAGGAGGTTGATTGTGAGCAAGCCAAGTGACAGGCTGACATGATTAAGAGCCTGCTGGCTAATTAAAGCACAGAGGTGGGAGGAGCAAAGTATTTAAGGATGCCAGAGAGAGAAAGGCCTCCCTAAACCTCTTGTTACACTTCAGTGAACTGAGCAGCTGAGTTGCACAGAGCAAATCCTAATTAACTCTTTCACACCTCATCTCTGGAGTTCACACTGGGGGTGGAAGGGGGACCCAGCAAATGGCACCTTTAACTGAAAAGCCTGATCCAAGGTAAGGACACAGTCTGATTTCTGATTAGTAATCGGCTGGCTGCTTAGAGCTCCCAGGACTTTATGTAGTACTGCTGCTGGCTTAATGCCATGTTAGCTGGGGTGTCACAGGTTAACTCCCAGTTCTGTTGGTGTATCACAAGCTACAGTTTGAGGAAAAGAGTTCTCTAGATGGCTTTGCAATGGATCTATGTTCTGATTACTGGAGATGGATGAATCCTGGTCTAGATTTCTACCTCCTCCCTGCCAGCCCCTGGTGGGTGACCGAAGTCAATACCCAAATTTTGCAACTTGGGCCTGTTTCTAAAATCAAAGTGATGGGAACAAATCTGGTGTTTTGGCACAGGCCCATACTGATTGGCCTCATATGGCAAGTGTGTTTGTTTTTTGTCTTTCACCTACTAAATATTCTGGGCCGTGCATTAGTCTGATTATTGAGCTGGAAGAATGAGAATGATGTGAATTTAAAAGGGGTTTTTGAGTTGGATGTTCTGCTGTTCCTGAAGGGACTTGTAATCGGATATCAGAATTTAGCCTGCAGCCTCTAAGACCATCGCATTTTAGACCTGTGCCTAGCTGAAACCTCCTTCCTAGGGCATCTCCAGTACTGGACATATAGGTAGCCTCTGTGTTCTTAATTCCATTCTTGCAGCTGCTATAAGAGACAGCATGGTCTGTTGCACTGAGCATAGGACAGGCAGTCAGGACACCTGGTTCTATTCCCACCTGGGCTACTGGTTGTTGTATGGCTTTGGCCATCATTCTGGGGTTCTGCTGCGGCCTCTTTATGCTAACTGCGGTGTCTGTAAAGCCAGATGAACAGCCCTTGGGAATTCCTCTGACGTAGGAGGGTCCCCTAGGTGGCAAAGACCCAGCAGAATGACTCTACTCCACCTCCCCTTGCAGCACCTGACTGAGGAGCATGTCAGGGGTGTGCCAGGAGAGACATGGAGTACCTCTGCCCTCGGGTTGGCCTTAGCTCTTGCAGTGGCCCCGCAGAGTTGTTGAAGCTGTGCAGGAGTTAGAGCAACCCTCAGGGTGCTCTAGCATCTTAAGTTGGGGGACCAGAGGGTTCCACCCCGAATCTGGTTCCCTCGATCCCCCACATCCTTCACCAGCTGAGTGGAGCTCAGCTGCTGTTCAGAATTGGAGTCTGTGTGTCTGTTTCCCCATCTCTGTGTAAAGTGGTGATATTACTTACCTACCTTAAAAAGGGGTAATGTTCAGTTGAGTAGGTAAATGTTTGTGCAGTGCAGTGGGAAATGTAGTGCTACATGTTGGTCGCTGTTAGAAAACCAGGGCTTGCCAGCAGTTAGCACAGCATGTGATCGGAGATAGTGTTGTGTTTCCCTATATCTGAGACAGCAACTTTGGTATCCGATATTGTGGTGTGGTGACTGTTAGTAAATGTTGCCATTCTAATGGACCCCACTGTCTAGATATAAATAGTATTATTAGATGGTTGCTTTATTTGTGAATTTCGCTGTGAATCTTAAAATTAGAACTGAGCCTGAATGAACACCCTTCCCACACATCTGAGGAGTTTGTATCTGGATCTGAACTTTGTGGTTTGGATCCATTTCTACTTAAAATCTAGACAATGGTAAGTATTGTCTCCTTCATTATTAGTGGTTGTGTAACTTGAGAGCTCTCATCAACATCTGCACGTGATAATGTCCAAAGAAGCCTGACTGGCTTTGCTCGCGGTATCTAATCCATTGTATTTATAGGGTGCCATTCACTGTAGTGAACATGCAGTTTAGTGTGACTGTGTCCCTGGAAAGGTGCTGCATCAAAAGCCCGTGGCCAGCGCAATGAGTCCATGGCTTTAAAACTGTGAACTCTTAGGGCTTCTGGAATCTGCAGCCATGGTTAGATCTATTTGTTCAGAAAGATTGTTCTGCCCCCAAATCCAAGGCGTCCATTGATTTTAGGCACAAGAAGCCCCATATCTACAAAGACACTCCAAGTAGCCTTGAAACAACTGGGACCAAATGAATCCAGTATGTAGAATTTATGAAGTGAAACAGAAAACTGACATCCTCCCGACCACCTTTATGTGGCCTTTAAGGATCCCAGGACACTTTTTGCAAGAGCAGGGGGTATAACCTGATGTCATTAACTTCACTTCCTCTTGTTAACTCTGTCCAAATTGAATTCCTGCTAATTACATTCTCCCTGCTTAAATTCCCCCTACAGCCTCAGTAACATTAGGTCCCCTAAACTGTTGAGTGTTGTTATGTGCTGTTAGTTATGTCCTGCTTTCACTCCAGAGGTGGCAGCACTTCAGCTGTACATGATGTGTTCCCTTGTGTAAATTGTACATCAGCGGAAGTTTGTATGGTGCTCTGGGAGCCTGTGTGATGGGAGCAGTTATATAAATCAGGTGGATCTGAACAAAACCTCAGATCCCAATACTTCAAATGGCTGTGTCTTGGGACTCTCTCGCTAATATAAATGCATGATATGATTAAAACACTTCAGGGTCTGCTTTTACGTCTCTAATTTCTTTGTCTGATGTTTGAGGCTGTGATGTGGTTGTGTACATGTGCACACAGACAGGTATGACACACAACTTCCCCTACACTATGGAGACTTTAGCATTATATCTCCAATTGCTCTGGGGTGTACTGCACTGACAGCTAACACCAGAATAATCTCATCTAGCTACCAGGCACAGAAGTCAGAGGACAGGCATGACAGGGTCAGAATAACTAGGTGGCAAATTACAGTAACTCCTCGCTTAACGTTGTAGTTATGTTCCTGAAAAATGTGACTTTAAGCGAAACCATGTTAAGCGAATCCAATTTCCCAATAAGAATTAATGTAAATGGGGGGGTTAGGTCCCAGGGAAATTTTTTTTCACCAAACAAAAGACTATTTTATTTATATATATATATATATATATATATATATATATATACATACACACTATAAGTTTAAAACAAACAATTTAATACTGTACACAGCAATGATGATTGTGAAGCTTGGTTGAGGTGGTGAAGTCAGAGGGTGGGATATTTCCCAGGGAATTTCTTACTGCTAAATGATGAACTAGAACTCGGCTGAGCCCTCAAGGGTTAGCATGTTGTTGTTAATTTAGCCTCACACTCTACAAGGCAGCACAGATGGAGGGAGGGGAGACAGCATGGCAGACAGAGACACACCCCTTGTGTGTGTGTGTGAGAGAGATGCGCATTGCCCCTTTACATACACTGACCCCACTCTAAGTACACTGCCTTTTTAAGTAGATCAGCGAGTTGAGACAGCAGCTACTGCCAGCAAGCTCCCTCCGTCCTGAGCCCTGTCGTGTCCCCCCCCACCCGCTCTGTGGAGATGGAGTAAGCGGGGGGCAGGAGCAGGGGGGAGGGGGACACCCTGACACTAACCCCACTCTTCCCCCCCACACAGCAAGCAGGAGGCTCCCGGGAGCAGCTCCAAGGCAGAGGGCAGGAGCAGCACATGGCAGTGGGGGGCAATTGATAGCTTGCTGGGCGGCTGCCGCACAGGGAACTTAGGGGAGTGGGGGGCTGCTGGTCCACCCTGGCTCCAAGCCCCCACCAGCTAGCTCCAACGGGCTACTCTTTCTGCAAGCAATGGACAAAACAGGTGGGGCTGCCAAACGACGTTATAAGGGAGCATTGTGCAAGTTTAAACGAGCACGTTCCCTAATTGATCAGCAACGAAACAATGTTAACCAGGATGATTTTAAGTGAGGAGTTACTGAACACTCATGTAAAATCTGCCGTCCTGGAAAGGGGTGTTTTCAGCCCTGGGTTACCAGGAAGAGCGGAACTCTGACCCAAAGGGATCTTGTCAAGCAATGTAAAGCTGCTTCCAATTCTGAGTGCGTAGTCTGTGCAAAACAAACCATGGATTTATTACCTCCTGTTCTATTAGATACACAAGGTTCAGGGGACTGGACGTCTGGGGTTGGGGTGGGGGTGGAGGGAATCTCTGTGAAATGGGATTCAGTGGTTCCAGTCCATTTCCTTGTGGAGAGGGATCCATCTGCCTGCCATTATCCCAGCTGGTGCTACCTGCCGCCTTTGTTGGCTGCCTCAGCCAACAGGCCAGAGATGGTATGACCCGTGGACACTGAACTGCCCTCTCCGATCTAGAGGAGGCCCTTGCTTGTCAGGGCAGGGCATGGCAGCAGAAAGATGCAACCATGGTCATGCTCTTGTACTCTCTGAAATTTAATGAAGGAGTTGAGTCTGCAGGGCTGTCAGTCCATCAAACGTTTCAACTGCATCAAAGTCCCTTTTCCAGCACAAGATCCTACATATTTTAGCTGTAACACTTGTCTCCATCTTAATGGGAAAGGTGACCAAATGTAGTTCTGTGCTCTGTCGCTTTTAAGATGTTCATTTTAAGTACTTTGTGCTGAATTAACTCACACTGCTGGTGCCCTTTGTTCAATGTAAAGTTCATTGCTGAAAGATGTCTTCATCCAGAAACATCCCAAAGATCTTGAAGCAGCACATTCAATAGGGTTGCCATCTTTCTAATGGCTGGTAACTAGATGCTCAAGGCCCTGCCCCCTCCTCCTCCACCTCATCCCTTGATGCCATGCCACTTTCCCCCCAGGTCCCACCCCCATGGCTTGCAAGGTCTTCACCAGCACGGCCAAGGCTGCTTTACTTGCTACCTGTGGGCTGCACAAGGCAACATGCTGCCCCTAGAGGCATGAACAACCTGGCCCCAGAGGCAGCGGCTGCTGCTGCTGTTCTGCTTCCTTCCTTACACTTAGGGTTACCACCTTTTCCACAGATTTAAAACAAATGGATATCAGGGCTTGTCAAATGGCACCCGGACACACACGCTGAAACCCAGACTGTCCGGGTGAAAATCAGACAGGTGGCAATCGTAACATTCAAGTTTACATTTCCTATTTTGACTTCTATTTCTCGGTGCAGTAGAATTGTGCTGATTTGCATGAAATACTGGGACATCAGTTCCTGTTGCAAATTGCTGAATTTTTCAATTGAACATGCACTGTGTTTTTAAAAAAAAGAAGGGGGGGCAGGAAGCAAGATGTTGCATCACCCACAACATACTTTGTTAATTTATTTTAACAATTGTAGTTTAAATTATTTGTGGTGATGCATCATGATATGCCAGCCAGGTAAGTGAAGCTTTGCCACTGTATCTCTGCTGTTTTTGAGGAGTTTTTGTGTGGACCTTTGTGAGGCTCTCTTGTACATTGCTTATTCACAGTTCCTGCATGCCACTCATTCACAGGATGCTGAGCATAATGCCCTCTGGAGCAGTGGCAGGATGTTAACCCTTAAAATAAAAATAATGATCTACTTATTTTCATACGTATTTCAAGACGGGGAAGGAATGGCAATTTGTGAGAGAGCTGGTGGAATGGGTTAAGTCAAAACTCTCTTCAGTATTTTGACATTCTTTTTCTTCCTTTTATGTAACACAATGTGAAGAGAAGTTAAGTGGTACCAAGGACTCCATCCAGTCCAAGCACTGGGACTCTGATCCAGCAAAGCTCTTAAACACATACTTAGCTTCAAGCCAATGGGACTAGCCCTGTGCTTGGAGCATTCCCACTGGCTGCAAATTAACCACGTGCTTAAGTGCTTTGCTGGATCACGGACACAGTGCTCAGTGCTCCAGGATCAAGCTCCATGTGGAAAGCAAGGCCTACAGTAAGGCACAGGATACATGCAACATACTGCAGGTCAGGTGTGTTGGGAAGTATTGCTCGCCTTTAAAAGGCCTCATGATATTTAAGCCGATCTCGTGATTTTTGGGTCACCTGACTCGTGATTTTTGAATGCGTGGGGTTGGCAATTACATGTGAAAAATCCTATTTGAATAAGTGGAGGTGTCACTACTAACAAGGGAAGGAAACCTTGGTTTTTAAAAATAGTTTTTTTTAACCAGCGTTGCCCCTTTCAGGCTGAGACTTGCAAAGTTGTCTAGTGGATTTTGATGCCCACATAGTAGGAGCTGGGTGTGGCCATACAAACCTCAGCCTAGGCTTCTAAACCAGTATACAACCAAGGAAACAACCCCTGACCCAAAATAACTAATTCATGAGATTCCTACCATAGGGCCAGATTCTACAGCGCTCCAAGTGACTTAAAAGCATGTGTCCTTACACTGAACTATTAATGAGTTGTTTGTTATCTATTGCTATTGTAGGGAGAGATCTTGGAATGTTTGAAACATGTGAGATAATCCAGAGACATGCTGTACGCGTATCTGCATTCCTTCTAACTGGGACTCTACCACTCTCTTTTCCACACCAAGTAGGGAAAGAGCTGTTGTCTTGGAAGAAATGTGCTGACACTAAAAGGGATGAAGAAGTCTTTAGAAGTCTGCCTAGAGGTATAGGGGTGCTGGCAAGGAACTAGTACATGTAACATGTAGATGTAGGCACATTTAAGATCAGAAACGCCTGGCTTATACCCTTGGGAATTCATTACCTGCCATCATGTCTTAAATTTGTACAGCAGAAGCTTTTGCTGCTATTTCTGTCACATTTCAGTGAAGGTATTATTTAAGGTCTGCTGGAGAGGCAGCACTGTCAACTGGTTAGCACAGGATGCTGGAAGGAAGGAAACTGGGGTTCTATTTCTGGTTTTGCTGAACTCCTTCCTCTGTCTATAAAACGGATATGATGGATCCCACCTTCTTGAGTGCCACTGATTTAGGGTGCTAGTGTATATATAACACGGACAAACCCCGGTCATCAGCAGGTGAGATCAAACCTGGGATCTCTGGAGCTTAGTGCGTGCGCCTCTACTGCGTAAGCTAAAAGCCACATGGCCCTTAGCTAAGGCTGTAGAGCAGACTCATTAATCTCTAAGTGGTCTTGGTGCCACTAGAGAGAACAGAGCACCATACTCTGGAGGTGTGGGGGTTACATGTATACCTGCACAGCAGTAGTTGTGTATGTGTAAACATCACCACTGCTGTGTATATAAATATATATATGGACATAGGCTCCAATTCTGAAAAAGTCTCCATTCATGAAAGCACCTAAGCACCTGCTTAACTTTAAAGTCAGTGAGACTGAAACCCATGCTTAACTTTAAGCACCTTGGAGACCAGCAGTAGTAACTGTAGGCCTGATTTAGGAAAGCTTCAAGCACATGCTAAACTTGAAGCATATCCTTGAGTGCTTTCCTGATTTAGGACTATAGCTACTGCTTGCTGCCTGTTTGTAATAAAACCTAACACTCAGAGCCTCGCCCGGTGTAAATCAGCTTTGCAAACGGCAGTCTGTGGAACATGCTGATTCCTACCAGCCACGCATCTCACTCCCGCCACCTGACCTATTTGTGAATTCAGCTGATAACATTGATTAATTTCACAGTGAACAAACACTAAACACTATATTAATTGAATTCTATAAATGCTAATAAGTTTGGGGAATGTGTGAAACATCATTTTTCTAGGTCAGATTGCAATTAGTTTGCCCCTCCTTCTTCATTCACTTTTGGCAAACTTGTTTCCTTTAATTACCATTCTATTTTTATACCCAGAATCTCTTCCATTGAAAAATGCTTCTTCTTAATTATGGGTTTATATACCAACTGATGCCAAGATCGGTGATGCCATTGAATTCACAGTCTCCTTGCAGTTCTGGTACCAGTTTTCCTAAAGAGGGACTTGACAGTTTTAACAGCATGGAGCCTTCAGCGCTGCTCACATTTTGTGTGAAACCCATACAGTTGCAGAAGCTTGGACTCGATGAAGACTTTCTAATGACTGTGAGTCTTTCCACTGACATCAGAGGGTTTTTGACCAGGCCCTCAGTAAAATGTGTAGACACGAGTGTATAGTGCTTTCCGCTTTAAATTAAAGAATGTCAGGCTATGTCTATACTTCAAACACTACAGCTGCTGTGCTGCATCTGCACTGCTGCTTCAGTGTTGCCGTTCACTACAGCAAGGGAGTGACTCTCCTGTCATCGTAGTCAATCCACTTCCCGGAGAGATGGTAGTGAGATCGATGGAAGAATTTTTCCGTTGACCTAGCACTGTCTACACTGTGGGTTAGGTCAGCTTAACTAAATTGCTCAGAGTGTGGATTTTTCACACTCCTGAGCAATGTGGCTGGATTGACCTAACTCTTTAGTGTCGACCTGGCTTCACAGAAGGCAGTCACACAGAAAATGAAAACTGCAAAATTAGGTCAATTGTATGGAGTCCTTGAATCCATTTTACTGTGTTTCTCTCTTGATATATTTAATTTTCCAGCTCAACGTCTTTCCTAAAAAACATTCAGGGTTAAAGAGCTAGGTGAGTTAAATAACGAAGTCATTATAATGTTCAAAGACTTATTGAGGGGGTGGTCTAACTTTCACATTGTCCGACCACCCAAGATTTTTCTGCAGTATACACCTAAGATTTTTTATATTTATGTAGTATCTTTCATCCCATGGTGTAGAAACTATATATGCCAGGATCACTTGAACACAGAAATGCATCCACCTCTGGAATGGAGCAGCTGTTAGTAGTTTAGGACAGGAAGTGAAGAGGAATCTCTCAGCCAATTGGAATGGCAGGGAGAATTCAGGCCCCAGTGCAGCGAAGCACTTAAGCACAAGCTTAACTTGCAGCAAGTGAACAGTCCCATTGATGAGACCTCTGTTGCCTGGGAATTCTTTATGCTTCCCTTGCCGCCAAAACAGCTTTTTGCAGGCCTTGCTCCCAAAGGCAAGTCCCTACAGGGGGATGATTGGTAGGAAACAATGAGTTGAAAGTCCTGGAGTTACCAGCCATTGCTGTGTGTTTCCCTCTCCCCCACGAAGGGACCACCTTGGCCTGTGGTTTATTTACCCAGAGGAATTTGATTCATGATAGCTGGTTGTATCTAGGAATTTTATGCTCTTCTACGTGTCCTTGAACACAGATATTGGGTCCAGGCTGGAGAGAGCTGAATTAGTTTAATGTACCCCTTCTCTCCTAACAACGATAGCTAAATATTTATTTGCAAAAAGAACTAGGAGTACTTGTGGCACCTTAGAGACTAACAAATTTATTTGAGCATAAGCTTTCGTGGGCTTAAACCCACTTCATCGGATGCATGCAGTGGAAGATACTGTCTCACTTCATCAGATGCATGCAGTGGAAGATACAGTAAGACTGGGTTCTATGAAGTGGGTTTTAGCCCATGAAAGCTTATGCTCAAATAAATTTGTTAGTCTCTAAGGTGCCACAAGTACTCCTCGTTCTTTTTACTGACACAGACTAACACGGCTACCACTCTGAACGCTAAATATTTGTATCCTTCACCTAATGAAGACTTCATAGGGCTCAGAATAAGCCCTGTTAGGAAAATACATTGGGCCATATTCTCCACCAGTGGAGCTGTGCCATTAACATCAGCTCAGGATCTGGCCCATTGTGTCTCATGTGGAGAAGCAGAAACATAAAGCAGATGTTGCATGAGCATGTAGAGCCAGGCAGCCTGTCTGTGGTTTGTATTTGGCTGCTGTTGCTGTCCCTTTTTAGAGTGAATGCCCCATGTTGCATTGTTTATGTTGTCCTGAGATCTGCTTGGAGTCACGCTGTATGACTTCTGCCCTCTGGGGTCCTCGTGAAGGCATAGTGGGTATCCCATGTGGCTATTTCAGTGAATACAATAATTTAAATAAGTGCTGTCATCTGTTGTGACAGATAAGTGATGGAGGACCCAGCTATTGGCTAGGCTTAGCATAGATTCATAGATTCTAGGACTGGAAGGGACCTCGAGAGGTCATCGAGTCCAGTCCCCTGCCCGTATGGCAGGACCAAATACTGTCTAGACCATCCCTGATAGACATTTATCTAACCTACTCTTAAATATCTCCAGAGATGGAGATTCCACAACCTCCCTAGGCAATTTATTCCAGTGTTTAACCACCCTGACAGTTAGGAACTTTTTTCCTAATGTCCAACCTAGACCTCCCTTGCTGCAGTTTAAGCCCATTCCTTCTTGTTCTATCCTTAGAGGCTAAGGTGAACAAGTTTTCTCCCTCCTCATGACACCCTTTTAGATACCTGAAAACTGCTATCATGTCCCCTCTCAGTCTTCTCTTTTCCAAACTAAACAAACCCAATTCTTTCAGCCTTCCTTCATAGGTCATGTTCTCAAGATCTTTAATCATTCTTGTTGCTCTTCTCTGGACC
>NW_020664661.1:1518441-1522298 GCF_002925995.2 Terrapene triunguis | reverse complement strand
GTATATAGGCATCTAAGATACTGGTTTGATCTTGCCTCCCAGTTTTGTCCTGACCCTCCTTTCTCTCTGCCAATATAGCCCACACTCCCTCTCATTTCCGACCCATCTCCCAGGTCTCCATGTTCTCCACTTACCTGTGGGCTTTGCTCACCTGTCCCCGTCGAACCTAGTTTAAAGCCCTCCTCACTAGGTTAGCCAGTCTGTGCCCAAATAGGGTCTTGCATGGAAGAGACTGTTCTCATACTAAGTTTGCCTGTTGAATTTTCTTCACCTAGACCGCCAAGTATTTGAAATTGAACATAGCCATTAACTCAGGCTGGCATTAAGCATGGCAAACAGACCAAGTGTCTCTGTATAGCCTCTGACACCAACTTGTATGGATGCCCCTGAAGGGGTTGGAACCTGGTACTTTTTGATCTAAAAGCATGAGCTGCTCCTGGTTGAGCTAAAGGACCAGCTTCACTAGCTTGGAGGTAATCGACAGACTTATAAATGTCTGTCTGTGGGCCACCGACTTGAGAAGGATGAAGAGTCAGAGTGGGTTAGCCTGGCTTGCCCTTAGTTTACATTTCTTTGGTGTTACATTTATGGGGAAATAAAATACATTGTATTTGCAAAAAGACATTAAGTTGTTTCTGCAGGAATTCCTCAATGCTGGGTCCCTGGAGATAATACATCCTTGAAAATACAGGCTTATATTGTCAAAATGTGTCGTCCTTATGCTGTGCACCACCATTTCTGGATTGATGTTGAAATCTCTTTGTTTATTGTTTGTTATGGTAGCTCCTAGAGGCCCCATTGTGCCAGGCGCTGTACAGACATAGGGTACATCTACACTTACCGGAGGGTCCGGCGGCAGGCAATCGATGTTCTGGGATCGACTTATCGCGTCTAGTGAAGACGCGATAAAATCGATCCCTGATCGCTCTGCCGTCGACTCCGGAAATCCACCGCGGCAAGAGGCGGCAGCGGAGTCGACGGCAGCGCGGCAGCGGTCGACTTTCCCCCGTCCTCACAGCCAGATAAGTCGACCTAAAATACGCAACTTCAGCTACGGTATTCACGTAGCTGAAGTTGCGTATCTTAGGTCGACCCCCCGCTGTAGTGTAGACCTAGCCACAGAGTCCAAAATAGTCCCTGACACAAAGCACTTACAGTAGGAAAAATTAACTATGTCTGTCTCTCTGGTTCCTAATATTTAGTAGGCGTTTGTCTTTATAATTCTGCCTTCTTTTTAAATGCAAATGCTGTATTCCTCTGGGATGATATTCACCCAGCAAAGTATGTGCCCCAGATGTCTCCCAGTATATCAATAGCAGCACTGTAGTTCTGCTGCATGGAGGATGGGCAGCTGCAGAGTAGGTGTAGGGAGAGAGAATAGCCCAGTGCAGAACTAAGGGCAGGCTGGGGGAAAGGGCTCTGGTGTGTGGGGTTCAGGTCTGTGAACACTTGGATCAATGGCTGCAGTGGTCATGGCTAGGAGCAGTGGAAGCTTCCTAAAAGTGGGGGGGAGGGGCACCAGCACCTGAACTGTGGCCCTGCCCTGCCACCTTTCCCCCCGAGCCCCTGCCCCTCCCCTGAGGCCCTGCCTTCACACTGCCTCTTCCCCTGAGGCCCTGCTTCCACACCACCTCCCCACCCCAAGATTCTGTGTGCTCCTCTCTGCCCCTCCCCTGTTGCTCGGCCTTACCGCTGGTAAAAATTGGGAGGGCATAGCCCTCCCACTTTTAAAAGTATTTTTGAGATCATGGCCCCCTGACTCCCCATGTTCTGGTACCCCTGGTCATGGCCCCTATCTCTGCCTACAGCCTGGCTCAGTAGCTAGAGCAAGCCTGTTTGCAGGTTGCTGGGGAACTCTATCTCCTCCTCCATCCCAACAGTGTTCTTGCAGCTGCCTACACAAAGACCTTTACTCAGGCTTACATGTGTGCAGCTTACATCCCCAGAGCACAGAAGAGGTAATTGATATGTTGCTGAAGCTGGGCCAGAATAGGTAACCAAGAATCCTTCCACTCGCAAAAGGCCTCTTGTTAGAAATGTAATGAGAAAAAATGCTCCAAGACAATGGAGTTGAAGAATACATCAGAATGTTCATTTAGCCAGAAACAATGACTCAGTAAAGGAAAAGAGAAATCCATCACTGAAGACACCTTTCACTGGCAAGTCAATGCACATTTTGTATTGGGAACATGAAGCAAGTTAGCATTTTCTGTGTTCTATGAACTTCAAATGGGGCTAGAGAAGCTGAGAATGACTGAGATAAAAGTGAATGTGTATTTGACAACACAGTAGGGAAACAAACATCTTTCCTTGTTTCTGAAGATGTTACTACATAGAAGAAAGACCTCCCACCCTATTTCTCCATGAACAGTCATGTTGGTATCTAAGCACTACTATGTGCTGGGGTTTCCTGCTCAGGGATTTTCTCTCTAATGAGATTAGATATAGGCGAAAATTTTTATCTAAAACTTTTTTTTTTTTTTGGCAAAAAAGTGCAGCTTCCATAATGCCTAAATGTTTCACAAATTCATGTTGTGGGAAAGAAACCGCAAACAAATATTCTGAAAAAACATTTAAAACATTTCATTTGGATATTTTCAAAATGCAGGGTTTCAATTTTTTAGCTCAAAACAATTTTTCATTGTGAAATTTCCTTCAAATTTATTTTAAACAATTAAAAAAGTTAAAAACAAAATGCTCCAAATCGAAACAAAACATTTAATTTGACCCAAACCTTTTAATTTTTGAATTTGTTGAAAATGTTGAAAAAATTAGTTTTTGGATAGAAAAATTATTTTTTTAATTGTTCCAAATTGCCAGTGACCTGAAAAAGCCATTATTTGCACAGCTGTAGATGAGACACCTTGTAATGATGCTGCATATCTCACAGGCTATCAGAGGCCAGAGAGCTTTCTAACTTGATAGTGCGGATGACCTTGCATATAATCCAGATCTTGTGACTTAAAGTTTAGAGATAGTCTAAAGTAGTTTTACTCAGACTGTGGCTCACGAGCCACAAATGGCTCTTCAATGTGTCTTCTGCAGCTCTTTGCAGTACATGAGATTAAAACACTGTGTGATTTAAATATTAGCCACTCTAAGTTATTAACCAAGCAAGATGCTTTTCCTATGTTATTAACCAATTGTAGTTGATAAAATAATACTACTTGGTCAGTCATTTTGCTGTGAGAATAATTATACTGAATATTAATATATAGTACTGTAGTAAATGAAACAATGAATTTACACTAGTGTGGCTCTTCTGGGTAATGTTGATCGCTAATCTGGCTCCTGAACCACTGAGATCTGAGTATCACTGGTCTAAAGGCTCCTTCAATAGTATCCACATTAGGCGGAAATCCTGTTTATTTCTGTCTTCTCTCCATTCTGCAAATTACCAACAAATGCTGCTTCTCTTTGATCTAAACTCAGTTGGGTTCTGCCTTTCCTTAGGCTGGGAAATTAGTGGCTGCTGCTCTTGAAGGAAATGGAACTGTTGGCCTGGCTTCAGAGAGAGTGAAGGGTGCTCAGTGCTACTCTAGGTAATGCTGCTGTTGTCCAAGGAGGCAAAGATAGGTGTATATGATAGCTGGTTTTCCAGACAACGCTCAGAAGAAGATTGTGGCCTATCTCTGGAACAGGGTCTCACAAGCCTTGTGGGGAGAGGAGGTTGGGGGTGCTGCAAGCTTCCATCAGTGTAAACAGCACAGACTGCATCACGCAGGGCCGGCTCCAGGCACCAGCTTCTCAAGCAGGTGCTTGGGGCGGCTGTTCCGGACAGGGGCGGCAGTTCCAGGTATTCGGCGGCAATTCGGCGGACGGTCCCTCACTCCGCCTGGGAGTGAAGGACCTCCCGC
>NW_020664661.1:1514071-1518341 GCF_002925995.2 Terrapene triunguis | reverse complement strand
GGTTTTGGCTGCTTGGGGCGGCCAAAACCCTGGAGCCGGCCCTGGCATCACGGCAGGATTCTCTCTTTCATTTAAACAGAGAAAACCAGAACCTGGAAGTGCAGAAGACAAATTCCTCTGGCACAATGAGCTCTGGTAAGTCACTGCTCCTCACATGCCTGCCTTTAACTACAGAAATCCTCCTGTCCAGTTCTAATGCTGTGACTGATTTGTGTTTTTATCTGTTCTCTCTGAATCAGCCATTCCCGTGCGGGATTCCACTGTCGAGAGGGCCACAAGAAGTTTTCATAATGAAAAACAAACCCTGGTTTCAGGTTGTCATTTCCCCTCCCCTCTGGACTGGGGGCAGAGCAGGACTGGGTGGCACTCTCTCCCCGCCCCCCTGGGGGCTGGCCCGGGCCCCACTGTGCACCCTCCCAACAGTCCTCCACAAGCCCCACAGTTAGGGGACCATTGGTTTAGGGTCCCCATTGCTGCTAGCCTAGGACAGCCTTGAGTGTCACTTCAGAAGATACTTCTGGAATAGTACTGGGCACCTGGGCAGACCCTTGATCTCCCATGGGTTTGTATGAGGGTAACTGATTAGCAAACAGTGACTGGGGTGGATATTTAATTTTTTTATGGTGGTGTCTAGATGCCCCTGTCGGGGCTGGAACACGGTTGTGCTAGGTGCTGTACAAACACACAGACAGTTCCTGCCCCCAGGAGCTCAGTCTCAGTGGGCAAGGATGAGAATGGAAGTGAATTTCTGTCCCTAGATCTGGTGATCAGCTCACACTGGGATGTGGGTAAGCATGGTATCAACACATGTAGATCCACAGTGTTTTACTATTCCCTGTCCTGTTCCTTTCTCGCATGTCTCCTGTATTTCTGCTGTCGACAGTGGAAATGCTTTTTTTGAAATCCTGAATATTGTCAGGTCCTGCAGTGTGGTCAGCGTGAGCTCACTTATCTTTGGGTGCCCCGGCTTTCCCTTTGTCTTTCAGAACAAGAAGTTGATGTTGTGAAAACCGTGGTCAATGGGCTGATATCAAGCAGCAATGGACAAGAGCAAGGTGAGTCAAGTACATTCAAAATAATCTCTGCAGCTTCCCCTGCACATCAGTTGGAGTGGCGCATCTATTTCCCCAGAGTTGAATCATTACAGTGTCTTACTGTGCTCAGCTGCAACCACAGCATGAGGGGACCGACCCAGTATTAAATTAACATTAATGTTTTAAGGAAAACTATCTTTGTCAGCTAGGGCCTGATCCTAAACTTGCTGAAGAACATGAGCCTTTCCAATAGCCTTTGGAACCTGGCCTTGCACCATTAGATTTTTTTTTTATTAGTGTATTTGGGGTGTGTCAAGGCTGTATCCCCACTTTGAACTTTAGGGTACAAATGTAGGGGCCTGCATGAAAACCTCTAAGCTTAATTACCAGCTTAGTTCTGGTCCCGCTGCCACCATTCCCGATGGATTCCCTCCCTGGGAAGCCTTGAGAAACCTCTCACCAATTCCCTGGTGAATACAGATCCAAACTCCTTGGATCTTAAACAAGGAGAAATTGACCCTTCCCCCCTCCTTTCTTTCACCAACTCCTGGTGAATACAGATCCAAACCCCCTTGGATCTTAAAACAAGGAGAAATCAATCTGGTTCTTAAAAAGAAGGCTTTTAATTAAAGAAAAAGGTAAAAATCATCTCTGTAAAATCAGTATGGAAAATAACTTTACAGGGTAATCAAACTTAAAGAGCTCAGAGGACCCCCCTCTGTCTTAGCTTCAAAGTACAGCAAACAAAGATAAACACTCTGGTAAAAGGTACATTTACAAGTTGAGAAAACAAAGTAAATCTAAGACGCCTTGCCTGTCTTTTTACTTACAAGTTTGAAATAGGAGAGACTTGTTTAGAAAGATGGGGAGAACCTGGATTGATGTCTGGTCCCTCTCAGTCCCAAGAGCGAACAACCCCTTAAAACAAAGAGCACACACAAAAGCCTTCCCCCCCCCCAAGATTTGAAAGTATCTTGTCCCCTTATTGGTCCTTTGGGTCAGGTGTCAGCCAGGTTACCCGAGCTTCTTAACCCTTTACAGGTAAAAGGATTTTGGAGTCTCTGGCCAGGAGGGATTTTAATACTGTACACAGAAGAGCTGTTACCCTTCCCTTTATAGTTATGACAGGGTGGGAAGATTTTTGCTCCAGGCTTCTGCTCTGGTATTCATGCCCTTTCCTCTCCTTTGATGGCTTTTTATGACAGGCTTATTATAGATGAATGAATGAGCTGGTTCAGAGTGAATCAGAACAAGAGCTTGGCAGAGTCTATATTTTGCTTTTACAAATCCTTGTTAGTGGGATTATTCCCCAAACCAAAGGCAGTTTGGAACAGGGTCGCATTGTGTCCAAACCTCCCCTTGAAGTTCAGTGAGGGGGTGGATAATAGTCTCTGATTTAAGCTCATCTCTAATACAAGTTAGCTCAGAACTGTGCCCCAAAACTGGAAGTCAACCTTTCTTGAGGTTTGAAAGAATTCAGCCAAGTTCTTCCACACATCATTCCTCTCGGTATCTTTCCATTCTTGGGCAGCCTCTGCATTTTCAGGTTTTATCCAGAACCGCAGCCGAAGTGCCACAAGACCACCACAAGAAGAAGCTGTTCTTCTGAGCCTAACATTGCAGACCAAAAGCAGTTTTGGATAAAGCTCAGGGAGGCTTCCAACCTTTTGAAATCAATGAGTGTTCTGTATGCAGAGGCCTTACAAGGTCCGATCCTAGAGGTAAAATCCTGGCTACACTGAAGTCAATAGCAAAACTCCCATTGACTTTGCCAGCACCATGATTTCCCCTCAAGTGTTTTATCCCAGCTGAACTTCTTGAGGTTCACCCATCACTAACTTTGCCTGTGCCCCATGAGGACAGAGTTCAGTATTGCTCATTCAAGGCCACATTAGGAAAAGTAGGGGAGGACGAACCAGATGCTTTGGAGAAGTGAGCAACCTTTAGAAATTTTCAACAAGTGCTAGAATGTTGCACAGTGCTGCATAACAGAGAAAAATCCCTCTAAGACAATGTTCAGTGTTTGTTGGTAAAATCCGGTGTGTCTGATAAAATTAGTATGCAGAAAAAAGGAGTTTAAACAGAATCCCTCCGATTTACTGCTTGGCTGAATGGATCTCTCAAGACTGGATACCTTGATGGTACCCTTTGGTTCTGGATACTTTTCAAGACTCCTGGTCACAATTCTCTACTCCCTGCTATTGATGATGTAAAATATACACCATCAAAAACATAGGATTTGTGCAGAGTGGCCAGTCAATGTTATTCTCAGAATCTTAATCTGTTTGTTTCCTCACTCTGCATAATTTTAACTCTGCAACTTTAAGATTTTTTATCTTTGCATGTAATATATGTAGCGTCTTGGCTAAAGGTTTATACTAAACTTTAGTTACGTCGTCCAATGAATGTTTGAGATTCCCTTCCCTCACAGTATATTGGCAGCCGGGACTCAGTCAGTTCACTAAGCAGTACTGTACCCTGCACAACAGATACACATCCTGAATTAGGATGAATGAGGGGCTATTTTTAATGATTGCATCACTGCTCTCCAGACTGCTTTTGTATATGAAATTTCCTGCTATTGTCATTCCTGGTTTCCCAAGTACATTAGAAAGCTTTGTGGCATGTTTCCTTAATTGTGTTCTTCCCTTCTGGATGCACCAACTACACTTTTGTGTTTGCAGCCATTGACGTCCCTTTATGTGCACGCTCTATTTCTGCTGTTAAAATAATCCCCGTGAAGAAAGTGAAAAGTTCTCCTGACCTAATGCTACCTACAGGTATCTTTCTTTCCAAATGCATTAGTAGGCCATCATCCACTCTGTCTGCCTCACCCCCTTAAGATAGTTTTCAGCTTCATCCTTCTTTCACCGTTTTCCAGTGCTGTAGATTTCATCAACAGCTAATAGAGTTAAACCATGATGACACAATTCATTGTTTACAATAATCCAGTTTCTCTGCAGGCATAATTAAGCATATTTGAATTTGGGATCTATGTAAACTCTTCTGCTAATGCTTGGTATGAACATTACTGTTGTAACCTCATTTTAAACCAAACTCCTGAAGAGTCTAAAATATTTCCTGTATATCTTAGGTCCATAGAGAAGTAAACAGACATCAGAGATTTTATTCTGCAGGTTCAATCTTCATTCAGCATCTGTATTGCGCTCTCTCTCTGTCTCTCTCTCTCACACACACACACACACACACACACACACACACACACACACACACAC
>NW_020664661.1:1503362-1514061 GCF_002925995.2 Terrapene triunguis | reverse complement strand
CACACACACACACACACACACACACACACACACACACACACACACACACCCTGATAAAGTGAAAGCTTCCCCATTAACCCTTTTTGCACTTTGCTGAGTTTGGACTGTGAAACCAGACTAACCAACTCTACTTGCCATTTATGGTCATTTTCACTTGCCAGTTCTGACACACTAGCACAATGCTCAGTGTTTGTATTTCCAGTAGAGCTGGTTAAAAAATGGGTGGGAAATTCTGAGATCTCAAAATCTGATTTTGTACCATATCGGGGTATAAAGTCAAGTACTGCATTTTTTGTTTTGCAAAGTGAAATATTTCAAAAATATTTTGTTGCAGTTGTATCGCTGTGATATTATGTGATCTATAATATAAAAGTCAAAATGTTTAGACTTTTGTATTATAACTTATAGTACATAATATAAAAGTCAAAACAATAAAGCTGAAATGAAATGTTTTGGTTGCATCAAAACACCATTTTCTGATAGAAAATTGTTCCGTTGGAAAATTTTCTACTACCTGCAGTTTCCAGCACTGCAAGGGAAGACTCTTTAAATTGGAAAAAAAAGAACTAATTTTAAAAAAGTGAGACAGCCTCAACTTAGACTGTTTGCTCTTGGAGGCCTTTTTGTTCTGTGTTGGTACAGCGCGTAGCACAGTGGAGTCTTGGCCCACAACTGGGGCTCTTGGGTGCTATAGTAATACAAATAATTAATAATAAGTAATAATCTTCAAAAATATGCATCTTTGGATCCTGATTTGGAAGTTTCAAAGCCCAAAGTTCAGGGGTGCACAGATTTGGGGGTTTTGACTGGGACGCATCTCTAGTTTTCATGATCCATTTGACAGTATAATTCATAAAACCACATTCACATTATGGTAGACCTAGTAAAAACTGTTATAGAATCAAAATACTGGGAACTAAGGGGGAGCTTTTTAGTAACCTAACTCCCAGATTAGGCGTCTAACCGCCACTTGTGCGTTTTGTAAATCAACCCCTACCCCTACAGGATAATGTCCCTAAACTAATAACAGGTAAGGTCAGACTGGCACTACCATTCAGTCAAATATCCGGAAAGATGTTCAGTAATTGAATCAGTGTTGGGATGGGCATGCATTTTTCAATTTGCGTATAATAACAAAAGATACTGGAATGGCTGTTGGAAAAGCACATGAACTCTGGTACCAGGCCAGTGAGCGACCAAGGCATTGACCTGAGTATGAAGAACTGTCAGACTCTAGTCCCTGCTACACACTGGAACCGGATTCGAGGACAATACAATGAGGTTATAACTGAGTTTTAGATAGGTTGCCTGTATCCGTAGTATAGACAGGGACTGTAAGTGGCATTACCAAAATCAGCAGTGCTGCCTGTTCATTCCAAAAGGCAAACAGCCCATGTTTTGCTCAGCACTGGCTTGGGGAAGGCTGGGTCTAGAAGGAGCACCTGGGCACAAACTGCATTTTAAAACTGGGTGTGTAAATAACTGCACCATGTCCTGTTGTGCTTGCAACCTGCCACCTTAATACACATTCTCTCTCTCTCTCTCTCCCCCCTCCCCCCCCACATACTTCATACATTAACATTTGGCATCCTTGGGGGACAGAGAAGAACTCAATGAAAGTGCTTGTAAAATAGTTTCCACCCAGCTTTTAAATTGGTTTCACAATCAGAATAATACCCTTGCTCTATAAAGTTGTAGTTGTATTGTTAATTATTTGTATTATAGTAACGCCTACAGGCCCCAACCAAGATCAGAATCCCATTGTGCAAAGCACTCCCTGCCTGAATTGCTTACAGTCTGAACAGGCAAGACAGAGAAAAAGTGGGGAGGGGAAACTGAGGCACAGAATGTTTAAATGACTTGCCCAAAGTCAGTGGTTCTTGTTATGAGTTAATCACTATTCCCAAGATACAAGATTTATACAGTGTGACTTCAGAGTACAGATTGGGGCATGTGTCAACCTGTCACTCAAAAAAAACAGTCATTTAATAACATCAACTCCAGTCTGATATTTCGAGGCTTCAGCTTCACACCCTGCACTTTCACTTTCAGTGGATGGTGGTTTTTTATTTATTTTTACCAGACTGATTAAGACAAATTTTACTTTTAAAAAAAAAAAGAAAGGAAAAAAAAGCCTGAGCATGAAATAAAATGTGGGTTGGAAACAATACAAATGGCTCTGAACACTTGGTGAAAATGTACTTGAAAGTCCTTTGAGGTTTTTTGCCTGTGCTTTCCCTGGCTTAATCGTAAATCAAGGACAGACCTCTGTGGCAAAGATGGGCCCACCTGGGCCCCCTAGGTCCTGATTCACAAGGTATCAACCACGTACCTAACTTTAAGCTTGTGAATAGACCCATTGAATTTATTGGGACTGCTCTGGTGCTGAAATGGAGCCATGAACTACAGCAGTAAGAAAGTATGTCCCTGTCTCTGATCCCTCTTGTCATCCTCCATTTACAGGCCTTGATCCACACCACTTGAGACAACCTTTCACACCAAGCCCATAAAGTATTGGGACTGATTCTAACACAAAGGGGTTTAGATAAGAGCCAAACATCTGACACTTGTTAGAATAGAATATCAGGGTTGGAAGGGACCTCAGGAGGTCATCTAGTCCAACCCCCTGCTCAAAGCAGGGCCAGTCCCCAGACAGATTTTTGCCCCAAATGGCCCCCTCAAGGATTGAACTCACAACCCTGGCTTTAGCAGGCCAATGCTCAAACCACTGAGCTATCCTCCCTCCCTCTTACATTGAAGTTGTGGTTATTTATCTGTATTTTAACCTTGGTGGCTCAGCCACAGCACTATCACAGTATGGAGGCCCATACAAAGACAGGGACAGATCCTTAGGTGGTGTAAATTAGCATTGTTCCATTGACGTCAATGGTGCTATGCTGATTTGCACCAGCTGAGCATCCGGTCCCTACAATAAATGACAGTCCCTACCCCAAAGAAGTTTGAGTATGATGTTGATTTCCATGCCCACCAGTACGCTAGACACTCGCAATACAGATAGGGCATGAACCATGCTCCAAGGAGCTTAAAAACAAAGGCCCCGGTCTTGCATGGTGACCTGAGCAGCACCCGAGCCTCACTGAACTGCGGGCACAGCAGTCAATCTGCACTTGTCACTGCAGGATCAGGGCCCAACTTCAGACATGGCATGACAAGCGAGGTAAATGCGAGGGAAGGAAGGAATCCAACATCTTGCAGCAAAAGCTAGTGTGTGACGTGAGGGAGACTGGTTTGAATGTGAGGTCAGACTAAAGACCAGGCTAGTGCTCTGGAGGTACCTTGGAGGGCTTGAGACCTAGGAGAGATGTATATGAGGAGAGACTAATGGCTTTGCAGACCTGCTCAGGCAAAGTGTTCCATTCCTAGGGGAAGGCATGGGAGAAAGCCTAGAGCTGCAGACCTGCAGGTCCTCAAGGCCAGTAGCCCCTATGGGAGTGCTGTGAACTTGATGCCTTGGAGAAAGGGGTGCCAGTGGAGGGACTCGGGCCCTGATTCAGCAAAGCATGTGCTTGGCTTCAAGCGCATGAGTAGTCCATGGACTTCAGTGGGACTACTCAAATGTGGATGGTTAAGCACATGCCTAAGATCTTTGCCTCCAAAGGGCTGATGTGATCTGATTGATGGGGAAGGAAGGTGACCTTAGTGATTGTATTTTGAACTACTTCTTTCTGATCCTATAGGGTGATCTCGTGGGTATGGCACAGTAAGAGGGCAGGGTGTGTGGGAGGCATGCGCTGCGCTGCACTGCCTGGGCTGTATCCCTTATTCTGGATAACTATAAAACTTCATTCTCCATCAATCCAGCATGGAACTCACTGCTAAGGCCTTATCTACACACACAAGTTATGCTACTTCGTACCGATATATTTTAAGTGGTACAACAACCCTAGTGTGGGTGAAATTATAGTGATATAAAATATATACTGGTACAAAATCTGAGTGTAGACCAGGCCTAATAAAGCAAACAAACCTGTGAAATTTATTCCAAACAGCCAGCAGGTCTTGCCACTTTCCAAGCTGAGTTACACTGACTCAGAACTTTATTTGTGTGTTCATCAATTATCTTACTTATTTTTTAAATATACAACTGCTGTTATTACTTAATGTTTTAAAGCCAAAGCTAATGTTCATCTGCATAAAAATTAGAACAATTCCCTCAGGACAGCCATGTTAGAATTACTCCAGAGCCACCAGCATACTGCCATAGAACTATGATGGCCTCCAGTAGCTCAGAATCACATGCACCAAAACATCTCCTTTGTGTGTGTTTTCTTTAGACAAGGATCCCACTAAAGTCTGCACTGGAAAAGGAACCGTGACCCTACGGGCATCTCTAGCCTCTGAGGAAAGGCCAAGTATCAGTCCCCCATGTTCTCAGGATGTCCAGCGGTCAGAAAGTAAGTCTAGTATGGATAAACATAAAATACAACAATTGTAACTGACCCCACATGGTGCTTGAGTCCAGGCCTTCAGTGCTAAAAGCATGATCCTCTCCCACTAGCGCTAAAGACCTGAGCAAAAGCAGATTCATAAATCTCTTACATGAGGCAAGCCGCTCGAGGAAGACAAAGCCCCAGAACTTCTGAGTGTGAGTTTCACAACCACTTATACACCACTGGGGAAAAGGCATATTTGTTGCTTCATGTTGCTGGCAGGAGTGCCAAAAAAATCAGCCTTTCTTCCCAAGTAGGCCTTTGTGTCCCTCCTTTCATCCCGGGCCGCTGGGGGGAATGGGAAGTGTCCTTGTGTAGTTGCTGCAGCAATGGCATTTATTTTTTTGCAGTAGTCAAGGGCACTGGGATGGCATCCCAAGTTGACAGTGTTGCCATAGATTTCTGCGGTCTTTAAATAGCAGATGTGTAATTACTTAATTACAGGAGACAAGCAAAGCATCACTAACCCTGCCTGCACCTTGGATTTTGCATATAGAATGAATTCCCAAAGGGGAGATGCTATTAAAAGTTAGGGTTGTTCAGCTTCTCCCCTGAAAGTGAAGCACATGTAATTACAGGACCTGTTGTTAGGAAAGGGTGACTCTATTCTTTCCAGCCCTAATGCACTGTTTTCTACCTCCCCCTTCTCCTCCCCTCCTGCTCCACCCATGACCTCTCCTCTTTTCATTCTCTCCATTCTCTGCTTCCTCACCCCCACCCCCTTCACTTACCCTTCCTGCTGGCAGCTTCATAAATTTCCAGCAGCATGAATGGCAATGAGCCCATTACTATGGAAATAAGCTCATTAATACTTCTTTTGCTGACTCCCTCAATCACTTTATGAAATGCATGTTGGAGCTGGAAGAGCTCTTTGCACAGAACGTGAGCGGCCAAAATGGCTAATGTCGGAAGAGGGGGAGGAACTCAGCGGGCGATGGGTAGATAGTCTCAGTGCCTCTAGCCACAGGGACTGGGCTGTAAAATGGCATCATGTTTTGTACCTCCACCCGTACTTGCAAAATAGACATCTTATTTGTCAATGGGTCTCTGCACCAGGTATTCTCATGTGGCAGTGTTACAAAGGACAGCTATGGTTATCCAGTCAACATCATGGCTTGACACTGAGACCCTGCATTTGCAACTGTGTGTGGGGCATTTGGACTCCAAACTGCAGCACGAGAGCAGATAGCTCAGCTGAATGTCAATGACCAATTGTTTTATCATTGCTCTGAATGAATCGCCTTGTGTTTACAAAGGTCAGAAACTGTGAGGGCATCATGTTTAGGGCCAGTTTCTATGGCAATTTGGCATCCCTGTCAGAAAGCATTGTGTGTGTGAAATGAAGTAGCCTGAATGTTGAATTCAGTGGGTACATGTTTGCTGTAAATGTAACAGTTTATTTTTTTCCCTTATTTTTCCATTCTTCCTTCCCTCCTCTCTGCAGCACACATAGCTCTGGATACAGGAAAACCAGAAACAGGTACACATGCTTGTTGATTTGTTTTGTTGTTTCCCCGGATGTATTTCTTGTTGCCCAGCAAAAAGCAACAGCTCCCCTCTCCTCATTCCCCATCTAGCTAGAGTGAATTCACTCAGACCTGAAGTTCTCCTTCCCCTTTTAGATGATTGGAGGTTATCCTCTAATGGAGATATCCAGCCATCTTCTCTGGCTGCCAAGGGCTATAGAAGTGTGCGTCCCAACCTCTCCTCAGAGGGCAAACCACAGGTAAGCATCTTTCCAGAGGATCTGAGGCTTTTCTTGAGGGGTCAAGCACAGGATTCAGAGTCAGGAGACCTGTGTTCAATTCGCAGGCTTGGGTAAGTCTATGTGCCTTCATTTTTCCTATCTGCAAAATGGAGAGAATGCATCTTTCCCGGGAGTGCTGTGAAGCTTAATTCATGAATATGTGTTAAAGCATGCTGAGCTCCTTGGTGGCCATAGCGGGGCAAAGTACCGTTCAACATTGTTTGTGTGGGAAGGCTTAGCCAAGAGGTAGTGATCCATTATTGTATGGCTTTTATGTATGCGCTCTGACCTTCCAACTGCAACTGGCTGAATGGAGAATTAAACTTCCTAAACCCACAGAGTGGCCTTAAAAAATGACTGGAGAAGGCCTTGTCACTTTAATGCTAGAAATGATATAACCTTTTGTCAGCCCATAGTGGAAAGGTTATTTTCCTCCCAAGTCTAATCTGAAGTGTTGGGATTGGTCTGCCAAGCAAAGAGAAATGCTAACTTATGGATAGGTTACCAGTGTGCATGGATGCAATTTTCAGGTTGCATTCAATGGGATGGGAAAACCTGAGCAACCCTTCTTTATAAACTGCCTTCTTGAGGAATGGCATCTGTTTCTGCTCCGTTAAATGTGAAATGGAGCCCCATTAAAATCTTATCCCTAGTACAGGGCGATTGCTTTAATCGTGGCGAGCTCTTGGCAAAGCCACGGATCAGACACTGTGTCTGAAATGTTAAGTGAAAGATGAAGAGGGCACCAGTCGGCCGAGGGCATAAGAAGTAATGAAGCACTAAAGGAGAGAGCTGCTTCCTGCATGAGACATGCAGCTGTTTCGCAGTCAGTTATTGGGCATATAAGTGAACAGAGATAGCTCAGTTTCAGTTTCACAGAGCGCTGTTTATAGAAGAGTCCTGAAGGCACTTAAACTAATTTCAAATGAAACAGGGCCATATTCTGCTCTCAGCCACATGGGTGTAAATGTGGAGTACCATGGTCACTGTTAACAAGCAATTTGCCACTCTGTAGCATCTGGAATGCGGCAGTATTTTTCCAGTCGCCCAGCTGTATCTGCAGTATCCTGGTGTGATAACCAGGGTGGCTGCTGGCTGGCTCTCCATGGCAACTCCTGATTTATTCAGTGAGCTGTACACCAAGGATAAAAAAGGGCCTATCCAAAGCTCTGGGAGCCCCTGCCAGAAATTACAAAAACAATAAAATTAAACCACCCCCAAAAGACCAAATTCCCCTCCCCCAGTCTGATTCCCCTCCCGACCATCGCCACAGCAGCCAGCGTAAATACATGCGCCTTACATCATGCCCAGATTGTCAGCAGACTCTAGCTGTTTTGGACCAGTGGGGAAGCCCATGCCACAGCCAAGGGCCACTCACAGGGAGTGCTGTACTGCCTTCCTCCTCATCCCAGCTTGAGTGCCTCTGTTTAGTATAACACTGGTAGGATGGCTACTGCAACTTTGAAATCTATGGGGTTACTCTGGATTTTATACCAATACAAGCGAGAATAGGAGCTGCCCCAAAGCTGCCTAGGGCAATGAATTTTAAAAGAGAACATTGATCAAGGCAATAAAGTTCTGAGCTGTTAAAGCCTCCAAAGAAGAATAGAGGCAATTCCTATCCTGTAGGCTGGCATTCTAGTCGTTTTCCTTCTAACAGATGGTGATTTACAGTTACTTGCAACTGTAAATTAATACAGTGAAACCTCCATGTAGCAAAGTCAGTTCTTTTGCTACACAACAATTTGGGTCTAAGCAAAGATTTGCTCTCACTGGAATTGCAATCTCCACGCTGCTCTAGAGTTGCAATCTGTACACTGCGACGCACTGAAACAATGAAAGAGTTTCTTTTTGCTTCTCTAGGAACATGATTTCGCTATCAGAAGGCTTCACTCTAAAGACAAGTTTCTGGGAACCCAATTCTGCTATAGATTTAAATTGTTCTGTTTTTCTGAGGGTGCTTTGTGAGTGAGGGATCTTTTTAGAAGGGAAATGGGGTGTCAGCCTTTGGCAAAAGTAAATGAGACCTCTCTGTATAGTGGAACAACCACAGTATAGTAGGTCACTGCGGTATGATTTCGCAGTTTTTGGCAATCTGCTTAGTGTGCTGTAGAGAAGGGCCTGAGCTGTAGAATTCATATTTCCTTCTAGATCTGAATGTGCCCAAAGCTGGGGAGTGCTTGAGCCAGGGGTCATGGAATACAGAGACTGGTTCTGATGGTCAGATCTGCATTTCAGAAGTTCCTGGGGAATGTTAGGAGCTTGGGTACCCAGGCTGCTCCCTGCGGTACCCAGAGTAAGGTTAGCCCTGAAAGCAAAGTGAGATGCTCTTCATAGATTTGAACTTGAAAGCTGGAAAACCTTTTCATACCCCAACAAGCAGCATTGAGAGCGAGCAAGTTGAGTGCTGGGCTTGACGATACCGTGTTAGCTTGTTGTTAACTTGTGCTTAGCTTGTGGCTAAACAAAAAAGTAAAAGCAGCAGTGAGAGGCAAAAAGGCATCCTTTAAAAAGTGGATAAATGCAAAGTAATGCACATTGGAAAACATAATCCCAACTATACATATAAAATGATGGGGTCTAAATTCGCTATTGCCACTCAAGAAAGAGATTTTGGAGTCATTGTGGATAGTTCTCTGAAAACATCCAGTCAATGTGCAGTGGCAGTCAAAAAAGCAAACAGAATGTTGGGACTCATTAAGAAAGGGATAGATAATAAGACAGAAAATGTCATATTGTCTCTATATAAATCCATGGTATGCCCACATCTTGAATACTGCATGAAGATGTAGTCACCCCATCTCAAAAAAGATATATTGGAATTGGCAAAGGTTCAGAAAAGGACAACAAAAATGATTAGGGGTATGGAACGGCTGCCGTATGAGGAGAGATTAATAAGACTGGGACTTTTCAGCTTGGAAAAGAGACGATTAAGGGGGGATATGATTGAGGTCTATAAAATCATGACTGGTGTGGAGAAAGTAAATAAGGAAGTGTTATTTACTCCTTCTCATAACACAAGAACTAGGGGTCACCAAATGAAATTAATAGGCAGTAGATTTAAAACAAACAAAAGGAAGTATTTTTTCACACAACGCAGTCAACCTGTGGAACTCCTTGCCAGAGGGTGTTGTGAAGGCCAAGACTGTAACAGGGTTCAAAAAAGAACTAGATAAGTTCATGGAGGATAGGTCCATCAATGGCTCTTAGCCAGGATGGATAGGGATGGTATCCCTAGCCTCGGTTTGCTAGAAGCTGGGAATGCGCAACAGGGGATGGATCACTTGATGCTTACCTGTTCTGTTCATTCCCTCTGGTGCACCTGGCATTGGCCACTGTCAGAAGACAGGATTCTGGGCTAGATGGACCTTTGGTCTGACCTAGTATGGCCGCCTTATGTTGTTCTCATTGAATTCAAACCTGTTAACCCAAGTCTAATGACCAACTTCATTCTTTCATTTTTTTTTCTTTTCTCCTTCATTTGGTGCTGATTCCTCCTCCTTCCCTTGAATTTGATTGGACAGGCCCTTTCCCCTCCCCGTCCTCCTCTTCCAAAAGAGGAGAGCTTTGCATGGCACCCTCGCTCTGACATGAAAGTAACCAACCTGTTGCCAGTGCCCATAATGGACTGTGTGTACCTGAATGCACCCAAACCTTATACACAGCGTGTGTCACTGAGCTGCAGCAGTCAGTGTTACTCCTCATCACCTGCACCCTTTGTGACAGTACCCAGTGGGAAGCCATGCTTTTCCGCAGGGCGTCCCCAATCAGCCAACTTGATTCCCAAGGATGTGGTGCATGCTGGGCAATCACTTTTGGGAAGTAGTTCCTTGTTATCAGACACTTCATCCAAACATCAAAACCCTGCCAGGGCAGATCCTAGTAGTGAAGCTGGAATGAATTCCACGTATAGGACTAAAGCGGATAAAAAGGTCAGCAGTCTATATGTGGCTTGTTTATCTAACAGCACTTGCTCAGCTGCATCTGAAAATTCCACCAGCATTGCACATGACCAAACAGAGAGCCCCTGTTTGGGAACTGAGGTCACTCAAGCACCAGCCACCAACATTGTTTCCTCTGTAACAGATACTGGAAAATCTCTTCCTCCCCCTCCTCCTGTCCCTCCCAGGCCATACTTTAACATTGTTCTCAGTAAAGACGCAGTTAGCTATGGTACAAGCCATTCCTCCAGGACTCAGTCTCCACCTCCTCAGGCTGTGAGGGACAAAGTGCTAGAGCCCCAGAGTACGGCTGGCAGTGGGGACAGGATGAGAAAGGAACCTTACCTTACTCAGCAGCAGCATCCGTACAAGGTGAAGGGACGCAGCATGGTACATGTTTTCTTCATAACCTTGTTTTCTTTCAGCCGTGCGAACGGTTCTCTAATTCATACAGTGTCCCCTAATGCTGTATGCACCTCTTCCTAATTTCTGCACGCAGGTCGCTCTTGTGTAGCTTGATTCTTGTCAACTGCTATTCGATAACCTCTCACTTTCCCCCC
>NW_020664661.1:1430859-1488362 GCF_002925995.2 Terrapene triunguis | reverse complement strand
GGGGGGGGAGGAGGACAGCAGGGGAGGGGAGCTTGGCGGCTGCAGGAAATAACTCCTCGGGCCGCGTGTTTGAGACCCCTGGTCTACATGGAGTGGTGGTAGCACAACACGTTAGAGTTCTCTACAGTTCACATCCCATAGTCCAGACAAGCCCCTCATCGTTCTCATCCCCTGCCATAGAGCCTCATATGGTAGGCTACAGGAACATTCAGAGTAGTGTCTCACTGCTCACCAGCAGCTGCAAGGTATATGAATGAACTGCTATTGTTAAACAGTATCGCTACCTGAGGAGATGAGGAAGAGGATGGGAGAGAGGAGAGGAGAGAGCAAGCGCAAGCAGTCAGTACCCAAGCACTCTAATGTGGATGTAAGGGAGCCTGGACTCTGTGCTTTGTACGGGGCCTGCTCTGATGACTCCCCCTGCAATCAGCTGGCACTCCACACCTGCAGAGTCAGCCCCATCACTCTCATGGCCTATATGTTGTGCCCCGAAGAACAGTGCCTGTCTCCTCTGCACCATTGCCCTCTTCAGCTACATCAGTCAGTGTAACATTTTCTCTTCCCCCTTCCCAATCAAGTCGGCATCTGTGCTACCTCTTCGCCCCCTGGGGTTTTAAAGTCCAGTCAGATGTTTCCTCTTGGTTTTCTCTTTCCCAAAGTGTTTCCCGTTGTGGTCAGGAACTCTTTTGTCTGTTAAGCTGGAAATATGTTGAAATCCTCCCACCTGGCTCAGTGTGGAGTATTTCTAGGCAGCTTTTGTTCCAGCCTAAACAGTCCCCAATATGGATCACTGGAGAGTGCCCTGGCATTGCTGGCTCCACAACTGGTCTCCGTCTATCAAAACAATCACATAACGGTGCCTGGCTGACCTCCCTGACCCTGGCTTGCATCCTCTGAGTCACACCAACAAAACTCTGATGCTGAATGCCCACCTGTCACTGCTCCCCAGAACGGATGGCTCAGAAGATACCGAGTGTTGTACCTGATACTATGCAATTGGTGCTCTCTACAGGCCCCAGAGCAAAATTCTGCGCTGACTTACACCCTCTGCAATGTCACTGAGCAGTATGATGTATAAGTTAGGGTGGGATGTGGCCCAAGAACTTTTTTCGTAGGTCATTGCTTTGAGTCCAGAAACGTTCAGAAGGGGGCCCATGATGATGGCTTCAGTCCACTTCCTAGAGGACAAGTGCCTATGTTGCCAGAGACACCATTGAAATTGGCACTCGTTAGGTCTCTTTGGTGACAAGCTCAGCTGACTGGCCAAAGGCTGAACAGGCATGAAGACTGAATTGCCTTCTCCCCTTGAGCAACAACCCTCCTGACAAAGCACCTCTGATGGCACGGAGTGAGGACCTGGTCCTGCTGCTGCCACTCGTGCTACCCCAAGTTCCAAAGCCTTCTGTCACCAGGACTGTCAGTCCTGCACCTTTCACCAGTGCTAAATGCACGCCGAGACAAAAAATTCAAAAGAAATCTTTAAAGTTGGTTTAGCTGGCTGGAATGTCTCCCACAGCTCTCCTGGGGCCTGTGCCATCATGTTGAACTCCAGCCCTTGCCTTGCACCACATAAATCTCAAGCTTTGGGTAGGAGAGTTCTCCTGCAGGCCAGCACAAAGTCATTCCTTAGCTCTCTCCAAACCGTCACCAATAATTTGTGTGGCTTGTAGGAATAGCAATCAGAGCTCAGACTGTTGGTCCACTTAGTCCAGTATGTCTGCCTTTATCTGTCTAAGATATTTCCAGGGTAGCAGCACCTTAGCCTAGGACCACTCAGATGGCATGCTCCATCTGGCAAATAAACACACAACCTGTGTTGTGGTTTCCTGTGCTACTTATAGGGAACTGGAGAGCGAGTCCCTCCTGAGCCCAGGAGGTGATTGGCTTACATCTTGAAGTGTGCAATTTGATTATGGTAACATAGCCTTAACTTTCACAATTACAAAATAATAATGGTCACATGATTAACCAATCCTTTAAAAAGCAAAAACAACAAGTTCAATCCAAATCTCTGGCCCACTGGCCTTCCCTGGCAGTGACTTCCACAGACTGATGACACAGTAGGAAGGAGTATTTCCTTTCTAGCACAGAAGCATGTCTTTCATCTCCAGCAGTGGCGCTGAAAGTGACAATCATGGTTGTTTTACATGCTCACCTAAAAGAAGCAAGGGATTGAGATTGGGGTGGGGAGCTGGGAAGCTGAGATTTCTTCCTGAGTTCAGATCATTTCACATCCATAAACCTTCGTTCCCTCTGGTCTTCAGAGTCATGGAAGTCATCTGATTTCACCAGAGTTTTCTGTACTCTGTTCCTAGCAGCACAGTAGGTAGCTGCACCATGGGGTAAAACACTCCATACAGAAATGTAGAGGTGAATATAGAAGAAGGGGACCCCTACATTAGGAGCACAATAGGACCAAAACAGAGAGTATGTGTGTTCTTGGGGATAGAAAATAAGGTAGAAGTGTTGAATAGTAGTTTTATTTTAGCCTTGCCACATTCTTGCCATTTATAAAACTTTTTTCAAGAGCAAAAGAACCCCCAAAAAGTAAGTTTGATGATGATTTAAAAAACAAACAAACAATCCTAATAGAGGGAATTTTGCAGTTCAGAATTGTGTTTGCTGTGGGTACTGTCCGAACAATGCATGAGTCTTTCCTCTGCTAACCACCCTCGTCAGAGCTCTGCAAATTGAACAGCTTTGGGCAATATGGTAAAGGTGCATGTGAACAACTGTTCTTCCTCTCTCAAATGCATGCAGTTCTGTAACACCAAGGATAGGACTTGGCAAAGCGTTGACAGAGCAGACTGAAATCACACACATTTCTCACCACTGCCATCCATTTGGAGAAATCCTGCCTCTAGTGGGGCTTAAGGCATGCCATTCTGCAGTGCCACATGGCACATTGTAGTACCAGAGCAGCCAACAGTCCATTGGTTCCTTGCCAAATTGATGTGGTGCCTGGTGGCAGGTGCTAACACATACATGTGCAAGTAGGAAAGGAGCTAGATATTGTACATGGAAGTAATGTGGTCTCAAGGTATATCTGCACTGCAATGAAACCCCACTGCTATCCCATGTCAGCTGACTTGGGTTTGCAGGGGTCAGGCTGCAGGGCTATACAACTGCAGTGTAGATGTCCTGGCTTGAGCTGGAGCCTGGGCTCTGGGACACACACGCACACACGCACACACACTCTCTCTCTCTCTAATTACAATGTAGACATACCCTGAAGGACTGAGTTTGTGGCTGAGAGCTAGGATTGCCTCTGTTCTAATCCAGGCCTTGTGCATAGCCTTGGGTAAATTGCTGAAACCTATGTTTTCTAAAGCAGCCCCTAATTACAAGAGCCTCCATTTTCTAGGTGGCCTGATTGAGACGCCCAGCAGTTCTGTTGGGAGTTGTGGGTGCTCAGCACCTCTGAAATCATGCCTGGGGTGTCTCAGAGAGAACCCAGAAACTGAAGCATCCAAAAGTAGAGGCCATCCTGCTCCAGTTTTCCCCATCGGTAGAGTGGGCTGATATCCCTCATCACAGTGTGCTTGGAAGATGTAGTTAATGTTGTCATGGTCCTTTGGAAGTGCTCTATGCTGTAAACGCAGGTGGTGGAGGAGGAAGATGGAAGGTGGGTTTAGAGAATAGGATTTTAATTTCCAGTGAGCATTTACTGCCTCAAATCCCATTTCAACACTTTGGTGCAAATTTTCAAGTAATTGAAAACCAGATGGGAGAAGCTGCTCTAAGAGCTTAACTGGACTCCAGGCCAAGCATTATTTGACAGCAGAGCAGTTACAGGCGAGATAGCATTCGGAACTGCTAGCTACCCAGACACTAAACCCTCTATTTATTTAACTAAAAAAACCCCCAGATGTGGCACTTCTCTGCAGAATTGATTTCTACTGAATTCCCCATGAAAGACACAGTGAGTTTGAGGTCTCTGGCCACCTGAGTGGGAGGTGGGGGCAGCGCACGCAGAGAAGTGGTGAACAGCTGTGGAAGTGAAGGCTGAACAGTCTGGTCTGCTGCATCTGTTCCATGGGAGGAAAGCATTCTTCGCCCAGCCTGCATTGCTCATGGCAATTAATCCTTTTGCTGCTGGTCTTTTGGGAACAGATAGTCCAGGGTACTTGGACCATTCAGTAGTATAGTAGGTGTGTTTGGCAAGAGGTATCCAGAATGCTTAGCAGCAGCCCTGCTGTGACTGCTGTGTACTCATAGGAGAATCCCTGCATTCTTTCATCACATACTCATTAGAAATTCAGAAGACATTTTTATCTATCCCAATTCAAAATAAATTCTGACTAGATATATTAAAAAAAATCTGTCTAATGCATATATACTGGCCACCAGCTTGAGTCAAAGAGCAAGGCCTTATAGTTGAGGGCTCAATCAGACTTAGAGCCTCAATGGATTGGGGCAGGGTATATGGAGATAGTTCTATCTCATAGAACTGGAAGGGACCCTGAAAGGTCATTGAGTCCAGCCCCCTGCCTTCACTAGCAGGACCAAGTACTGATTTTGCCCCAGATCCCTAAGTGGCCCCCCCTCAAGGATTGAACTCACAACGCTGACTTTAGCAGGCCAATGCTGAAACCACTGAGCTATCCCTCCCCCCATCATGCACTGACTAGCAGCAAGGCAAATAACCATTTGATACTTGGAATCAAGCCATGGATAAACATTCTCTTCTCCCACCAGATTGATGCTCTGTCCCTGGGAATGATGCATCAGTGGGAATGCCCACTTTTTTCAAGGCAGCCCCCCTATGCAAACACACTGTTAAGAACTTAGGCTGAGAATGTCAAAGCTGCCTAAGGGATTTGGATGCCCATTCCCATTTTTTAATGGGAAGTAGACACCCAAATCCCTTTGAAAACCTCTCAGCCTTAATTTTTTCTTGCTGGGTTTAAATAGCTGCTTGATTTTCTTATCAGGTTCCTGTGTGTTGGGTCCTGATTATGAATCTAAATGATCCCAGGCACCTCCATCTTTTTCTAAAGTCGTGTTTCCCACAGCTGTATTGTGTATTTTGCTTTCCTTTTCTCTAGTGCTGATGCTGCAGAGAAGAATGCTGTCTAAGAACGCCATTTTCAAGTAAAATGCACTAGGCGAGCATGAGACCTGAGTTCAAATGGTCCTGGGCATTGTTATAGCCGAAGTGTTCCCCACCCCCTAGGGTGGTACTTGTGCTTCAGGCTTTTGAGGCTGGTTCTTCCTGGGTCCACTGCAGCCAATGGAGACAGAATTTGGTCTTGTCCCTGCCTTTAATGATGGTTCTCTGTGCAGGCTCTGTTGTGTGATACACTAACCGCAATGGAGTTTGCTCTGCTCCAAACCCCAATCAGGCTGGAGGTTGCACAGTTGAATGGGAAGTGTCAGGTGTTGTATGGAAGGGCTGAGGTCCTAGTCTGGTAAACAGGTACGGTTGCCTAAAATGTTGGGAACTGGCATTCGGATACAGTGGAGAGCAATAACCAGGAGGAAAGGGCTCCAAAGGCACTGTACCACTGCAGAGTGTCAGTGAAGACTGAGCTTGTAGTGGGGCTAATTGTATCAGACATGAAGGGAGCAGTGTTGCTGCTTTTTACACGTATGATTGGAGGAGTTCCTGCCCTCTCTTGGGTGTGCCAAACATTTTCTATGCACATTTACAGAAAGCCAGACACTTTTCCCCAGTGCCACAGTCTGCCTCATCGATGCTTTGCCAGGATTTTTGCCCTAGAGTGATATATGTTGGTGTGCTGAAATGGTGAACATTAGGATAATGATCACCCCTCCTTCGTTTCCAGATTCCCTGCCAGACAGACCAGTTGCTGATAAAGTAGGCGCTGTGTCTGCACAGGAAAAGCCAGCTCAGGATAGTGCTCAAAGAGAGAAGCCAGCAATGGATGAGAAGAGAAGAGCTGTCAGGAGTCCCCAGTATATGGCTGATGTCTCCATGGATGATGTAGGCATTCCACTGAGGGTAAGAGAACAACACTCACGCTTACAGGCACATGCTGAAAATAAAAATCAAGAGCCAGATTCTGCCTTCATTTAGACCCATATAATTAAAGCCAGTGGAATTGCATGGGTGTAACTGAAGATAAAATATCACCCCCAATAAATTTATTTAAAAAATCTTCCTCGTGTTCTGATGACCCCTTCAATTACTATGGGTGAAAGAATTTTCAAAATCTCATTGTACTTTTTGCTAGTTGTGTGGATTTAGTTTCCTCTCTTATTTTGCTTCATGTTGACATCTAAGTTAGGCTGGTCAGTTTCACTTCCTCTGTCTAATGCAGGAGTCGGCAATCTTTCAGAAGTGGTGTGCCAAGTCTTCACTTATTCACTCTAATTTGAGGTTTCATGTGCCAGTAATACATTTTAACATTTTTAGAAGGTCTCTTTCTATAAGTCTATAATATATAACTAAACTATTAAAAAGAACTGGAGTACTTGTGGCACCTTAGAGATTAACAAATTTATTTGAGCATAAGCTTTTGTGGGCTACAGCCCACTTCATCGGATGCATAGAATGGAACACACAGAAAGAAGATATTTATACATACAGAGAACATGAAAAGGTGGAAGTAGCCATACCAACTGTAAGAGGCCAATCAATTGAGATGAGCTATCATCAGCAGGAGAGAGGAAAAAAAACAAACCTTTGAAGTGATAATCGAGATGACCCATAGAAGGTGTGCGGATATTTTAACATGGGGAAATAGATTCAATTAGTGTAATGACCCAACCATTCCCAGTCTCTGTTCAAACCTAAGTTAATTGTGTCTAATTTGCTTATTAATTCAAGTTCAGCAGTCTCTTTGGAGTCTGTTTTTGAAGTTTTTTTGTTGCAAAATTGCCACCTTTAAGTCTGTCACTGAGTGGTTAGAGAGGTTGAAGTATTTTCCCATTGGTTTTTGAATGTTATGATTCCTGATGTCAGATTTGTGTCCATTTATTCTTTTGCGTAGAGACTGTCCGGTTTGGCCAATGTATATGGCAGAGGGGCATTGCTGGCACATGATGGCATATATCACATTGGTAGATGTGAAGGTGAATGAGTCCCTGATGTCTTGGCTGATGTGATTAGGTCCTATGATGGTGTCACTTGAATAGATATGTGGACAGAGTTGGCATCGGGCTTTGTTGCAAGAATAGGTTCCTGGGTTAGTGTTTATGTTGTATGGTGTGCAGTTGCTGGTGAGTATTTGCTTCAGGTTGGGGGGCTGTCTGTAAGCGAGGACTGGTCTGTCTCCCAAGATCTGTGAGAGTGAGGCATCATCTTTCAGGATAGGTTGTAGATCTTTGATGATGCGTTGGAGAGGTTTTAGTTGGGGGTTGAAGATGACGGCTAGTGGCGTTCTGTTATTTTCTTTGTTGGGCCTGTCCTGTAGTAGGTGACTTCTGGGTACTCTTCTGGCTCTGTCAATCTGTTTTTTCACTTCAGCAGGTGGGTATTGTAGTTTTAAGAATGCTTGATAGAGATCTTGTAGGTGTTTGTCTCTGTCTGAGGGATTGGAGCAAATGCGGTTGTATCTTAGAGCTTGGCTGTAGACAATGGATCGTGTGGTGTGTCCTGGATGGAACCTGGAGGCATGTAGGTAAGTATAGCGGTCAGTAGGTTTCCGGTATAGGGTGGTGTTTATGTGACCATCACTTATTAGCACAGTAGTGTCTAGGAACTGGACCGCTTGTGTGGATTGGTCTAGGCTGAGGTTGATGGTAGGATGGAAATTGTTAAAATCATGGTGGAATTCCTCGAGGGCTTCTTTTCCATGGGTCCAGATGATGAAGATGTCATCAATGTAGCGCAAGTAGAGTAGGGGCGTTAGGGGACGAGAGCTAAGGAAGCGTTGTTCTAAGTCAGCCATAAAAATGTTGGCATACTGTGGGGCCATGCGGGTACCCATAGCAGTGCCGCTGACTTGAAGGTATATATTGTCCCCAAATGTGAAATAGTTGTGGGTGAGGACAAAGTCACAAAGTTCAGCCACCAGGTTAGCCGTGATATTATTGGGGATACTATTCCTGATGGCTTGTAGTCCATTTTTGTGTGGAATGTTGGTGTAGAGCGCTTCTACATCCATAGTGGCCAGGATGGTGTTTTCTGGAAGATCAAAACTTCAAAAACGTCAAAAACAGACTCCAAATAGAGACTGCTGAACTTGAATTAATATGCAAATTAGATACAATTAACTTAGGTTTGAACAGAGATTGGGAAGGGAGGGATAGCTCAGTGGTTTGAGCATTGGCCTACTAAACCCAGGGCTGTAAATTCAATCCTTGAGGGGGCCACATAGGGATCTGGGTCAAAATCAGTACTTGGTCCTGCTAGTGAAGGCAGGGTGCTGAACTCAATGACCTTTCAGGGTCCCTTCCAGTTCTAGGAGATAGGATATCTTTATTTATTTAAATTTAATGGTTGGGTCATTACACTAATTGAATCTATTTCCCCATGTTAAAATATCCTCACACCTTCTATGGGTCATCTTGATTATCGCTTCAAAGGTTTTTTTTTTCTCTCTCCTGCTGATGATAGCTCATCTCAATTGATTGGTCTCTTACAGTTGGTATGGCTACTCCCACCTTCTCATGTTCTCTGTATGTATAAATATCTTCTTTCTGTGTGTTCCATTCTATGCATCTAATGAAGTGGGCTATAGCCCATGAAAGCTTATGCTCAAATAAATTTGTTAGTCTCTAAGGTGCCACAAGTACTCCTGTTCTTTTTGCGGATACAGACTAACACGGTTGCTACTCTGAAAACTAAACTATTGTTGTATGTAAAGTAAATAAGGTTTTAAAAATGTTTAAGAAGCTTCATTTAAAATTAAATTAAAATGCAGAGCCCCCCAGACCAGTGGCCAGGACCCGGGCAGTGTGAGTGCCACTGAAAATCAGCTCGTGTGCCACCTTTGGCTCGCGTGCCATAGGTTGCCTACCCCATGTCTAATGGAATAGTGCTGTGATGTTGAGTTTGGGTTCAGAACACAGCAGTGGGATATGAAAGGGCTAAATTCCTTTGTATGATCTAGCGCTAAATTTTCCCAAAATGATTTTCACTGAATTAAAAAAAAATCCTGAAAATGTTTATACTGGTAGTAGGGACTTAGTCCTGGCATTTGAAACACACCCAATTCCACAAGCTGTCTGAATTATTTAGTTCAATCTTGCTTATAGCTATTCAGTAATAATAAATAAAATATGATAAAGGGTGCACATAGCTTTGATTGTTAAAGTAACCCTAAAAAATTGAAAATCTGGTGGAAGTCAGGCCAATGTTTTTTACTTACATCTATTTATTTTTAAACCAGAACACAGACAGATCAAAGGACTGGTACAAGACAATGTTCAAACAGATCCACAGGTTAACTAAAGGTACTGTAACATGGATAATTTTATTTTTTTTAAAGAGACTAACTGGATAACAGTTTGCTTCACATAGATGGAATATTGCACTGGATATTAAATAAAGCATTTTGCATTTGTAATCCATGTTTGCTCTGGAACATAGAAATCAGCTAACAAGTTTAAAGACAATACTATCAAAGGAGAAAACCCAGTCAAGTCCAAGGGGAGGTGTGAATTGCTCTTAAAGGTGAACTGAAATATCTTTTATAAAAACAATAAAGAAGAGAATTGTTTGTGATCCCAAATCATTAGCTGGGTGGTGGGTAGACAAAGGCTGCATCTACACTAGTATATTTCAGGAAATCTCCCAGTGTAACACAATGGTGGGGAGTGCTTGCGTGAGAAGGGATAAGGAGTCTTTTACCACCTCTTCATTTGACGCTGCTCAGATTTTGGCCCCAAGGAGCACGTGTCCACTCTTTTCCCCCTTCTCAAGGAAACGTCCCAGAGGTGATTAGTCCAGAATTTCCAAATAAACCTATTTGGAAAGAGAAATGCATGTTTTAAAATGTTCCTGTCAGAGCCAGGATTCAGGTTGCTCTGTTCCCCTTGCTACAGTTAGAAAACATCACAAATGCCTTCCTGTCCTTATTTAGCAATGCCATCAACTGGTGCTGGGAAACAGGTCCCTAAACTTCAGTCTTAGCAGTACAATGACACCAAGTTGGCTTTTAAACAAGGAGAGGCTACCCTGTGAAAATATGGACAGTCTGCAATAGAAAATAATTGGTAATGTTACATTGCTTAATAACTTAGGGCCTGATCCAAAACCCATTACATGAATGGAAAGACTCCCATTAACTTCAGTGGGATCTGGATCAGACTTCTGCTGTTCAAATACTGTTGATATCTTTAAAAGGCAAAATTATGGCGAGCACTTATATATTGGTTACAACATATCCTCCATGAATCCATTACTTTTTGGTACATTGTATGTTCCAAGTCTCTCATTAGTGTGAGAAATGACTGAGGTCGTATTAGCAATCCAACCACACATAAGGCCTGATGTACATGATAACACAATTCTGAGCTGTGCTTACTAGTTCAAGTTGGTTTGCATTTGCTGCTGCAGATGCTATTTTGATGAGCTGACTAGTGAGTTTATGTAACCACTGCATTGTACTGGATGGAATGAGAACTGCTTAAGCTGTGAGTTGTAGCCCCTGTGCTGCTGATACAGATTCTTCTTCATCTCAAATGATAGAGGCATATGCTTCAGGAGCAGAGGATGAGTTCAATCCCTGCTGTCTTCCAAGCAGCCCAGATGTGCAGCGCAGTGATAACCACTGACGTGCCCATGGCTTTGTTACATTATAGACTCAGCATGAGAAGGATCGTTCCACAACTTCTGTGGATTCTTGCCTCACCTGGTCTTCTTCTTTAAATCTTTCCTTTCTGTTCTTTTTCCAAAACTTGCTCCTTCCACTTAGAAACTCCCGAAGAAAACCCTTATTGCCCTACCTACAAATTCCCTGAACTTCCTGAAATCCAGCAAACACCCGAAGGTACCATAAGTTCAGCCAGAGTATCTGTTGTCTTGTGTTTGAGTTAACTGTGCTGTAGCTCCATTATAGTAACTAGATTCAGGTACTAGATTTCCATTGCCATTTATTACTCATGGTGGAAATTTGAGTACACCTAGTGTGCCTTAGTCTGTGATGTATAAAATGACTAAATCCTTCCTAACCCATTTAGCTGTTTGAAAGTATGATACCATTTCATCTACTATTATCAAAATAGGCAATAAAAGTTTACAGTGATGGAAAGTTGGGGAAACTATATGGTGCCTCCACTTCACTGTGGATAGTCTCAATACATACTGCTTTTCTCTGCTGCAGAAGACAATCCTTACTGTCCTACATACCAGTTTCCTGCGTCTACTCCTAGTCCTAAATCTGAAGGTAATAGTAAAGGACAAGATACCTTTTTCTGCACAAATGCTGCCTTGTTCATTTATTTTCTCCCTGGAGCTTTTCCTAGCCACTGAGTGTCATGCTGCCTCCTAATAGTTTGCTGCCTTCTGAGTGTTGCTGTGATGGTTTGAGGCCTTTTTTGGCTTTGTGGTGCTCTTCTGGCTTTTTCACTAGCCTTTGACTAATGCTACAAAACTGGGCTCTGCTTTGTTTCATGTGCATAGTCAGCTATACCTAGCCGTATGTGTGCAGTGGTTACTTAACATTCATACAGTGCTGACTCACATCTCATCTTGATGATGTCCCTTGAAAGATGACTTTAACTGTGGTTTTGTTTTCCTTGGGAGCAATACATTTCTTTAATCTGCTCTTAACGTTTTTAATATTAACACAGGATAGTGCCTGGCCCAAAAGTCACTGAAGCCCATTGGCAAGATTCCCTAAAGTTTCCATGGTCTTTGGATCAGGCTGTTCGTGTCTATCTCTCTTTTTATTAATGTACATTTTAGAATAAATGGGATGTTGCACATGTTGGTTTGCTCAAGCCTGGTCTCAAGAGCGAAAGGACAGGATTTGGCATTCTCTTCAGCATGCTTTACCTGGAAACCGAGTGTATCCCCTAGCTATCCTTTTGTCCTGCTGGTGGGTGGTTGCTCAGGTGGTGGTTCAAGCACTGCTCAGAACCCTTTGCACTCTTACTTTCCAAGAAGCTACTGCAGTAGCCAGTGCTGAAGAGACTGTCCTCTACATGTGAGAAGCATTGGCATCTGCTGCACTCAGTTGAACAGGAGCCAGGACGGGCTAGGTGGGCAGACATCTCCCACTGGGGAAAGTGTGGTTTGGGACTGGCCAGTTTGGGGGTAATCAGTAGGGATTTTCCAGAGCCCTTTACTGCTACAACGTAGGAAACTTGCCTGTATGGCGGGCTGTGCATAGTTGGACATAAAATATGGATCCTTTATGTCAAAGTAGGCTAGGGGATTTAGACTCACATCCCCTGTTAAAATGAATGGGGAACAGATATTTTGAGACATGGGGATAAGATACATGCCCACTTTTGGTGCTTTGAGATGTATGGATGAAAAGTGCTATCCTATACAAGTGCAATGTATTTGATGCCTTAATAGCAGAGATTGTGTGTGTGTGTGTGTGTGTGTGTGTGTGTGTGTGTTGTGACAGACCCAGACCAGTGGGGTACAGGAGTCTGGTAGAGGACAAATATACTGGTCACTGGATGAGTAGTTTTCTGTTCCCTGAGTGACCAGAGCAAGGGCTGCACTAGAGTAATCAGGAACCTGCTAGAACCAGTTAAGGCAGGCAGGCTAATTAGGACACCTGGAGCCAATTAAGAAGAAGCTGCTAGAATCAATTAAGGCAGGCTAATCAGGGCACCTGGGTTTTAAAAGGAGCTCACTTCAGTTTGTGGTGTGAGTGTGAGGAGCTGGGAGCAAGAGGCTCAAGGAGCTGAGAGTGAGAGCTGCTGGAGGACTGAGGAGCACAAGCATTATCAGACACCAGGAGGAAGGTCCTGTGGTGAGAATAAGGAAGGTGTTTGGAGGAGGCCATGGGGAAGTAGCCCAGGGAGTTGTAGCTGTCATGCAGCTGTTACAGGAGGCACTATAGACAGCTGCAGTCCACAGGGCCCTGGGCTGGAACCCGGAGTAGAGGGCGGGCCCGGGTTCCCCCTAAACCTCCCAATTGACCTGGACTGTGGGTTCTTCCAGAGGGGAAGGTCTCTGGGCTGTTCCCCAACCCACATGGTGAATCTCTGAGGCAAGAAAATCCGCCAATAAGTGCAGGACCCACCAAGATAGAGGGGGAACTTTGTCACACTGGTGTTAAGAGTGGGATCTTGGGGTGCACAGCACAGCGGAAGAAGGAGGGTGATTTAAACAACAACAACAACGAGAGGGTTTATTTTTTTTCCACCACAATGGATGATGTAGTGCGGGCACTGATACAAGCTACGGCGGCCCAGCAGGAGGCTACCCGTGTCCAGGCAGCCACCCAACAGGAGGCAGTGCGGCTGCAGCAAGAGACTAATCGCCTGCTAATGGACCAGGCTGCTCAAGACCGAGCTATGTTGCGGGAACTGGTAAACCAGATAAAGTCCCTTACAGAGCTAAATCGCTGCCATGATGGGACGCGGCTCATACGGGCCAGCCATTGGCTGCAGAAAATGACACAGGAGGATGATGTAGAGGCCTACCTTCTGGCCTTTGAGAGGACAGCCCTACGGGAGGCCTGGCCTCGAGATCAGTGGTCTGGCATCCTTGCCCCATTCCTGTGTGGGGAGGCCCAGAAGGCCTACCATGATCTACCTGAAGAGGCTGCGGCAGACTACCCCCAGCTGAAAGCAGAGATCCTGGCCAGATCTGGGGTAATGACAGCAGTGCGGGCCCAGCAGTATCACGGTTGGAGGTACCAGGAAGACAAAACCCCGCGGTCCCAATTGTGTGACCTCATCCATCTCGCACGAAAGTGGTTGCAAACAGAGTCCCAGAGTCTGGAAGAGATACTAGCGGTTCTGGTCATTGACCGATACATGAGGGGACTACCACCAGACCTTCGTGATTGGGTAAGCCAGAACGAACTCTCCACCTATGACGAGGTTGTCGCCCTGGTAGAGAGGCGAAGGACAGCGAGGGAGCTGACCCAACCAGTTAAGGAAGAGGCACCCCGGATTAAATTAGCAGCACCAAGCCCTAAAGTTCGGGTGACTGGGCCACCAGGAGGGTCCAGGTGGAAAAAGGGAGAGGCTGAAGGCCCATCAGAGGCCACAAAGAGTCGGAGCACTGAGGGAGAAGAGGATCGTGATGTTAGACTGCCCAAACCAAGAGACCGGGGAACGCCTAGGGCTCCATACAGATGTTATGCCTGCGGGGAGTGGGGACACATAGCTGCACAGTGTCCCAATGCTGAGGAGCCTATGCAGTGTAACCTGGGGAACTGGGCAGATCCATGCTCCCTAATCCACTTTGTGGGGGTCTCACTAACCCCACATATGTATACCAGACCAGTGAAACTAAATGGGGTAGGGACCACGGCACTGGTTGGTTCGGGGAGTGCTATCACGCTTATCTCAGGGAAGCTCATGAAGCGTAGTCAGCTGCTGCAGGCTAAACGTACGGGGATAACATGTGTCCATGGGACAGTTAGTTACTACCCCACCATCCCAGTAAAAATCGAGATCCAAGGGAACACTACTGAGGTAGCAGCAGGTGTAGTTCCTAAACTCCCATACCCGGTGCTCATAGGGAGGGACTTCCCAGGGTTGGGAAACTTACTCCCAGTAGGGGGATTGGAGAAAGATGGGGACCCTAAAATTGATGAGACATCCACAGCAGACTGTCAACCCCCAATCTTCTCTGAAATATCCCCAGATTTGTTCTCCACTCCCAGACAGGGTAGGAAGACAAAAAGGGAAAGAAGGGCAGCTAAGGCCTTGGGAACCCGAATACTGACCCAAAGCCAGAGGGTCACTCTTGTAGGTAGGCGGACCCGCGCAGCTGAAAAGGAGGCCACGCAGGAGGTAGAAGCACCTGAGTCTGACCCCCACCCTAATGCTTCTGAACCAGTAGAGGCAACAGAGACTGGGCCCCTAGATCTTGGGCAGATTAGCCCCGGGAGAGGAAATTTTGGACGGGACCAGGCAGAAGACCCAAGGTATGACAACATTAGGAAGGAGGTGACTGAAATAGATGGGGTCCCCGTGGAAGGGAAAATCCAGGGACCAGGACCCTACTTCATAATGAAGAAAGATCTCTTATACCGGGTTGCACCAGTACAGGGGCAGAAGGTACAGCAGATCCTAGTACCTCAAAAACACCAGAACGCTGTATTAAGTCTTGCTCATAGTCATCTTTTGGGGGGGCATTTGGGGGTAGAGAAGACCCTGGCACGAGTCCTACGACAGTTCTTCTGGCCCGGAGTACATGAAGAAGTGCGGCGGTACTATGCCTCCTGCCCGGAGTGTCAGCTGCACAGTCCCCGTCCCCACTTGAGGGCACCTTCCCATCATAGAGGTCCCCTTCGAGCGAATAGCCATGGACCTAGTGGGACCCCTGGAGAAGACGGCTCTGGACCACCAATATATACTTGTTGTTTTGGACTATGCTACTCGCTACCCAGAAGCCGTCCCCCTGCAGAACACGGCCTCTAAAACTATAGCCAAAGAGCTGGTGGGGATCTTTGCCTGAATGGGGCTACCGAAGGAGATATTAACCGACCCAGGAACCCCATTTATGTCGAAGCTACTGAAGGACCTCTGTACGCTGCTCCATATACATACCCTGAGAACTTCGGTCTACCATCTGCAGACTGATGGGTTGGTAGAAAGGTTTAACCGAACCCTCAAGGCTATGATAAGGAAGGTGGTAAGTCAGGACGGGAAGGATTGGGACACCCTACTACCCTACCTTTATGTTCGCTATCTGGGAGGTACCTCAAGCCTCAACTGGGTTTTCCCCCTTCGAGTTATTATACGGGCGTCACCCCCGTGGTATACTAGATATCGCCAAAGAGATCTGGGAAGAAGAACCCAATGAGGGGAGAAATATAATAGTGCATGTAATGCAGATGCGAGACCGGATAGCCCGGGTTACCCCTATTGTACGGGAACATTTGGAGAAGGTACAGGAGGCCCAGCGAACCCATTACAATCGCCAGGCAAAAGTGCGACAGTTCCAACCAGGGGATCGGGTTATGGTGTTGGTACCCACAGCAGAAAGCAAGCTTCTGGCCCAATGGCAGGGGCCCTATGAGGTGGTTGAACCCGTGGGGGAAGTAACCTACAAGGTGCGGCAGCCAGGATGCAGAAAACAAGAACAGATTTATCACGTTAACCTTCTGAAACCCTGGCATGCACAAGAGGCATGCACAACGGTCCAAAAAAGACCTAACCCAGGAAAACAAGCCTTCCAAACAGGTGAGAGTGTCTCCCGATTTAACACCAGACCAGAAGAATGAGGTGTCTGAACTGATCTTCCGGAACCAAGATGTGTTCTCGACAAAATTGGGTCGAACAACCGAGACATATCACCACATCGTCACGAACCCTGGGGCCAGAGTAACAATGAGGCCCTATCGGGTGCCAGCAGCAAAAAGGGAGGAAATAAAAGCAGAAGTAAAAAAAATGCTGGAGTTGGGGATCATCGAAGAATCCCACAGTCAGTGGTCCAGCCCAATCGTGCTGGTGCCCAAACCTGATGGCACCACAAGATTTTGCAATGACTTCCGGCGACTAAATGAAGTATCCCAGTTCGATGCGTACCCCATACCTCGCATAGATGAGCTAGTGGACCGTCTGGGTAATGCCCGGTACTTGACTACCCTAGACTTGACAAAGGGGTACTGGCAGATTCCCCTTGCAGAAGACGCAAAGGAAAAGACTGCGTTCTCTACACCAGAGGGTCTTTTTCAATTTACTGTTCTCCCTTTTGGACTACATGGGGCCCCAGCTACCTTCCAGCGCCTCATGGACAAGCTATTACGCCTGCATAACAGTTATGCTGCTGCCTATTTGGACGATGTGGTCATTCATACCCCAGACTGGGAAACCCACCTGGAGAAGGTGGAGGCAGTCCTCGATACCTTCAGGCGAGCTAGCCTTACAGCAAACCCTGCCAAGTGCGCTGTAGGGTTTACAGAGGCCAAATATCTTGGCTACATTGTGGGAAAAGGTCTGGTAAAACCCCAAGTGAACAAGTTAGAGGCCATCAAAAATTGGCCACGACCAAGTCACAAGAAACAAGTCCGGGCGTTCCTAGGTGTGGTGAGGTATTACCGACGATTTATCCCCCACTTTGCCACAAGGGCAAGCTCCCTGACAGACCTAGTGAAAGCCCGTGGACCTGATCTGGTGAGATGGTCTGACGCAGCAGAGGAAGCATTCACAGACCTACGGACTGCCCTCTGCAGTAACCCTGTACTGATAGCCCCTGATTTCATCAAGGAGTTTATCCTGCAGACAGATGCATCGGAAGTAGGGTTGGGGGCCGTTCTATCACAGATGGTCGGGGAGGAGGAACACCCAATTCTATACCTCAGTCGGAAACTCCTTCCAAGGGAACAAAAATATGCAGTGGTGGAGAGAGAATGCCTCGCTGTAAAATGGGCCATGGAAACATTGCGCTACTACCTGCTCGGGCGCAGCTTTGTCCTCGTGACCGACCATGCCCCTCTTCAATGGATGCAGCGGAACAAGGAGAAGAACACAAGGGTGACCAGATGGTTCTTATCCCTCCAACCTTTCCAGTTCCGTGTGCAACACAGAGCAGGGAGCCGTCATGGCAACGCCAATGGCTTGTCACGTGTGCACTGTCTGGCGTCCCAAGCTGCCCAACCCCTTGGCGTTGAGCAGGGGGGAGGGATATGTGACAGACCCAGACCAGTGGGGTACAGGAGTCTGGTAGAGGGCAAATATACTGGTCACTGGATGAGTAGTTTTCTGTTCCCTGAGTGACCAGAGCAGGGGCTGCACTAGAGTAATCAGGAACCTGCTAGAACTAGTTAAGGCAGGCAGGCTAATTAGGACACCTGGAGCCAATTAAGAAGAAGCTGCTAGAATCAATTAAGGCAGGCTAATCAGGGCACCTGGGTTTTAAAAGGAGCTCACTTCAGTTTGTGGTGGGAGTGTGAGGAGCTGGGAGCAAGAGGCGCAAGGAGCTGAGAGTGAGAGGGTGTGCTGCTGGAGGACTGAGGAGCACAAGTGTTATCAGACACCAGGAGGAAGGTCCTGTGGTGAGAATAAGGAAGGTGTTTGGAGGAGGCCATGGGGAAGTAGCCCAGGGAGTTGTAGCTATCATGCAGCTGTTACAGGAGGCACTATAGACAGCTGCAGTCCACAGGGCCCTGGGCTGGAACCTGGAGTAGAGGACAGGCCCGGGTTCCCCCCAAACCTCCCAGTTGACCTGGACTGTGGGTTCTTCCAGAGGGAAAGGTCTCTGGGCTGTTCCCCAGCCCACATGGTGAATCTCTGAGGCAAGAAAATCCGCCAATAAGCGCAGGACCCACCAAGATAGAGGAGGAACTTTGTCACTGTGTGTGTGTGTGTGTGTGTGTGTGTGTGTGTGTGTGTGTGTGTGTGAGAGAGAGAGAGAGAGAGACAGACAGACAGACAGACAGACTATGGTAAGCTGATGAATGACTGTTATAAAGATGATTCAATTTTCTTGTTTCAGGATCCATTTTACTTTTGTCAGAACTAATGTATTTTGCCATAAAGCACTGTCATTAATGCAATAGGACTTTGTATTCCCATAAATGTCTCCTGCTCATGTATAAATGCACAGATAAATAATATGCTCATATTTAGCTAGTCGCAATATTATTAGACCAAACTTTTGTCCTTTGTTCTTGCTACCATGCAAAGTATGTTTTGGCTTTTAATATCTGCTTGGATTTTTTCTTTATTAGAGAATCCAAGATAATGGCAATAATTGGGTCCATTCTGGCAGTTCTAGACTATTCGAAGTCTTTTGGAAGTTTTTTAAATATGTGAACAGAGATGGACTGAAACCTCAAAATTCAAATCCAGGTTTCAAACAATCCAAAATTCAGGGTTTGGGATTAGGCCATTATAGAGAGAGAAGACTTTTACAAAATTCTGATCTGGGCTCTTATTTCAAACACCTGCAAAGTGTGGGAAGTTCAGCCCCAGAGTTTTGGTTTGGGCCCCACACACAACAACTACACTCCTTAAGGTTCAGTACAAATTACAAGGAAAAGTCCTTGTCTCACAGAAGGAGTCCAATATGGAAGCCATGAACTGGTGATTCCTACCTCCCATAAGGAAGGCCATATGGGAAGGGTACAGGACTGGGAATCAAGAGTCCTGGTTTCTGTCCCCAGTTCTGGTAGTGATGTACTGTATGATCTTTACCAAGTCACTCAACCTCTCAGTCCTTCAGTGTTCCCCATTGTAAAATGGGAATAAGTATGCTTACTCATCTTTGCAAAACACTGAGATACAAAGCGTTATATATATTCCAGTTATTACTGCTATGCTAGAATATTGAAACTGGAAACTAGCACTTTCTTGAAATGCAGTGCTTCCATATGTTTTTATTGGCTGAATTATTAGCTGCAATGAATTTTGGCATTTTCCTTCAAATAAATAATTTGTAAAGAAGTGTTTTCATTATTCCACCAGCTTTAAATAACTTCCTGAGAGGCAGTTGGCTGAGAGGGTATTTTTAGACATTCATTCACCTGTACTTTTAGGAACAGGCAATATTATGATTTGCCATATATTGTACTCTCTAGAGAAAATCCATTTTTTTTTATATGGGAATAACCATCACCTTTCCAGCAAACTGCCTCTCAGGAATTTCCTTGAGTGACATTAACTAACTCAACATCCTTTTTCTGCCATTTAGATTTGAAATATGGAAATGACGCTGAAAACTGATGTTTGTCATTATGCCAGCTCAAGACTATCATAATTACAATGGAGTCACTAACCATCTGTTAGGAGCTAAACCTGCTGCTGCTCCAGTCAGTATGTAGCTTACCAAGACAATTCAGCAATGGGGAAGGGCGGAAGAGAAGATTTGTTTGAGCTGAGCCTTTAACACACAAATTTTGGTTCAATTAAAGGTGAAATTCAAAGTCAGTTCTTATGTTCTCCAAACCGATTGTCTCCTCAGTGAATGGTTCCAACAGCCTCAAACAGAGAGGGCAAGGATTGGGCTGCGAGCAGGAGCTACCCTGCCACCCCTTGCAGTGGTGCCTACAGATCAGGGTTGAGGCACATTGGTAGGGCTGGGGTGGCGTGGGAGTGCTTACATTGCCATTGCCAGGCCTGTACCTGGTCAATGGATTGTGTATTTCACTGTCCCAGGCTATCAATCAACACCACTGAGTTCACCAGGTATTTGATTTAACCTATTGTTCTTCTGATGGCCTCATCCATTCTGTATTTCTAGTCACTGTCAAGCCTTAATCCTTGGCTTTTTTAGGTATTTCTTCTCAAGAACACCAATGTCCCTTTACCCACAGTTCTTTTTGCAGAATTCACTGTAATACATTTTTCTACGTTGTATCTCTTAGGCTTGTCCACATCTCCAAGACATCTGCAAGACCTTGAGTTTGGATCATCAGCACAAAAGGAAGGATAGTCTTGGGGTCATGGCCTTAAACTGGGACTCAGGCACAGTGGGTTCAGTTCCCAGTCCTGACACTGACTTCCTCTGAGACCATGGACACCTCATCTAAGACTTGTCCTGAAGACAAGCACAGACTTTAATGTGCCTTGAATCTGGCTCTAAGTGCCTTAAATCCCCGTATATAAAATGGGAATGATGAGACTTCTTTTATCCCACCCTTTTATGTGCCTGGCCTATTGAGAGTGTACACTGTTTGGAACAGGGACTATTTTTTTGCTACAAGAACATGCAGCACCTAGCACGGTCCATGTTTTTTTTGTACCAAGCATATTGTTGGTACTTGAGGAATAATTTGTGTGTATTAATATATTTGAATTCACTATACTAGTTAATAGAGGCAGAGTGGTCCAGTGATTGGAGCATGTGACTGTGAGTCAAGAATTCCTGGATTCTATTTCCATCTCTGACTCTGGTATTACCTTCGGCAAGTCACTTAAGGTTTTGGTACCCCAGTTTGCCTTTCAGCTTTTGGTACCATTGGTATAATAATACCTACCACAGGGGTTTTGTGACACTAAATGAACAAATGGTTGTAACACTCTTTGAGACCCTCATAGAAAGGTGCTGAAGAAGTGGAAAGAATTTATATTTACAGTTCACCTAAAAACTATTTTCTAAGTGTGACTTTCACTGCTTAGAATCCTCTCTTTGTCATGGGTGTTTGGCACATTACTATGAGATTAAGAACAATGTGTGTCCAAAAGAAAGCAGAGAGGCCTCGAACTTTGCTTCTTAGTAACACTTTCATCTCACTTGCAAACTATTTTGTTTTGTTTTTCAGATGAAGATTCTGATTCTTACTCTCCTCATTATTCCTATTCTGAAGATAGTAAGTAACATTTCATGTGCAACTTTATGGACATGAATTAACAGTAAGCATCACTCATCTTGGCCTCCTATGAAATTTACCAAGATTTTTGTATATGCCTTTTTGCAGCAAGAACCCAGCCCTCAGTGCCCCGGTCCAAGAGTGAGATGGACAACATTGACCCTGACAAGGTTGTTAAGAGATCTGCTACTCTGCCACTTCCAACTCGTACTTCATCACTGAAATCTAGCCCAGAAAGGTAACCTGAACTAAGGGAGAACCTCAAAAGTTCTCATTAGGGAGGGGACTCAGATGCAAAGCTTGGACCCGGATTTGGAGCTGAACTTTCCCAGAGTCCAGGGCAGTTTGGATCTGGAGTATAGCGAGGAGTTGTGCTATTCCTCTGATAGGTACTGAAACCTTAATGTGTTCCTTCATCGTCCCAACCTACCCCCTCTGTTTTTCTGTCTCATCCATCTATTGCCTCCATATCTTTTCATATAGTTCAGGCCCTCTCTGGAACAGGAACTGTTTCCTTTGGTACATGTCTGTACAATGCCTAGCACAGCAAGTCCTGATCCTTGATTGTGGTTCCTAGGCACTACACCGTAATATAAATATTAACAAGTATCCAAAGTGTCTCTAAACCTCCTGGGTCTACAGAACTGAGCTGGAAGTCTCCTGAAAAAAAGGCCCTTCTAGAGCCAGTCTGGACTTGGAAATCCAGAGACATGTGAAAATGAAAGTAAAGGGCTGTATGGTCTAGCAGACAGGAACTGGAATGCTGGACCTGCATTCTATTCCTCGTTCTGCTGTGGGACCTTAGGCAAGTCCCTTCAACTCTTGTGCCTGTTTCCTCTCTAGTCCTTTTGTGTCTTGTCTAAATTGTAAGCTCTCTGGGTCAAGGACTATCTTACTATTTATTTATGCAGCACCTAGCACCCTGGGGCCTCTGAAGCTTGCACATCATCATCATTGTGGGGAGCAAGGGTTTGGATTTATTTCAGGGCTTGGCAAAGTTTGTTTGGGAAATAGGTCTTGCTGAATCTCAATCAGCTAATCTACCCTGGAAGCCCAGTTCAACTCACTGTGAAGTCAATGGGAGTTTCGAATCCTAGTTAGCATCAGATACTGTTTTCACTCCTGCTTTTTAACCCTGCGTGTAGAAGCTCATTGTAATAATAACGAATGCATTTACTGAACAGAGGGTGGGGAGAAAGCAAAATAGGCTATGAATATTTTATGCAATGATTAATTCAACCAGCTCTTAAAACCCTCTGCTCCCATTTCCTCACAGTGGTTTGCACTGGCTTCAAATGAGCAGTTCCATAGTCTGTTTGCTAACATAGAGCGCATCTAAGGCCACATGACTAGAGGATGATGTTCTCCCAGCATAGCAATTAAAGAGGAAGTACTGTAGCTTCCTGGTAAAACTCTTGTGAATCAAAAGATTAGACTAATTAGTGCTTTACATTATCAGGTAACAAAAACAGCAGGACTCAGCTGGGGAGAACATTTCCTAGGATTGGAAGTGCTAAAACAATCAGGTCTGTTCTACGCTGTGGAAATTAGACTGGTTGAAGCCCCTAGAATATTTATAAAACACTCTACAAATGGTCTAATAACTGGCTAGAACAAGCAACCTTTTACCAGCAGGTTTAGTTCTGGATAATGCTTAACCAGTCCAGTGTGAACCACAGGAGTACCAGTAGAGATGCACACAAACTGAAATGGTTCAATTTAGCCCTCTCTTTACTGTCTCAGCACACTGGTGGCCTTGCAAAACCTGCCAGAATGCACTACTTCTGGGAATTGTGGGATAGGTTCCCAGAGTGCATTGCAACTGAGATGGTCTGGGCAGTGCTACTGTGGATGTTACTCAGAACTTAAACCATTTCAGGTGGCTAGTGTTGTCTGAACCATTTGTACTTACAAGCCAGGTCAGTACAACCAGATCAGATCTCTAGTACAGATGAGCCCTTAGAACCTCCCAGCAGAAGAAAGATGGGCCCACGTCAGACTTCAGCCCCAGTTCCATCTTTTCCCAAAATTCAGGCAGTGTGTGGGGGGATGTTCTAGTCTCAGAGGCTGACTTAAGAGTTCGAGCCTAGATTCAGTTCAAAGTCGGGGGGGGGGAGGGTGTTGGAATTCTGCAGGCCTATCTCTAAGATACTTCCAGTAAGGAAAGAAGCGTAAGTTTGGCAATTCATGGAAAAGAATTGCAAGAAACCTTTACTGTCCTTTCAAGTGATTTTTAGCAGCTGACACATATACACAAATTTAATTCTGGTTGCTATTAAAAAATACCACCAATAATAAAAAACAATACCCAAACCCATCTGACCTGTTCCTCTTGCAGCAAGTTTCCTGCTTTAGGCTATGTCTACCCTAGTCAGCTTTTAGCAACACAGCTGTACTGCTAAAAGGCATGCAGTGTAGCTGCTGTTTGTCAACAGGAGAGAGCTCTCCTGTCGACAAAAAACGTCCACACCTAACGAGAGCGACGGTAGCTTTATCTGCAGTAGCTGTTCACACCGGTGCTTTTCATTGACAAAACTTTTCTCTTTTGTGTGTGTGTGTGTGGTTTTTTAACACCTCTTAATGACAAAAGTTTTGTCATTCAGTTGCCAGTGAAGAGAAAGCCACAGATTAACTGGGGAAGGAGCTTGTCCAAAGAATACACTCATTTTCATAGCAATAGCAGAGTTCTGGGCTAATTAGCCTCTCTTTCCTCAGGAATGATTGGGAACCCCCAGACAAGAAGGTGGATACCAGAAAATATCGGGCAGAGCCAAAGAGCATTTACGACTACCAGCCAGGAAAGTCCTCTGTTTTGGACAATGAAAAGATGGTAATGTTCCTTTTATCCTGCTCCGTGACTTGGGCCTGTGATTACAATATGCTCCACAAGTGCTTGTATATTTCCATTCAGATAGGTTTCCTTACACTTATGTCTCCTACGTTATGCCATTCCCATATATTTTGTTTTGCAAATGTTTGAGTAACTTCTTAACATCGTCACTCCACTAAAGGCAGATCCTGGGGAGCTGAGAGGGGCCTTTCCTTGTGGACGTGTTGTTTTCTGTGTTAAGTATGGCTCACTAACCCTTGTTTGTAATCTGTGTTTGACTCCATGGCCTGTCTCTGGTTTGCAAACTGTGCTTATTTCTAATGCACAGCAATAGTTTATTCCATAGCGTTTGAGGCAGCAGGCCGACTAGTGTTCAAGATTTTGTGTTCTTCTGAGGTCAGCAGCTTTAAAGAAGTTAACAGTAAGTTTCATGCTGTGTTAGTGTAATCATGGAAGTGCTAAAAAATACGGCGGTGTTTTTTATTGAGTGAATATTTTGGTACCTAAAGGTAGTGATTGTTCTTCAAGGGGTATTTGGTTGAAAGGCACAGTTTAAAGTGCTGATTGTTTGTGAGACTCACAATATAAGTCTGGGGCCATGTTTTCATTAATGCTTTGGAGCAGGATTGAGGAGCTGTACAGAGCGAACAGTCACTTTTACTTTAAGATACAGTTGTGACAGGCAATTTAAAAGCAACAGAAATATGTGGCTAAACTACTGAATAATATGTCTGACTCAGGCTTTTTTCCCTGTTCAATATTTGCTTTCAAGTAACATAAAGCCCATTATTTTATCCTGGGACTAATTCTCCTTTCACACCAGTGTAACACCATCAATTTAAATGAAGTTACTCTTGGTCCAGGCCCAATCCAATGCCTGTTGAAATCAGTGGCATCCTTGCCTTGACTTCAATGGGCATTGGACGCAGTACACTGATGTAAGTGAGAGGCAAATCAGGCCCCTAGTTTGGGTATAATAGGAAGGGTCATTCCTGCTATTCTGGTTGGAGCAAGACCCACTTGATTTGAACAGGAATTTTGCCTAAGGACTGTTACCGAAATATTGGGTTTGCCTAGCTGGGAGCCAATAACAGCCAGACAGGGATAAGGAAGAGATTGCTTTATTTTGCAGAAGAAAGGAGAGCTTTGCTCTTTAGTACAAAAAGCTTAACTTATACAAAAATTAAAGATTTTTTTTATACACACTTAGACACAGACTTTGGTTGTGTTAACATTTGATTGGTGGTTGCCAGACCCTGCACTTCTGCTATTTGGTTAGTGAAAACCGGTTTGGGACCAGTTTTAACTACCTTAAGGCAGAGAAGGGAAGACCGTTTAAAAGTTTAGGGGGCTGTGTACGTGAGGTGCCTTTTTTTAATGGCCGCTGGCTGCCATAAAGGCTGCTAGCTGTGATTTAAAGCCTGATTCATCAAAGCACTTAAGTCCATGCTTAAATCCCACTCGAGTCAATGGGACTGTTCACATGCTTAAAATTAAGCATGTGCTTAAATACGTTGCTGAATCAGAGTCTAAAAACCAGAAGAGGGACAATCAGCAAAGCAGCTGGAAAGACTCCTGCACAGTTAAGTAAAGACTAAGGTGAGTTCTGAGTGACATTCCTGACCATTTTTTACCAGCTGTCATTTCAAACCAAAGATCACAGAGAACAGGTGCTGAAACAGAAAATGGGACTGAAGTGCCTGTTTGATTGTGCTCTGTGTCAGAATCCTTTTTCCCTAGCATGTCTAAATACAATAGTGATATTTAGACCTTGTTTTGTGTTGTTGAGGGAAACCTAAAAACCAGTAGAAGGGTTATCTGAAGATAATTTGCAGTCTATTAATAGATTGCAATTGCTATGCCATATTCAAAGCAGTAGCTACTAGGGGCCTGATCCAAATCTCTTGCCATCAATTAAAAGATTCCCACTGATTTCAGGGGCCTTTTGATCAGTTCCACTGTAAATTTTACTATGCAACAAGCTCAAGCTTTTTGGGAGTCAATACGTAATGTATAGAGACATTGCATCTATTTGGCCTGCAGTTAATGGCAGTACCTTTCTCCAATCCCTTGTGGTTTTACTAGGCTTACTCTAGACCCTTGGGAATTAACCTCTTTTTGTGGTGACTTCACCAGGTGACACAAAGTTTAACCATTTAACTTTCAGATGCAAGCATTTCCCTTTCTCCCTCCCACCATGGGGTCAGATAGTCCCATGGGGGCTTGTTTTGGGTAGCAGCCAGCTTAGGACAGGAGATAATAAAATGGGAAGCATAAGAAGAGTAAGCACAAAGGGTTGGCACTAAACTGCGAAGAATTGCTTGGTTTTGGCTATTGTGATCGGCACAGAGGGCTGAGGGCCAGGCATGCCTTAGTTTTGGCCCTAGCCCTGGCAGAACTCTCTCCTTGGCCATATCCCGTTAGGATAAATCAGGTTCTCTACTTTCTAAGGCTTTCTCCGCCAGGACCCAGATTGTGGAAGTGCATCCGACAATCCCCTTCTGTGAAAAGAGCCCTGGGCAGAGCCATCCAGTGGTCTGAAAACAGCACTGGGAGCTAGAAACTCCTGGATTTTAAATCCATCTCTGACTTAAAATTCTTCTGTGGCCTTGGGCAAGTCACTTCATGACTCTTCCTCACTTTTCCCACCCCTGTAAACTGGGGGTGATAATACTTACTCACCTACTGTACACCACAGAGGTCCTGTAATAGGTAAAGGGTCAAAGTCAGCCTTGGCATACATGTCCACAACTCCTGACTGACTCACTTCAGCGGAAGCTGGATCCACTTATGGAAGGGTGGAATTTGGTTCATTGATTTTTAAAGTCCTTTGAAGATGCCTACAGGTGAAATTTGTCTAAGTGCTCAGTATTACAGTGGGCAAAAATTATTTGCATCTCTCTTCACTGAGTTATTGTATAAACACCTTAATTTCGGGGCAGGATTCTGGACTGCACCTCAGTAGACGCACTGCACAGAAGGTATAGCCCAGGAGGAGTGAGGGACCAGGGTGGCTTTATGCCAACTTTTTGCCTTTCAGATTTTTAGCTGCTGAGGGAGCTGAAATGGCCACCAGTGTAAGCAGCCTCGGGGCTGCTCTAACTTATGGAAGCCTCCCTGGTGTTGCCTACAGGATGCGCAGCAGTCCAGAGGCACTTGTAGTATTCAGTGCCATGGAAAAACTCCCTCCTGCAGTCTGACTCTGACACATCTCCTGCACTAGCACTAGTAGGTGGAGTGGACAGCACTGGGCTACTTATATTGACTCCCGTGGATGGCCCCTATACACCACAACAGAAGCATATAGAGGCTGAGGTGTGGGCCTCCATGTCCTGCTGCAATTACTATACATTTATAATGCCTTTAATTTAAGTTAGATCCATTTAAATCAAATTTAACCAGATCTATCTTTGTAATCTAGAGCACTGGATTTGTTCTCTCATGTCCCCAAAAGTATGGTTACACAACTTTAAGTTGTTTTGTGAAAATAGATTTTAGGCATGAAAGGGAGCTCTCTTTTCAGCTGTGCTGTTACCTGTCCTGTCTAGTTTTTCCTTCATTCTGGTTTTGTCCGATTCTCTAACATTTATTTGTGAATAAGCAAAGTATATTGTCTTCCTATTCATCCCCTTTGAGATCTTTCAGAAGTGTGCTCTCTCTAATTGTGTCCTCTTTGATTTAGAATGCCACCTCTCACTCTGTTTGCTGTGTATGGACCACAGTTTCTCGCATATCCACATGCTGTTAAAGATGCAGTATATTTAATGCTGATCTGGGTCTCAACAATAGATAATTTGCGTTTTTCAACCTTATTTATTTATTTTTTCCAAATGAAGAAAATTCAAAAAAAATTATAGGCTTAACCTTGAATCTGAGAGAGCTTTTAACAGTAGGAGCAAAGGACTGTAAATTAGGAATTCCGAGGTCCTTTCCTAGCTCTTCCACTGACTTGCTGTGTGATCTTGAGCAAATCACTTAACCACTATCTGCCTCAGTTTCCCCATCTAAAAATTGAACTAATACTCTCCCAGGGGTGCTGTAAGGTTTAATAAATGGCTGTAAAACATTCAGAGATCCTTGAATGGAAGGTATTGTAGAAGTACTAAATTATTAGGCTAACTATCCGCATTATTCAATTGAAAACATTGAGACTGCATCTCTAACAGTCCCTTTCCTATGTATTCTTTGCATAATGTTATCCTTCTCTTTCTTCCATTTCCCTATCACCAACTCCTTTAGACTCGGGATATAAGCCCAGAAGAGATAGATTTAAAGAATGAACCTTGGTATAAATTCTTTTCGGAATTGGAGTTTGGGAAACCGGTAAGTTTGCTAGCTGCAATGATTGATAAAGTCAACCTGCATTTTGTAATGATGCTGTTGCGACTCTACTCTAGTTCCTAGATACTCAGAGACAGCCCTTCCAGATTGAAACATGACAGTTCATAACTGAGCCTTGGCACTGACATACTAGTAGTTCAGTGACCATTTAAAACATTTTAAAGATATAATATTTGACCTTCAGCTTCACAGGAAAATATGCCAACTAGTGAGGCAATATCACTTTCATGTGTCAGAGTTCAGCTTGAGGTTTTACTTGTTAAAGATAGCAAAGATTGTTCTCATTCATTTATTTGTCCCCTTTTCCATACTCTCGTTCCCTCCTCCTCCTCACAAGATCTAGGATGGCTGCTACTTAACCTATTAAATAACTTTGTCAATGAGAGTCACTGTCATATTATAGCCCTGGGTCCTTCGTCTGTGGTCAAAAAGTACCAGCTGTCTATAAACTGATCTTGACCCTGTTCCCTGCTCTTTGCCTTCTTCATGCAACCTGTTCTCTGCCAAATATGTTGCAGTGGTTTGCATCAAGGATCCCAGGGTTGTTCCCAGAAACAATCCCCTCCAAAAAGTCAAATCAAGAGAATATTTTTATTTCCAATCCAGCCGCATAGCCTGGATTTTACAGCTATAAGAATGATTAAATGAATCCTAATTATCCAATAAGGACAGGTGCCTTTTGGTGGAGGGATGTGTTGATTGTCAGGGCCATTTAATTAAAAAAAATTATCCCTGTGTTCTTAAGAACTTCTTTAGTCTTACTGCCTGATTCTTATATCGCTTATTGCTGTTTTTCCACTAGTGCAATTGCTTTGACTTCAGTGAAGTTATTCCTGATACTCTCTATCACTGAGAGCAGAATCCAAGCCCACAGCTCCTCCCATATACTGTACAAGTTTCAGTAACTCAAATCTCATAAGCCTCTTCCAGCAATTACAATTTATGGGCTCAGTCCTGTGCTCCTCATGCAGCCCCTTTAACTTGGTTACAAGATCAGGGCAGAGACATGTTTCATTGAACATGTCATAGGAGGAGCATACTTTTGGGGCTTGAGCAGAACTCTTGGGATCTCGCCCCTCCCTCTATGTCCTTGGGCAAGTCACTCTCTGCCTATCCAGTAATACTCACCTACTCTACTAGGATACAAATGAGATTTGAGAAATGTTTATAAAGCATTTTAAGACCATTGCATAGATAGTGCTGAGGAAGTGCAGCACGTAGTTCTAAGTTACTGTACTAACTTCATATTCCATTATACGCTGCTGCACCAGAACAAGGGACATTTTATACTTATCTAGCACAGTGCACATTGCACTTCTCTCAAGCCAGAGCCATTGCAGCTCACTCCCTCATGCCTTGCACATTATGGTGGAATTTTCCAAAGTGCTCAACGTTGGCCTCTCTGTGCTCCCATTGACGTCACTGGTAGAACAGCCATTGCCTTCAGTGGGAGCAGAGGTAGACTAATGCGGAGCACTTTGGAAAATCCCATCCTGTGCCTGTATTGCAGTGTGTACATATAGTAAAACAAACACACCCACTCACTGCGTATTTGTCTAAGGCACAATTCTGCCCTGACCCATTCCCCCACTGCACTCGTTGGCTTCAACGGTGAATTGCACACAAGCATCTGAAGACATGGATATATTTTAGCTTTAGACTTGTTGCCATTATGATTTAAAGAAGGCACCAGTCATAGTAGTGAAGCCTTCAGGACACATGTCCTTGCTTTCCACAAGGCTGTGAGGAGCCTGTCTCTGCCTACAGATGTTGGTAGCAGACCCTTGGCTATACAAACAATACGGCCTTTAGGGCAGCGGTGGGGAACCTTTTTTCTATCAGGTGCCATTGACTCTGAAAAAAAAAAAATCAGTCATGGGCCCCACACGGCCCCACAGGGGTGGGGGTGGAGGCTCAGGGCTTCCCTCCACAGCAGGATGAGCTAGCACTCGTGGCTCCGAGGTTCAGGGCTTCCCCTAGGCTCTGGGGTGGGGCCAGAAATGAGGGGTTTAGGGTGCAGGAGGGGGCTCCAGGCTGGGGCATGGGGTTGGGGTGCGGGAGGAGGTTCAGGGTGCAGACTCTGGGAGGGTGTTAGGGTGCGGGAGGGGGTTCCAACCTGGGGCAGGGGGTTGACAGTGCAGGCTCCAGATGGGCGGCGCTTACCTCGGGCAACTCGCGCTCACTGGTGCAGTGGGGCTAAGGCAGGCTCCCTGCCTGCCCTGGCTCTGTGCTGCTCCAGGAAGTGGATGGCATGTCCAGCCTTTAGGCAGAGGGGCCAGGGTACTGCCTGGTGCAAGCTGCCCATGCCTGCAGGCGCTGCCCCCGCAGCTCCCATTGGCTGTGGTTCCCAGCCAATGGGAGCTGCGGAGCCGGCGCTGGGGTCAGGGGCAGCGCGTGGAGCTTCCCTGATCGCCCCTGCTCCTAGGGGCCGCAGGGACATGCCAGTCACCTCTGGGAGCTGCACAGAGCCGACCGGACTTTTAACAGCTTGCCAACCCTAACTTCCCCCCACAGCAGCGGGGAGGGGACGCCAAGGCTCTGGGCTTCCAGCCTGCGGCATGGAGACTTACGGCAGGCCGGATGAAATGAAGCAGTAGGCCGTAGGCTCCAGCCCACGGGCCGTAGGCTCCCCACCCCTGCTTTAGGGCGTACTGCATATTTGTCCTCTCTTCAGTCACATTCCTTAAAATTGGCTTAAATCAATGCTTAACATCTAAAACCTTGCTCAAAGCAGCAGAAATGGGAGGGGATGTTTCTCCAATGTTCGTATTTGTGTCTTTAGTCATGCAGCCATGTCCTCTCCACCTGCTCAGCCTCCGAGAGGGGATTCCCAGACTAAAATAGTGTTCCAAGCAGAAACATATGTTCTTCTTCGAATGCTTGTTCAAGTCCGTTCCATGTCATGTCAGTGCGTGGTATCCATAGGACCGGCCCTATCGCCCCCTTGAGGCCCACGCTCATATGCCAGTATAAGGGGCGCTGCTGGCCCCTCGCCATCTCCGTTCCTCCTTACCACCCGAGATGGTTGCTGGACCAGTGTTCTCTTGCTTTGGCAAGCCTTCTCCAGTGGTTTACTGAACTCTTCTTTGTAAATAGTTAGTGTTGGTTAATAGGTGTTAGTTCTTGTTAGTTTGTTAGGCCCCTTAAGGAACATTGTTCCCGGAACTGGGTATGCCCCAGTCCCCAGACTTCAAACCGTGTGCCGCCTATGCTAAGCCCATGCCGGAGAGCTATCCCCGCTCCAGCTGCCTAAAGTGCCTGAGAGAGGCTCACATCAGAGATAAGTGCAGCATCTGCTGGGGCTTCAGGCTGCACACTCAGAAGGACAGGGACATCAGGTTGAAAGCCCTGCTGATGGAAGCCGCGCTTAGACTGGCCTCCAAGCGGAGTCGGTTGGACTCAGCAGCAAGCACGGTTGCCTCAGTGCGTAGTGCTTCTCCGGCACAGTGTGCCCCTCGACATCGTTCAACATCCCCAGCGCAGAGGAAGCGGCACAAGAAATGCACAGAGAGAGGGTGCTCTCTGGTGTCCAAGGGGGACCAGAGAGACTTGGGGAGTGAGGTGTGACCTGCACTGGGCCACTTGCCATCCCAGCAGAGGTGCACAACACCATCCGCAAATCCAGCCCTCCAACCTGTGACCTACCTCAAACGCCCTTACATGGGATGAACTATCATGGAATCATAGAAGATTAGGGTTGGAAGAGAACTCAGAGTTGGTCATCTACTCCAACCCCTGCTCAAAGCAGGGCCAACCCCAACTAAATCATCCCAGCCAGGACTTCGTCAATCCGGGCCTTAAAAACCTCTAAGAATGCAGATTCCACCAGGTCCCAAGGTAACCCATTCCAGCGCTTCACCATCCTCCTAGTGAAATAGTTTTTCCTAATATCCAACCTAGACCTCCCCCACTGCAACTTGAGACCATTGCTCCTTGTTCTGTCACCTGCCACCACTGAGAACAGCCAAGCTCCATCCTCTTTGGAACCACCCCTTCAGGTAGTTGAAGGCTGCTATCAAATCCCCCCTCACTCTTCTCTTCTGCAGACTAAATAAGCCCAGTTCCCTCAGCCTCTCCTCATAAATCATGTGCCCCAGCCCCCTGATCATTTTCATTGCCCTCTGCTGGACTCTCTCCAATTTGACCACATCCTTTCTGTAGTGGGGGGCCCAAAACTGGACGCAGTACTCCAGCTGTGGCCTCACCAGTGCCAAATAGAGGGGAATAATCACTTCCCTCGATCTGCAGGCAATGCTCCTACTAATATCCTTACATATAAATGTGAAGGAGCTCAGAGCAATATGCTTGGCCTTCAAAGTGTTCCTTCTACAGTGCTCAGGCAAAAGTGTGAAAGTATTGACAGACAATACAGCGTCAGTGTTATGTCAAACAGAGGGACCCACTCCAAGATCTTCTGCCAGGAAGCCCTCGGTCTATGAGATTTCTGCGTGAAGCATTCCACTCACCTGGAGGTGTCGCCCCTCCCTGGGGAGCGGAACGTGCCGGCGGATCGCCTCAGCAGGTCCTTTTCCTCTCACCACAAGTGGTCTCTCCACTCAGAGGTCTCCAGTGTCATCTTCCAGAGGTGGGGAACTCCCCAGGTGGACCTGTTCGCCACCACGCAGAACAGGAAATGTCACTGCTTTTGCTCAAGGTTCGGTCAAGGCAAAGGTTCTCTCTCAGATGCCTTCCTATGATCATGGTTAGACAGCCTGCTGTACTCTTTCCCTCTGATTCCCCTAGTTTGCAAGGCTCTACTAAAGATCAAAAGGGACAAGGCAAAGGTCATCCTGGTCGACCCAGCATAGCCTCGCCAGCATTGATTGGGCATGCTCCTACATCTCAGTCGTATCTCCATGGCTCCTCCCTCTCAGACCAGACATGATATCGCAGGATCACGGGAGGCTCCTTCATCCAAACCTCATAGGCCTACACTTGACAGCATAGCTGCTGCCTGGCTAAATCCGGAGGAGAGGGCATGCTCGGAGCTCAAAGCAGATCCATCAGGTTTTGCTAGGTAGCAGAATGCCCTCTACCCAGAGGCCACCTATCTAGCCAGGTGGAAATGCTTCACTTGCTGGATGGCCAAGTGGAGCCTTTGCCCAGCACAGGCCTCATAGAATCATAGAATATCAGAGTTGGAAGGGACCTCAGGAGGTCATCTAGTCCAACCCCTTCCTCAAAGCAGGACCAATCCCCAGACAGATTTTTGCCCCAGATCCCTAAATGGCCCCTTCAAGGATTGAACTCACAACCCTGGGTTTAGCACGCCAATGCTCAAACCGCTGAGCTATCCCTCCTTGCAGTTCATCTTAGAGTATCTCTAAGGTCTTTCATGGTCATCAATCAAGGTTCATTAGCAGTCATCTCAGCATTCCCACCCCCAATCCAAGACAACTTGGTCTTTGCCCAGGAGATGATGAGCAGGTTCATCAAGGAGTTGGAGAGGCGCTACCCACAGGTTCATGACCCAGTTCCACCTTGGGACTTAAACCTGATTTTGTCTAGGCCCTTGGCGTCCTGCTCCTTGCTGCTTCTCTCGTGGAAGGCTGCTTTCCTGGTAGCAATCACTTCAGCCAGGAGAGTTTCTGAGTTGACCTTGGAGCCTCCCTATACTGTTTTCTTCAGAGATAAGGTCCAACAGTGTCCCCACCCAGCCTTTCTACCCAAGGTGATGTCGCAGTTTCATGTCAACCAAGACATTTTCCTGCCTGTCTTCTTCCCAAAACTGCACAAGACAGAAGAGGAACGATGCTTACACTCCCTGAACATTAGAAGGGCACTAGCCTTTTATATTGACAGGACAAGTCCCTTCCACAAATCTACGCAGTTTTTTGTTGCTATCACAGCTAGAATAAAGGGTCTCCTGGAGTCATCCCAGAGGATCATCCTGGATCACAGCCTGTATCCAGGCCTCCTTTGAACAAGCAAAGGTCCTGCCTCCGGCTATCATGAAGGCCCATTCTACGAGAGCGCAAGCATCTTCAGGAGCTTTCGTGGCACACATTCTGATCCAGGACAGCTGCAGGGCCGGGACATGGTCATCGGTCCACATGTTTGCGTCCCACTATGCCATCACCCAACAGGCCAGAGATGATGCCAATTTTGGAAGAGCTGTGTTACAGTTGGCATGCCCACGAATTCGTAGCCCATCTCCAAGGACACTGCTTGTGAGTCACCTGACATGGAATGGACAGGAGCAAGCACTCAATGAAGAAAAAACGGTTACTAACCTTCCGTAACTACTGTTCTTCAAAATGTGCTCATGTCCATTCCATGACCTTCCCTTCTACCCCGCCGTTGGAGTTGATGGCAAGAAGGAACTGAGAGGGCGAGGGGCTGGTGGCACCCTTATAGCAATGCATGAGTGCAGGCCTCCAGGGGCAATAGAGCCAACCCTAAGGATACCATTGTGGGAAAACTCTCTGGCAATGGTGCATGCAGCGCATGCACACCTGACATGACATGGAATGGACATGAGCAACACATCTCGAAGAACAACCATTATGAAAGGTAGGTAACTGTTTTTTGCAACCACTTGGGTAGATAGCACTGAGAAGTTCCCCCTGCATTAATGAACCTGCAAGGGGTCTAAGCAGAAAAATTAAGATAAGAAGGAGCAAGGCCCATGTAGAGGAGTCCGGACTCACCCCTGCAGCGCCTCCTGCTGATCATCCAGGGAATTAGCTCACCAGCCTCTGGAGCGCCCTCTGCAGGGCAGTGATCCGCCTTGTCCTCTGCACTGGCCCCGTGTCCCTCCCAGGACCCCAGTGCCCCTTGCTCTGGGTGCTGCCCCCTGGCAATACCCACACATGCTAGGTCTCCCCTCCCAGGGGAACCCCCACCCACTAACCCCACCTCACCTCAGGATAAGGCCACTGCCAGTCACCAACTAGCCCCCACTCTCTGGGGCTGACTGCAGTATAGGCCACTCATCATCGGCACGGTTGGATTTGGAGCTGCTGCCTTGGCCTAGCCCTGGGCTGCCCTCTGCAACCCCCAGTACCCCTGGCCTTCTCCTAGGCCACAGCCTGGGGCTTTCCAGGCTAGAGCTCCCCAGCCTTTCCCCAGCCCTACTCCATACCCTGTCTAGCTCCCTGCAGCCAGGCCCTTCTCTCTCTGAAGGCAAAGAGAGACTCTTGAGCTCCTGGCTCCCAGCCTCCTTATACAGGCCATCTGGGCTCTGATTAGGGTGTGGCCCAGCTGCAGCCACTTCCCCCAATCAGCCAGGGTTTTACCTTGCCCTGCCCCAGCCCTCTGCAGGGCTTTTCCAACCCCTCAGGGCAGGAACGGATGTCCACCCCTCTACAGAGCGTGCTCAGTGTCCTCTGTGGCTGCCCTGCTGGCTGGAGCTCTCCTTCCTTCTCCTCTCCAGTTGCCCTGTTGGCTGGAGCTCTCCCTTCTCCCTTACTTCCCTGGACTGCTGCTGCTGGCTAGAGCTCCTTCCCTGGACGACTGCTGCTGCTGCTGAGCAAGGGGGGGGGCCTTGCCGGCCAGCCCCCACTCCCCACCATCTCTGGAGGGAGAAGCCAGGACCCCACCTTCACCATCACCACTACCACCTGTGGGGGGTCCTTTCTGCCTAGCTGCCAGGGTTGCTGGAGCTGCTGCTGCCGCTGCTGCTGCATTTGTCCTGGGGAGCTGCTGGAGCCTGGAGGTGGAAGAAGAGGACTGAGTGGACCATCGGCTGTTGGGGGAGTGCACAGGACTCTGGAGACCACTGTGGAGGGGGCTATTCTGGACTGAGAAATTTTCGAACTGTGCTCTAGTGGTGGGGGCCTAGACTGTGTTTGTGGGGACACAGGGGGTGTGGCGTGGAGCCTGCCCCCTGGTCCATCTGTGTCCCCCCCCGGACCCCCACCACCACCGTTGCCCCCTCCACCACCCCCACAGCCCATTTACCATCTGCCTCCGCTCCTGCCTCTGGGACTCTGCTGCTCTCCTGACCTGCCACGCCCTACTGACATCGTTTGGGCCTGCAGCGGCAGGCAGCCGCACATTGACTTTGTACGAGCGCTCGTGGGCGCACCTACCCCCCTGGACTGACCCCTTCCCCTTTTCAACAGGCCCCCCAGCTTTGCCCCTTGCTGCCTACCCCATTTGCCCTCTGCAGCCTTTTGCCCCTCCCCAGATTTAGTTTGTTTGCCTGCCCCACCCTTTTCCCTCTACAGTTTGGTTCGGTTGTCCCACCCCAGCCCTGCCCCTTGGTTTCTCTGCCCCATTCCCAGCCTAGTTGCTCCCCTTCCTTTGCCCCCACCCTTGCCCTGATTGACCCCTCCCGTGCGCTTGTGCCCCCCATCACATTTTTGTTAATCACTGCACCTCCTGATGTTAGTGTGACCTTCCCTCCCCTAGTGCAACTAGAGGAGCCGGTGTCGGTGACTGTCCCACCCTCCCAAGCCCTTGCTATCCCCCCGTTTCGGTGCCCTCCTCCCCTGCCTGCAGCCTAGCGGGGAGGAGTTGTTGACCTGCTTTCCCTTTAGCCGCCCCCCTTTTTTCTCCGGTGTGTTTTCCCCTCCCTCCCTGCTCATTATGGAGGGGAACACGGCGGGCGAGTCCCCCCCAAGTAGGCCCTATCACCCCTCCCCCGCCTGTCCCCTTAGCCGCTGCCAAACCACCTGCCACCGCTGCGGCATCGGCAGCAGCGGGCAACGGGGTGACCTCCGCTGCTGCCACGTCCCTCGCTCCCTCCAATTCTGGGGGAGCTGCCCCAGCCGGCAGGAAAGGCCAGGGCAAAAAGAAGGGGAAGAGCCCCGCTAGGAAGACTGGGCCCTCCATGGCAGGGGCTACCCCCACTGCCGCGGCCCCGCCATCGGCCGCGGCGTCCCTTCCCGCCGCTCCCTCCACCAGCTCTGCGGGTGCCCCTCCCCCGGCCCCCAGGGCATATGCCCAGGTGGCGGCGGCCCCCCCGCCTGCCGGTACGCCATCTCGTCCATCCACCGCCTCTGTTTCCAATGGTAGTGGCCTGGGCCCCTTCCCCACCTTGACTAGGAAGCACGGAGTCTGTTGCCTCCTGGTGCCCGCCTTGCCCCACGTGGAGACCTACGTGCGGGCGTTGGCGAGGGTGGTGGGGCCCATGGCCATCGTGGCGGCCTCCAAAATGTATGGCAAGGTTGTTTTCTTCCTTGCCTCGGTGGCCGCCGCCCAGGAGGCGGTGGAGAAGGGCCTGGCGGTGGGGGGCGTGTTCGTCCCCCTGGAGCCGCTGGAGGACCTAGGTGTCCGTCTGGTCCTCACCTCCGTTCCTCCTTTCCTTCCCAATGTCGCCCTGCTGCTCGCCCTTTCTACCCTGGGGAAACCAATTTCCATCGTCCGCCCTCTCTCACTGGGCTGCAAAGACCCCGCCCTCCGTCACGTCCTCTCGTTCCGCAGGCACGTGCAGCTCCAACTGCCGCCGGCAGCGTGTGGCGGAGAGGCGCTCGAGGGGTCTTTCCTGGTCCACTATCGGGGGCCCATCACCGGGTGCACTATTCCACAGGGGAGACCCGGTGCTACCTCTGCCGGGCGATAGAGCATGTCCGGAGGGACTGCCCCTTGGCCCGGCACGGAGGAGCATCCGGAACCCCCGAGCCCCGGCAGGGCGCCAGCCCTACCATTGCTGGCGCCCCTGGTTGCCCGGTTCCCGGAGCCGCCCCTCCTCCTTCTCGGACTACCACTGCTCCCGCTCGGGCTTCAGGGGTACCTCCCCCAACATGCCCAGACGAGCGGGGGAGCCCCGCCTCTGCTACGTGCATTGTGACGGGGCCCATAGAGGAGGGTGCGGTGGGGGTATTGCCGGGCGCGGGAGAGGGCCCTCCCCAGGGGGAATCCGTCCCCCCTCCTGCTGCCCCATTGTTACCTCCTCAGATCCTCGAGCCATCATCTCTGCCCCCCGACCCAACCCCTGTCACCCAGCCCGCAGATACTGCCATGGAGGGCTGGACCCTGGTACGGGGAAAGCGGGGCAAGCAGAAGGCTCGAGCTCCGCTCCTGCCATCTGGTGCGGAGGCCCCCCGGAAAACCAGGAAGGGGGGCACCGCTGCCGAGCCTTCCGCCTTGCCCGCGGGTACATTACATCAACCGTCGCCGGCTGGGGAAGGTGTGGCAGCACCGGAGGATCCCACCATCCATCCTCCGCAGTCCCTCCTTGCGGAGGCCCCCGTTGAAGCCCCTCCTACCCCCTTGCCACCTGTACCCCCTGCGATACCCGAGGAAAGTGTCGCCTCGGGTGCTAGAGGGGAAGACCCTGGGGTGGTGGGAGGTGAGCTGCCCTCTATCTATGAGGAGATCGAGGCCCTGGGTCTAACCCCAGTCACTCAGGGGGAGGACGACCCTCTGCCAGCGGGCCTCGATCTGGCCGACCTCACCCCAGCCACCCTTTCTCCGTCTTCTGTGCCCCTACCCGCTGCTCCAGCCTCAGAGGAGCCCCTGGAATCTTTGTCCTGCCCGGCTGCGAGTGACACCCCGCTGACGGCTGCCGAGCCTTTTCAGGCGACGGCCGGTGCCTCGCAGCTGGGACACGAGTTACCAGGGGTATCCCTTGTTGGCGTGGGGCAACTGAGTTCCTTCCTGGGTGGGAGCCCCGTTGAAGATTGTTCACCTCCTGCTGCCGTGGCTGTTCCACCTGCCATAGAGCCTGAGCCCGGCATCCCTGGGGACCCCGTCCCTAACCCTCAGACCCCTGAGCCCGACCGCAAGGAGCCAGCTTCCGGCTGTCCAGCTCCTGGGGCCCAGGATCCCACCTCTGTCCCTCTTCCTGACCCTACTCCTGCCCCCGGCCCTGCCCTTACTCCTGACCCGATTCCTATCCCCTCCACCTCCCATGATGCTATTGCCGCCCCTGGGGACATCTCCTTCTCTTTCCCAGAGGATGACCCCCAGGGAGCGACCTTTGTGTTCCCCAGTCCCGACCCATTAGGGGCTGCTATCCTCCCTCCGCCGCTGCCTCCCATTGAGCCGGGGTCTGAGGCGGGCCGTGTGGCGCTGGTCCAGCGGGCGCCACGTCGAGGGTCCGCCCCTTGCCTGCCCGTCTTGGTGGGCCACGGGGCAGTGCCAGGGGCCCCAGTGGGAGATGACCAGAAGCCAGTAATCCCACCCCCCCATACGCTGCGAGAGGAGCTGCGGGAGTTTTTAGAAGACGTCCGTGGCTCCCGCAATAAGGTGCCGCTCGCTCTCCAGCGATGGGGGGATTTCCACCAGATTCTCCGGGCCGCGAGGGCCCTCATGGGGGAGGGTAAAAGGACCGGGAAGCAGGGTGCCGCGGTTTACCAGCGGGTCTGCAGCTTCCGTGACTCCTTGCTCACCTTCGGGGTGGGTCACGGTTTGCTGCGTGGCCCAATGGGGGCCGTGAGCGTCCCTGCCGACGAGGATCCCCCCCAGCCCTCCTCATGCCACCAATTACCTTTGCAACATTGAACACCCGGGGCTGTAGGGTGGGTCTCCGCAGGTGCCAGGTGCTCTCCTTCCTTCGGGAAGGGGGGTACTCTGTGGTTTTCCTGCAGGAGACCCACACGGATCCGGCCGCCGAGGACAGCTGGCGGCTGGAGTGGGGGGACAGGGTCTATTTTAGCCATCTCACAGTTCATACGGCTGGAGTGGCTACCCTGTTCTCCCCCGACCTACGGCCCGAGGTGCTGGGGGTTGCCGAGGTTGTGCCGGGCCGCCTGCTGCACCTCCGGGTCCGCATGGAGGGGCTTGTGGTCAACCTTGTCAACGTCTATGCCCCGACATCGGGCCCGGAGCGGCTGCCTTTTTATCAGCAGGCATCCGCCTTCCTCGGCTTCTTGGATCCTCGTGAGTGCCTGGTCCTGGGCGGGGACTTGAATGCTACCCTCGAGGAGCGGGACCGCTCGGGGACCGAGCAGTGCCCGGCCGCCGCGGACGTCCTCCGGGAGCTGGTGGAACATCACTCCCTGGTGGTCATCTGGCGCGACCACCACCCGGACGATGTCTCCACGTTCACCTATGTCCGGGTGGGAGCCCATCGGTCGTGCCACTCCCGGTTGGACCGCATTTACTTGTCACATTTCCATCTTTCACGGGCCCACTCCTCCGACATCAGGCCGGCCCCTTTTTCGGATCACCATCTAGTCACCGTGACGGCCTCTCTCTGTGCGGAGAGGCCGGGGCCGGCCTATTGGCATTTTAACAATAGTTTACTGGAGGATGTGGGCTTCGTGGCATCCTTCCGGGAGTTCTGGCTGGTCTGGCGAGGGCAGCGGCGTGCCTTTCCCTCGGCACGGCGATGGTGGGACCTAGGAAAGGTGCGCGCCCGGCTCTTCTGCCGCGACTACACCCGGGGTGCCAGCCGACGGAGGGATGCGGCGATAGAGCAGTTGGAACCGGAGGTCTTAGAGCTAGAGAGGCGTCTGACCGCCAGCCCTGAGGATCCATCCCTTTGCGGAGCGTGCCGGGAGAAGCGGGAGGAGCTCCGGGCCCTCGACGATCATCGGGCCCGGGGTGCTTTTGTTCGATCCCGCATCCGCCTCCTTCGGGAGATGGATCACGGCTCCCGCTTCTTCTACGCCCTGGAGAAAAGGAGGGGGGCCAAGAGGCACGTCACCTGCCTCCTGGCGGAGGACGGCACCCCCCTCACGGATCCGGCGGAGATGTGCGAGAGGGCCAGGACCTTCTACGCACACCTTTTCTCAGCGGATCCGACCGACCCTACCGCTTGCAGAGTGCTCTGGGACGGACTCCCGATGGTCAGCGCGGGCGACCGGGACCGGCTAGAGTTGCCTCTCTCTCTGGCCGAGTTCTCGGAAGCCCTCCGCCGCATGCCCACCAATAAATCTCCGGGCATGGACGGGCTGACCGTGGAGTTCTACCGCGTGTTCTGGGACGTCCTCGGCCCGGACCTAGTCACCGTCTGGGCCGAGGCCTTGCAGAGCGGGGTCCTCCCTCTTTCGTGCAGGCGAGCCGTGCTCGCCTTATTGCCGAAGAAGGGGGACCTCCGCGACTTACGAAATTGGCGTCCCATCTCGCTCCTCAGCACGGACTACAAAATCGTAGCCAAGGCCATCTCGCTGCGGCTGGGGTCCGTGCTGGAGGACGTGATCCACCCAGACCAGACCTACACCGTCCCGGGCCGTAGCATCTTTGATAACCTCTACCTGGTCCGGGATCTTCTGGAACTTGGGTGTAGGGATGGTCTGTCGTTCGCCCTCCTGTCCCTGGATCAGGAGAAGGCGTTCGACAGGGTGGACCACGAGTATCTCCTGGACACTCTGCAAGCGATAGGCTTCGGACCCCAGTTTGTGGGTTTTCTCCAGGTGCTGTACGCTTCCGCAGAGTGTCTGGTCAGGCTCAACTGGACCCTGACCGAGCCGGTCAGCTTCGGGCGGGGAGTGCGGCAGGGGTGCCCCCTCTCGGGCCAGCTTTACGCTCTGGCGATCGAGCCCTTCCTCTGTCTCCTCCGCAGGAGGTTGACGGGGTTGGTGCTTCGGGAGCCGGAGCTGCAGCTGGTCCTGTCGGCGTACGCCGACGATGTGCTCCTCGTGGTCCAGGACCCGGGCGACTTGGTGCGGGTGGAGGCTTGCCAGATCGTGTACTTGGCGGCCTCCTCCGCCCGGGTCAACTGGGTCAAGAGCTCTGGCCTGGTGGTAGGGGCCGGGTGGCAGGTGAGCTCCCTCCCACCCGCGCTTCAGGCCATCCGGTGGAGCGCGGGTCCGCTGCTCTATCTCGGCGTTTACCTTTCTGCCACGCATCCCTCTCCGCCGGAGAACTGGCAAGGTTTACAGGGCAGAGTGATGGAGCGGCTCCGGAAATGGACAGGACTACTCCGGTGCCTCTCCCTTCGCGGGAGGGCACTGATACTCAATCAACTAGTCCTGTCCATGCTCTGGTACCGTCTCAACACCCTGGTCCCGGCCCCGGGCTTCCTGGCCGACCTCCGGAGGGCGATTCTGGAGTTCTTTTGGCCAGGACTGCACTGGGTCTCTGGGGGGGTCCTCCATCTGCCCCTGGAGGAGGGAGGGCAGGGCCTGAAGTGCCTCCGCACTCAGGTCCATGTCTTCCACCTCCAGGCCCTGCAGAGGCTCCTTTATGGTGCAGGTAGTCCGGCGTGGAGTGTACTGGCGCACGCCTTCCTGCGCCGCTTCCGAGGGCTCCGATACGACCGGCAGCTCTTTTATCTCGATCCGAGAGGTCTTCCGCGAGACCTCTCCAGGCTGCCGGTCTTCTACCAGGACCTCCTCCGGACCTGGAAGCTGTTCTCAGCGACCAGGCCCGTGGCGGCCACCGGGGGGGCAGATCTCCTCGCGGAGCCCCTGCTACACAACCCCCAGCTTTGTGTGCAGGTGGCGGAGTCCCCCGCGGTGCGCCAGAGGTTGGTCTTGGCAGAAGTCACTAGAGTCGGAGACCTCCTGGACTACGACCGGGGAGTCTGGCTGGATCCCCTGACACTCGCTCAGCGCATGGGGCTCTCCAGTCCTTGTACTCCCCGGCGCGTACTTCAGGAGGTGAGAGCCGCTTTGCCGCCCGCTGCTTGGGTCTACCTCGACCAGGTCCTGCGCGAGGGCACGCCCCGCCCACCCTCCACCCCTGGTCCTCCGGACCTTTTTATCGGGCCCCTGCCCCATGGACCCAACCGGCCTCCCCGCCCCTTCTCCGTGAGCTGGCTGCACAACTTGCAGCCGGTTCGTTTCCTGACCGCGCCAAGGAAACATCTATACGCGCTCGTGCTCCACACTCTTCACTTCCTCACCCTCGTGTCCCGCCCCGATACGAAGTGGCAGGACCTCCTGCCACCTGTCGAGGGTGAGACGCCCCGATGGGCCAGCCTCTATTCCACCCTGGTCCCGAGGCCCGCCGGGGATGTCAGTTGGCGGCTCCTTCATGGGGCCGTGAGCACGGGCGTGTACTTGGCGCGGTTTACCCCTGTCCCTGACACCTGTCCTTTCTGCGGCGTGAGGGAGACCCTGGCTCACGTTTACTTAGAGTGTGCCAGGTTGCAGCCCCTACACCGGCTCCTCACCGACATTATGTTGCGTTTTTGGTTACACTTTTCCCCTCACCTTCTCATTTATGCACTCCCTATCCATGGCCCCACAAAGTCACGGGACCTCCTGGTCAACTTCCTCTTGGCCCTGGCTAAACAGGCCATCTATAAAACCAGGGCGAGGAGGTTGGCCGATGGAGGTTCCTGTGACTGTGGGGCCTGTTTCCGATCCTCTGTCCGTTCACGTATCCGGGCAGAGTTCCTCTGGGCGGCGTCCACTGGCTCCCTTGACACCTTTGAGGAGCAGTGGGCGCTGTCCGGGGTTCTCTGCTCGGTATCCCCGTCAGGTTCCCTCCTTTTGACCCTTTAATCGCACTCCTGTCCCTGTTTTTACATTAGTTGTCCCCCGTAATCATTTGGGTTTTAGGTCCTGTGGGTCCTCCCCTTAGGCTGGGGGGGGATCCTTTAGCAGTGGGCGGGCTTTGCTCGCTTTGCCCGCCCACTTCCCGGAACCCAATAGGTACAGCCCACCAATGCCTTCCAGCTCCTGCTGAAGTCCCACCTATGGCCTTCTTGCTACAGTCCTGCCAAAGACTTCCATCCATCCCTCCCACGACTGCCTCCCCTTTCCCCTGCATTCAGAAGAAATTAAGTTAATCCCAAGGGATCCTGGTGGAGGAATCCTTTCCATCATCTTAACCTTATGCATGTGAATGAGAATCACTGCAGTTAAACATTTGACCCTAGGTACACAGTGATAGCTTTGTTAGCCCAGTCTGTCTTGTGTTCTGGGGCTTCTAGGTGTACCCTGTAGCTGCTTCCTCATATTTCTGTCTTGAAAATTTCTAATGCCCTCCCGCGGCAGCTCCTGGTAGTGCGATAGCTGTGCAGCCACTTGGCTGATGGAACTGCCCTGTGAGTCCACGCACATGATCTGTGCACCATGCTGCAGTGTTACATCAATCTCATTGATGCAACTTGTGATCTTTTAGTCTGTGAGTAATCTGCCCCTGACTGGAAACTGTGGCAAGTTGAACAATGCTTCACTGACGTTCAGCTCTATAAGATGAGCTCTGCTGCTCGCTTGGTCTGAAAAAGCAGCTGACAGCTCTCAGCAATCGTACTCCTCCAGGCTGCTAGAAGGCCAGGTCATCGAATGTCACTGGTAAATCACGTTTAATCAGAGGTCCCCTGTTAACGTGACTTTGAATTGAGCAAGTCTCAGCAGTCGTCCTGGGATGGATGAAGTGAGGCTCAGGATTCCCAGTCCATTCCTAGCCAGTCCAGTGGGACCGTGCAGGCAATGTCCCAGTTGTTTGAATGGGATTCGATGTTCAGTCCCCATAGAGCTTAGGACACTTTGGCAGCATGGACTCTTTATGGATATATCACTGAGACTCTTCCGCCTCACACCCCATATGCGTATTCCCTAATTCTGATTTTCTACGGGACCTGTCCACAGAATATAACATTCAGTCAATAGTTCCATCAGCTTGTCAAACGCACACCAGCACCTTCACCCAGGCACTTGTAGGGCAGTTGCAGTTTGGCTCTTTGCTCCAATACTGGGAAGCGGGGGTTGGGGAAAGGGAGACCCGCATTGACTCTGCAAGACTGTCTTCCATAGCCCTAAACACTGATGACTGTCAACAACAGACCTCTTGGGACTTGTAATAGCCATTTATAGTGTCTGCAGCCCAAAAGGTGGCAGTAAAAAGTAGAAATATGCCCAGTCCAGAAACCCAGATCCAGGCAATCCCAGAACTTTGGAGAAATTCAGATCAGGAGCCGAACTTCAGAGCAAGATTGCTGCTCAATTCCACCTCCAGTAAAACTGACATTGGTGAACTCTCTCTAGTCTCTCTCAATGACTCTCAGGTGCTCAGATACCACAGCCGTGTGAACGGTGTAAATACCTAGGACTGTGCTCTGTTTGTAAAACAAGAAGCAATTTTTTTTCTGTTTGGTAACGTGATCAGCAAGTTTATTCTGGATTCACTGAGAGAGAATAGACAGTCTTTGCAGCTGCTTCACCAATGGGAGCTGTGCTGTTGGGAAATGTGTGTAGCATGGCATTATCCAATTAGCAAGGGAAATCATGACAAAAGGATTTCATTCCGAACAGGCCTCTGCAACATAACTGATCCCACCACAGTTAAAAACAAACAAACAAAAACCCCAAAGCCATAAAATGTAGCTTGAATTTTCTTTTGCAAAGTTCATTACCCCTCATCCTCCCAAAAAGGTGAAATGAAAAATAACACCTGTGCATTCTCATTGCTCTACAATGCCAACACTGGAAATTCAGCCATTTATTAACATGGTATGTATTCACAGTTGGGAGCGGGGATGGTGGGGGGGAAATATATCCCCTTTTTATTTATGAAAGGCCCTTGTTCTATCCCTTCCTTTTGAAAAGAAGAATGAGCAAGAGAACACTTTTTTCTTATTGTGATTTCTTTTTTGTTGTTGTTTTGTTGGGTTTTTGGGTGTTTTTTGTTTAGAATGCTTTACAACTGCCTGTGCCTTCCCTCTGGGTGGTGCAAAATCCATGAAAACATCTTATAAAAATAAAAAATGGCTTCAGACAGTATTTAAAACACCTCTCCCTAAATTGTGCATGTGCCCTTGGCCTTCCATAACCTTTTGGTATTTGTGCTACAGCAGATTGCCCTTTTTTTCTCTCTTTTTTTTTTTTTTTTTTTAATTTTATTTTCAGTGTTGATGCAAATCCCTAATGTATCCCTCTGTGTTCTAATCCAGTTTCCATATTCTCTGTGATGTCTTTCCTTATCTTCATTTCCTCATTTCCTCCTCTGCTTTCCATCAGCCTCCAAAAAAGATATGGGATTATACTCCTGGAGATTGCTCTATACTTACTAGGGAGGATAGAAAGGTAATTCTATCTCACATATGTTGTACCACAGTGTGTGTGTGTGTGTGTGTGGTTTTTTTATCTGGCATTGTTTGGGTTTTATGAGTGTGTGGGTGGTGACTCTATTTTTTTTTAATTTGGCATGAACTCATTATCCTAACAATTAAGTTGGCCAGTAAATCGTTTCAATAAGCAGTCCTTAAAACATAATCTAACATAAAGCTGAGTGGTTGTTTTGTGTTCTTGACCTGCAATGATAATTGTACTAACAGCATATTGCATCAATGTTACAGTATCATCTGTTTTGGTTTTTTTACAGGTGGGTTTTATGATACTTATGGTTTTTACAATTAGATTCCAGCAGGCCTGGTGCATCTCTGAATGTAAATATTAAATGCCTAAAACCATTGTATCTGTGATTATTGAAAAGTGATTAATTACTGGTGAATTTCTGTGTCTTATCTGTACCATCTTTGTCTTTTTTTTTTTTTAATAAAAAGGCTCTTTTATTTCAAAATTAACATTCCTTTGTTTTCCCCTAACCCTAAGCATTATTTTTCCCATTCTTCTTCTCCTTCTTTAACCAGACTGATCTAGAAAAAGACATTTACCTCTACCAGACTGAGTTAGAGGCAGATTTAGAACAAATGGAGAAGCTTTATAAAGCGCCAGATAAAAAGCCACCGAAGGTATTTCCTCTTCTTTTCATGCTGCCAATCCCTGTTTTCCCAACTCTCTGCTCTCTCTATTCACTGCTGTATGGTTATTAAACGAGGCTGGGGTACATAATGCCCCAACCATTCTAATTGCATGGCTTACTGTGTAGCTGTCAGAAATGATAAAACATGATGCTGAGAATCTGGCTCGAAATCCATTTCAGCTACAGTGTTTCCCCCTCCCCCTCCACCTTTTCTAGGGTTTGTTTGGTGTCTCTACAAAACCCCCTCACTATTTTTCACATGAATAGGCAGCAGCAATCGGCTTTAAATTCTTGGTTGACGTCACGTCACCATCTTGTGCCTTTCAAGCGATCCGCCTTCCCACATTTTTTCACACATACCCCATTCTTATGTCAGGACGCTGTGCCTACCCCAAGATCTGGATTTTTTGCAAGAGATTTTATGCAACTGTCCTTAAGCTGCAATCAGTGCGGCCTTCTTGAGCAGGCTAGCCATCGCCGCTGTCCTGATGAGAACTAATCCTAGACTAGAAAGATTAATTCGGTAATGCTCCTATTATTATTATTTTATTATTTTAAAGCTACAATAATTTTGATTGGGACTTGGAAGCTGCTCTTTCAAAGACCTCATTAGCTTTTGTATATCATCTGCATTTCTTCCAGTTTATGAATCTATATATGGGGACAGGGGGAGAGACAGACTAAAAGTTAAACATAGTATTTCTTCCAGAATTGCCTCAAATTATTAAACAATGTGCCTAGGAAGCGTTAGCTGGATTAAAAGTGAGCTGATGGGAGCTGGCTTTTGCTACTGAAGCTGTGCAGCTGGCATTGCACCTTAAGGAAGGAACCCGGGCTTAGCCATTTCTTTTCTTGTTAGCAGGATGATATTGATTTGAACGCTGAGGAATGTATTATGCTGCAGAAATGTGATGTACCTTTAAAGAAAACGGGGGCGGAGGGTGTAGGGGGAAAGCCTGGGGAAATAATTTATAAGCATGTGTCTCCTGGTCCTGGCCCGGCTGATTCTCTTTTCTAGCTTTTGGCTTTATTCACAATGACTCATTTGCAGACAATAGAGTAGGCACCGTGAAAAGTCATCGGCTATGCTTAAAACCTGTTGCTGCCCTGAAGGACCCCAAGAAAATTGTTGGTCTTCTGCAGAGACATTGCTGTATTAGACTGCATTGAAACTGAAATCTCAATGTTTTCTGAAGGCCAGTATAGCTGAAAAATGACTTAAGCAAGCCTTTTTCTTTCTCTTTGCATCTCTTTGTGTATCAATGACTTCGTTGTTTGGACTTTTGCAGAGTACAGCAAGCAGCACTCCTCTGGAAACATCTTCAGACCACTCATCCTAGTAAGTTTTAGAACCACTTGTTTGTTTTGTTTCACAGTTATGGGACTTTTCTGTTAGGATGTTGGAAGTGGTTCTTTCTGGTGACACATGCAGATAACATTAGCATGATATTTGTGAATTAGTTGAGGGTAGAAGGTCAGCTATATAGTTTTGAATTAAGTTGGAAGTTATTGTATAATTATTATTATTTAGTGGTACTCAAACAAGAAATGATCATTGTTCTACATGCCTTCTATTTAAAAAGCAAACAAAACTGTAACTTCCTCTTACATTAAATTTACAAATAATTGATCATGCTATATGGGACATAAAATGTCTAGTCATCTTGATTGCAAATGTTCCAATGAGTGGTCCTACCTCCAACTTTCTAGACAAAGAAAGCAATTAAATAATTCTCAGACTACAATTTTATGCTGCTATTTTAGAGGAAGATTCAATAGGAGATGTGCTCTGTCCAGATGCATTGCAGATGGAGCCAGTTTACTGTAAAAGATGGAGGGAAATTCCAGAGCCAGATGTGCCAATTTACCACTACTGGGGATCCAGCACCTTCCTGCTAACCTGTTATTCTCTTTAACTGAAACAAATGTGTAGTATTCCATCTAGGCACACTTATACAATCCAGATGGATGGGGAGTAAGGAAGAGCATGTTTTCCCCTCTGATGTCCTCAAATTTCATGTATATTCATCTTCCTTGACCTTGTATGATATGTGGTTTGGAATTCTATACAGTTAGTTTTGCACAGTTCCCTTTTGCCTGGGTTCACTTTGCAAAGGAATTTCCTTCCATTATCATAATTTGGAAGGTGTCCTGGCCTTATCAAGTCCATTATTTCATGATTTTTTTTTTAAATTTTTATTTTCGCAAAGGAAGGCTAATAACACTAAACGACATCAGAGTGTGTTGCAAAATATATAAGTGTCGCTTATGTTTGGCAATGGCTGGTAAGGATTCTGAATTCCTGACTGCACTCAAAGAGTTCCAAGTCTTGTAAGTCTTTCCCTTACCTTGACTCCTACTTTCCTGGATCACTTCCATCAGCTGAAATCAGTATGCTTCATTCTTCCATCAGGATCCTACCCAATTCTCACCAAAGTCCAAGGAAACTCCACCATTGACTGCTGTAGGAGTTCAGTTGGGCTCTCCATAAATAAATGATATGCTCATTATTGGTGAGGGCGGTGAACCAAAATTCCTGAATTTGGCCTCCCTTGAATTCTGTTGAGTGGTTATAATCTCATAATTACCAGTTATATAGATTGTGTTTGTTTCATTTTAATTTTTTTAATGAATTGTTTAATCAGTTTCCCATATGTATCTATTCTCCTCACAATATTTACTGTCGGTACAATGGTCAAAAGTCTGAATACACATTAATATGTGAAGTTATGTAGATGTACATATAATTACATTGTATTATGTAGCACCAAGGCTAGATTTTCAAATGATGGCACTTCACTTACTCCCACCACATCTGTGCTGTTTAGATGACTACCTCCAAACACTGCACCCACAGTAAATGCTTTAAGGAAATGATATTTTGTTTCTCAGCTCATGGGATGGGATCATTCTCTCTCTAGATTTGCATGCAGGGGGGAAGGTATTCTCTGCACATGGATCTGCCCCTGTGGAAGAGCATGGGGGTGCTACCTCTAGCAGCATAGGCTCCCCTCTCTTCCTGCCCCCATTGAAGCACTTGGGGATCTGTGCTGGGGGAGGGGAAGGTGGAGGATGGGATGGGTAGCCTGGGAGGACTCACACGTTGTTCCCCTTCCAGCCCTGTGGAGCTTAGGTGGAAAAGGTAACGCTGCCTGGGGCTTTACTGTCTTTTCTGCAGAGCCACCCCTCTCCCCTGGGTGACCATGGGCCAGAGAATCCTTTGTAGTGTGGCTCCAGTGGAGCAGAGCTGTCATGGCACAGGGATGCTGCTGGCTGCCAAAGCCAGAGTCATAGCGCCTCCATGCAGATGGCTCTGGCCTCCCATGGATAGTGGATGCAGGCCCTGCAGCCTGTTTCACAGGTTGTGCAATGATGGGGGAGAAGTCAACAATGGGCCAATGGGAGTCTCCCAGACACTTCCTCTCCCACAGGTGTTTCCCCAAGAGAGGATCGTCTGGGTCATTGGTCTTTAATTACTGGGCTAAAATATTTCCCGCTCCCAGGTCGCAAACCTCAGGGGAGTAAATATCAGCCTGTAATCACTGGGGCTGCCCATTTGGGCTCCTCAGGAACCTGACAACCAGACATTGGGGTAAACCTGACTCAAGCTGCATAGTGCTGTGTTTGTGATACCCATTCTGTGGTTCTGGCTGTGGGTCCCATTGAAGCCAATAGGAGTTTTGCCTGGGAGCCACAGAATTCCCTTCTTTCTTTGTATTTTGTTTTTCACTAGCTCTGTTATTACCCCAGGGCCCTAACTAATGGGAGATCTGGTCTTCTCATGATCTCCTCCCCTATCCAGGAACTGAAATCCTTTGAAAGGACCAAATGTCTTGTAATTCCAACTCCATTAATGGCTTTCTGAGGCATTGAAAGAAGCTGTACCCATCAGGCACCATGTCCCTCCCAAGTAACCAAGCACACACATACATCTGTTGGTATGTTATTGCTGCTAACACAAATCAGATATACATCTGGGAATCATGGGATCTTAGCCTACTTTCAAATGGTTTCCTCAAATCAGTAAATGATTTGATTTTTTTTTTAACTTACCAGGAGTCATACTTTGTCCCCAGTATAGCTTTGTTATAATAAGATTTCATCTTATTAGTATTGTCGTTGTGCAGTGTCTGGCTGAAGATGCTCAAGCACTAGGGTTGCCAACTTTCTAATTGCACAAAACCGAACACTCTTGCCCCATCCCCTTTCCCACCCCTTCCCTGAGGCCCTGCCCCCTACCCCGCCCCTTCTCCAAAGCTCTGCCCCCGCTCACGCCATCCCCTCTCCCTTTGTCGCTCACTCTCCCACACCCTCACTCATTCGCTCATTTTCACCAGGCTGAGATGGGGTTGGGGTGCAGGCTCCGGCTGGGAGTGCGGGCTCCGGGGTGGGACTGGTGAGGAGGGGTTTGGGGTGCAGGAGGGGGGGCTTCAGGCTGGGGGGTGGGGCAGAGGGGTTCAGAGTGTGGGAGAGGGCTCCAGGCTGAGGCAGGGGGTGTGGGCTCTGGGATGGGGCCAAAAATGAGGGGTTCAGGGTGCGGGAGGGGGCTCCAGGCTGAGGCCAAGGGGTTCGGCATGCGGGAGGGGGTTCTGAGCTGGGGCAGCGGGTTGAGGCACAGGAGGGGGTTCAGGCTCCAGGAAAGAGTTTGTGTGTGGGACGGTGTGGGCTCTGGGCTGGGGCCAGAAATGCCGGGTTCACATCCCGGGAGGGGGATCGGGGCAGGGGGTTGAGTGCAAGGGCGGGTGAGGGCTCCAGCTGGGGGTGTGGGCTCTGGGGTGCAAGTGGGGGCTCCAGGGTGAGGCCAAGGGGTTTGGAATGTGGGAGGGGACTGGAGCAAGGGGTTGGAGAGTGGGAGGGGTTTTGGGGTACGGGCTCTGGGCGGCACTCATGTCAGGTGGCTCCCCGCAAGTGGCAACATGTCCCTCGGCGCCTAGGCACAGGTGCAGCTAGGCGGCTCTGTGCACTGCCTCCGCCCGCAGGCGCTGCCCCTGCAGCTCCCGTTGGCTGCAGTTCCTGGCCAACAGGAACTGCAGAGCCAGCGCTCTGGGTGGGGCAGGGGCAGCGCACGGAGCCCCCGTTGCTGTCCTTCTGCCTGGGACCCGAGGGACATGCCGCCACTTCCAGGAAGCCCCGCTGAGCCAGGTAGGGAGCCTGCCAGCCCTGCCAACAGGACTTTTAACGGCCCGGTCAGCCGTGCTGACTGGAGCCGCCAGGGTCCCTTTTCGACTGGGCGTTCTGGTCGAAAACCGGACACCTGGCAACCCTATCAAGCACTGGTATCAGATGAGATCTGCTCTTATGAAACACACAACCTGCTTGACTGCTTAGCATGTCTTCTGCCTCTGGAAAAGTCATTTATACTGTGGCAATGCCGACCTTTTGTATCTGGGAGAGAACAGTGAGCTGTAGGAATAATACTATGTAGCAAACTGCTTCTCAGATTCATGCCTTTGGGGAGATTCCTTAACCTTGGCCTGCCTGGAGTTGTAATCAATCACCTTAGTTTCGTTGGCCTAAGCAAATGAAGTCATGTCTATTTTTAACATAAATCTCACAGTCTAATGCCAGGGACAGAATTCTGCTCTTGCATCTGCCTGGCAGATCTGGACTCCAATATTCTGCTCTCCCTACAGGGGAGCTCTGTGCATGTGGGCAGAAAAGAATGCAAGAATTGAGATCTGCCATGCAGGTTGGGGCAGAATTTAACCTCAGGAATAGACTGTTTCAAATTTGAAACAGTCTATTCTATTTGTGAATGGGAGGCAGCAAGGACTAGTGGTTAGAGCAGAAGCTTAGGTGCTGTTTTTTGTCCCCAGTCTGGCCACTGAATTACTGAGTAGCTTTAGGCTATGTCTACACTAACGCGGTAAATCGACCTATGCAACACAACTCCAGCTACATGAATAATGTAGCTGGAGTCAATGTACCTTAGGTCGAGTTACCGCAGGGTCTACACCACGGGGAGGTCGATGGGAGAAAATCTCCCGTTGACTTACCTTACTCTTCTTGTTGGGGGTAGAGTATAGGGGTCGATTGGACAGCGATTTGCAGTCGATTTGGCGGGTCTTTACTTGACCCGCTAAATCGACCGCTGGTGGATCAATCTCAGATCGTCGATCCCGGCTGTAGTGTAGACCTGCCCTTAGACAAATCTCTTACCCTCTCTGTACTTCCATTTCCCCATCTATAAAACACGGGGATAATACTTCCCTGTCTCTTGGGTGTGAAGAGAGATGTAGCTTGTACAGCTCCTTGAGACAGTGGAATGGAGGATGCTATAGCAATGCTAAGTATTTCAAGTGTGATTTCAATACGTTCATGGTCTTCAGCTAGAAATCTGACCTCAGCTGTATTGACATGCAGAGGTGTAAGAATCACAGGCACTGCGGAGCACGGGTTCACGAGTGATCTCCTCTGACCTGCTCATGATGCTCTCTAAGCACACAGGAAGAGAGAGAAATCAGTCTTTCTTTTCTTTTTTAACCCATTTTCTAGCTCAGCCTATTTACCCAGCTACCAGGCAGCAAGGAGAGAGCTGGAACCAGCACCAGCGGACCCTGCTGGCTTGGAGAATGAAAGGCAGATTTACAAAAGTGTGCTGGAAGGTGGCGATATCCCGCTGCAGGGGCTAAGCGGTCTCAAGCGTCCTTCTAGCTCTGCTTCCACTAAAGGTAGGTCAGCAGAGCACTGACCCCTTCCCTCCATTACACACGGTGAGGTGGGTGAACTGCCAAGGGCGGTTGGGTCCTTATCCAAACCTAGTGAGGTCTACCTGTCATTCCTCTCTCCTTCTCTGCCTTTCGTCCGCTTTTCTCTCCCCACCGAGCCTGGCCACGCTTTCCCTTAACCCAATCCCCAACCAACTCCAGCTTACCAACAGGGTCAGGACTCTTCCCTTTGCTTTCCCTTATTTCTGTCTCCCTCTTTCCAACTGCTAACAGTCAGCCAACACCACCTTCCCCTTTTCCTTCCTACCTGCAGCACCCCCATGTCCTCTTCCCGCCACCCTGCCTTTGCTGCTGTTCCTGGTGTGCAGTCTGATCAGGTCAAGCAGTGTCTGCTGGCCTGAGCACGTCTGCATTTCAGTACCATGCACTCTGGGGCTCTCCTGGCTCAAAGACACATGGGACCCCTCTCGACCTGGCAATTGCCTTGGAGCCCATGAGATACAAAGAGAGCAGCCAGCCCAGCAGAGACTGGTGGCACTGTTGAGCCTCCACCTGGAGTTTGCAGCATACTGGGACAGGCGAGAAGCCTGATGCATCTCTGAGCTGGTTGTAAGCTAAAAATGGCTGGGGGCAAAGGAGCTGGTTCTTTTGTTTTCCAAGCCAATCCTCCTACAAAATAGCATATCACACCTGGGAGTTTCTGTCTTCATCTCCCACTCCCAGCTGCTTTCAGCAAACATAGCTGTGCAAATGGTGCAGAGAGCATACTCAGCCAGTCCCCAGCGAGCACAACTGCCGAGGGCCAGCAGATTTGGTCCATTTGTTTTAGTGCAGACGCTCCCTGACTTGCCTGACCCTGGCAGGAATAATTTACTTGGCAGCTGTTGCGTGGGCAGGACCATGGTTGGTCTGATCACTGGCTCACAGTGAGGCTGCTTTTGCAATATTAATCCCTCTGCATCCTGCTAAGGCCCACATTCTGCTAGATGCTGAGTTGCCTCTTGCATGGTGTGGAGGATGCTCAACATTTGGCAGGATTGGGACCTACAAGTGCTCCTGGCCTGAATCTAGACCTTCTTCTGATTTTAGAAACTCCACAGCATTGCAGAATTTTGCTGTATCTTTGCACTCGCTTTTATAGCGTGGCTTGTGCATTGTCTCTCCTGCTTTTTTCTTTCTTTTGAACACCAGTTTTTTAAAGTGCATTTTGTGACATCCAAGCATGTTATCTCTCCTTTCTCAATAGCTTTCCAGCATTTAAGCTAACAGGTTGTATTTATTTTATTCTGCATGCTTACCAGTGGATCGTAAAGGTGGGAATGCTCATATGATTGCACCCTCTTCAGTTAATAGCCGAACCTTTAATGCTAGTCATACCAGTATGTTAGGTCATGCATGTAAACATAAGAAGCCCTTATCAGCTGCAAAAGCCTGCATTACTGAAATCCTCCCTTCCAAATTCAAACCCAGACTAGCTGCTCCTGCTGCTCTTGTGCAGGACACAAAGGGTATCCTGCTGCCTCATGAGAAAGCGCAAAGCTGTGAGAACCTTCGTAGCTCCAGTGCCTTGTTTGATAACAAAAAAGCTTTCCTGGTCAATGGGGAAAGCGTAGAAAACCTTCTAATGCAATCGAAGCAGGAATATGTCACCAAATCCAGCAGCACTATGAGCCTACAGGAGTACAGCACCAGTTCTAGGAAGGGCTACCTTCCCAGGAAGAGTGGGATGGAGTTTACAATGCTATATAAAAATATGCATCAGATCAACAGGTCCAGGATCCACCTGGGCACCATCTCATCCTGCAGCGTGAGGGATATTGCATCCCAGTTTGAGAACGAGCTGAGGGACAGAAGTGAGCAGAGCCCCGGTCGGGAGAATTCAGAGCAAATCCCCAAAGACACTGTCTCATCCCGCATCATCGCCTTCGAGCAGCTGATCCAGAGATCCCGGTCCATGCCCGCTCTCGACTTCTCCAGTGGGCAAAGCAAATCGCCCACCTCTCCCCAGTCTAAGAGCTGCCTGAGCTCGGCCTATTCAGCAGAATCCCTCCTGGAGTCACCAAAGCCAAACCAAGAAGAAAAGGATGCTGCCAGCATGGCCGACAACTCCTCTCACTCCTGCAGCAACGTGGAGGACTTGGCGTCAGATCTCAGTGACATTGTCCCCATGGACATGCTCTCGGCTTGCACGGACGAGACTGATCTCCAGTCCAACGCATCCAACGACAGCGGCGGCAGCCTCAGCCATGCCAACGGGCCCCGGAAATATAAATTAAACAAATGCAAAGGAGCTTGCCCGGCTTCCTACACCAGGTTCACCACCATTCGTAGGCACGAGCAACAGCAGGCCTCCAAGAACTCCAGTTCCAAAGGGGACGCCCAGGGGGACAGGCACGCGCTCCCCAGAAATGTCTATCTGATGAGCCCACTTCCCTTCAGATTGAAAAAGCCCTTCCAGCACAGCCCAAGAAAGACTCCGCCCCCGGATTGCCTGGGAGTCCCGCTGGTATATAGCACTGAGAACCAGAACAACGCAGCTCAGCCACGAGGGTGCCAGGCGGAAAAGAGTCACCACTCCCTGCACAAACGGTGCTGTGAAGACAGACCTCTGGCCCCCAGGCGCCTGTCTTCCTTTGACATTGTGGAAAGGCTTAGCCATTTCCCCAGTATGGAATCCAGTCCAGAAAGCTCCGTTCTCCTAGCTGATATGCCAGACTCCTTTAATAATGGGAATATTGTTCCATACACTTTCTATCACAGCTTGGATAGAAACAACAACCCACAAAGCGAACTCAGGACATACCCTGGAGGTGGCTATTTGTGTACTTTACCACTGTTACTTTATCTGTCTTCCCACTTTGCTTTTTTCTCCCTATTTTTTGTTGACCCGCCTCTGCATCATCCAATGCTCATTTTCCTCGTGTGTCTGATGTCCTTTGCCTGTCTTGCTTAGCATTGTTTTTCAGAAGTGCAACTGTTAACGAGTTCTGAACAAAAATTTCTGCTGCCTTTTCTAATCGCCATCCAGCTCAGTTTGTCTCAAAGGCAATTCCTAGGATGTGAGAATCTTGCAATGAGATAGACTTAATCCCGTATCACTTGCCTATGTGCGAATAGAATACGTCAACCCAGTTGATTTGGTTTTCTAAGGAGCAGTTCCTCCAGGTCTAATTGTGTCTCTGTGTTTCTGAGTGTGCAATCATGTTGTATGTGTTTGCATGGGTGGTGGCCGTAATATGCTAAATCATATTTCAATGGCAGCAAATATTTTCTTCACAAAGTCTTTTTATGTTTTTACTCGCTTTCCCACCTTTGTATTATCCTTTGTTTCAATCTGTGTTCACAAGTACAGCCCAAAAGGGAAAAAAAATTCCAAAACATTATCAATATTTGACTGAGCATTTGGTCAACAACAATTGAAAATCCTTTCAACTGTAATGGAAGCAAATTGTAGTACTGTCAAAATATTTTTTTTCCTTTCTGGTGAAATAAGATAAGTCCATTTGTTTTTTAACTGCCTTGTGTTGTTTTGAAGTAGATTCAGAATCACCAAGGCATTTTGCACCAGTTGATTACATGGAAACTCCAGAAGAAATTACTCGTAGACGTCATGATGATAAAGAGGTAAAGCCCTTCCTTGTGGTTTAGAAACATTTCTAACAGCTAAATATACAGGAAGCACACCATTTGGCCTTACATAGCCTCTGCATCTCCGTACCTACTTATGGAGGAAGTGTTATGTAGTAGTTAGAATAAGAGACTCCAGATTTCTATTACTGCATCTGCCACTGATTTGCTGTACGGCCGTGGGCTAGTCTCTTCTTGACCTCTCTGAGCCTCAAATTACCCAGTATGTAAATGAGGATAATA
>NW_020664661.1:1333351-1430849 GCF_002925995.2 Terrapene triunguis | reverse complement strand
GGAATCCAAGCCTTTTGTTCATAATAGCCAGGGGTTCATTAGAGCAAAATGACAATCAAAATGAATGATACGCTGCTGACGTAAGTTAATGAAGTGGCCTTAGATAAAAGTGTTCGCTACATTAATTTATTATTAATAATGATACCTGAGGCTAGGTGTCAGTCATGGAGGGTGAGTTTAGGTAGCATCTGCGACTTCAGCTGTGGGTGTCAGGGCTCCAGGCAGTCAGCCCCTGCAGGAGTGGGCTCCAGGTGGTTGGCTGTCAGCCCCGCACAGTGGGGCTGGGGCTCTGGGACTGTAGTTGGGATCCAGGGACTGGGTTCGTTATGTCCAAAGGTTCATAATAATGAAGGGCGATATAGTGAGGATGTACTGTGTTGTTATAATTCAGCAGGTGTGCTTTACAGGAGGGCAAAATGGTCTTTCTATAAGCTAAAATGGTGTCAGCGAAGTCTCTTCAGCCAAGTATTAATTAGTAAAGACAAGATTTTCAAAAGCCAGTAGTGATTTGGGGTATTCCCAATTTTGAGACATTTTAAACGGGTCTCATTTTCAGAAAGTGCTGAATATTCCATCTCTGAAAACCAGGCATCTTTACTATGTCTCTGTTTGGGCACCCAAAATTCACCAGCCCCTTGAAATTGTTGGCCAGTATATATACAAACTAACATCATAAGGGAACCACCCAATCTTTCCAAACACTGGCTAAATTCGATATTGAAGAAAGATACAAACTACTGGCACTCTGGGAGGTTACTAATTTTAATTAGCCACCTATCTGCTTCTCTGAAAAGCCAGTGACTTAACCTAGGAGATATTTTTTCATTGAAGAATCATGTTATCATTCTGAGTTTGAATAATTTTAACATCTTGCTTTGAAATATTTTTAAGCCCTCCTTTTAATTTCTGTGCAAATACATCTTTTGCTATCTCCTCCATTGTAAAATATATGAATAGCAACTATCTGAATTCATTGGCACTTAAGGCCCTTGGGTGAGTTAGCACAAAGCTTGGACCACACTCCTGCAGTCAGATCCAGGTGGATGGACACTCACACCCATGGAATGCAGGATCAAGGGCCTTCATTTCCACTAATCTGCTAAAGGATGGGGAAGCTGGAAATACTTTTGTTAGTGAGAATTACTTGTTTTACTAGATGATGTTTGTTGTGTGAGCCATAAGCAGCTAGGGAGAGATCTGCAAAGTCACAAAGGGCATTTAGCCACTCAACTTCCATTGATAGTCAATGGGAGTTAGGTGCCTAAATGACCATCTGGGCCTGATCTAAAGCTCATTGAAGTCAGTGAAAAGACTCCCCTTGACGTTCATTGGTTTTGGATCAGGTCCTTGGTATGCACAGTTGTTTCATTGTAAATGATCCCATTAAGAACTACCAATAATCTGCATTTAAATACACTGTAATACAATGTATTTTCTATGCCAAGCTAATCAACTGGGAACCATTGTGTTGTTGATAAAATTGATCTTGTATATTTCTCTAAAGCTGCTGCTATTTGCCGGCACCTCTGAAGTTCTTTATTAAAGTCACATTTGCTGGCAGTTTTCAAATGCCCTAAACTAGATGATTTACTGCCCATTTTATGCAATTTTATGGCAGAAACTTTTAGAGGACCAGAGACGACTTAAACGTGAGCAAGAAGAAGCTGATATTGCAGCTAGAAGGCACACAGGGGTTATTCCAACCCACCATCAGTTTATCACTAATGAGCGGTTTGGGGACCTCCTAAATGTAGACGATACAGCAAAGAGGAAATCTGGGTCAGAGGTCTGTTATAGTTACCTCAGTCTGCTGCTTGACCCAATGCAATATTCGCCTCTCACAATGTTGCGCTTTAGGCCGACATTAGCTCTCCAGAGAATGTTTAATTTTTTTCCCATTCTGGCTTCATTTAGAATTGCTTTGGCTCTTGTGCCTGGTAAATTAATTGATATCTCTATACCAAGCTGTATATGTTAAAGCATGCCTGCTGAGAATTGCTGGTGCACACCTGTGATGCATGTGTTTAAATATCAGCTACTTTTAGTGAATCAAAGGCATTTTACATCCCTTGCATCAGACTGCTACATTGTCTTCTTGTCTGTGCCTTATGCTTAGAAACTTCATGTCTTGTTGATCCTGGTCATGTGACTGTCCTGTATTTTTGTTAGAAATAGATTATGCTGTTCTCCTTCTTTTGAAAGATGCTCGGTACTGCTCTAGGAAAGGTTGGAAGAAGTCCCAGCATGTTTCCTAAACATTACATGATTTAGTCCTTCTAAAAGAGACAAAGGAGGAGATACTTTTCAAGTCCTCCCATGGCACTTTTCACAAGAGTTGGGGTGTTTAGGTGGCCAAATGCTACTTCCTGCCTTAAACCGTTGTGTATCATTGCTGTGTGCTGTTAAACAGCTGCTGTATTTCACCCCAGAGGTGGCTGCATTTCAGTGATGAGTGAGGTGGTTCCTGTGTGCAGGACTAACTTTTGCTCTCAGTTGCATGGGTGTAACTGAGGCCAGAAATGAACCCATTGTTTTTAAAGTGCTTTGGGATCTTTCAGAATGAAAGGTGCCATGTGAGTGCAAGATATTAGTTATTATGATTATTATATTACCAACAACTATAATTATTTTATTTCTAAAATTGCTAATTATTTTTATATTATAATTTTATTGCCATAGTGGCTTAAAAATTATCAAAATATTTTAGGACCATTTTAATCAGCCAACAAAATCACACCCTAAAAGCTGTTGATAGACGTGCTCTTAACACATCCTATTTATCTTTATATCTAACTTGAGACAGTTTTAGACACATGCTTATTTTTCTTCAATTCCTCCTGGCCTTTGTCTCTTTCCTAACAATTGAAACAGTGACCATAGTAGTACATGGGCCATGGTGCAGGTGGACAATAGATTTTCAGTGGGATGTGAGTGCCATGTGAGTATCACCCTATTGCTTTCTGCTGGCCCGCACATTTTTCCTGTATCCAAGGGGAATTTGATCCTAAATCCACAGACTCATTGTAGTTACTGGGGCAGTTGTCAGGTTCAGCAAGGTTTGACATGGTCACATGTTTAAACATTTACTGCTGTTAAACTCCCTGCTGTAGGGCTTTCCTTGCCATTGGTTACATTTATACCAGAAGGTGGCACATGGCCTATTGAGGGATAAGTTCTTCTCTCAGATCCATAGAGCGGATCTGGACTCTGGTGCAAGAAGCATGCAGCAGAATATCTGAACTAAGATCTGCTAGTTTCACCCCCAGATTTGTTCTAGTCTTTGAAATGGCTGGGAAGCATTTCCATAGCCTTTTCAGTAATGGGTTGAAAACATAATTGTTGTTTTAATTTGTTGTTTTCAATCTTTAGATGAGACTTGCTAGAGCCAAGTTTGACTTCAAAGCACAGACATTAAAGTGAGTATATCTGGATATGGTTGTTTCTATCTCTCCCTATCTGCTTTTTCTGCATATCATGCAACATTTAGGTTGTATAATAAGACTGATTAATGTTTCTGGAGTGTCTCTTGATCCAGTAATTCAAAGCAAATCTTTCAAGTCAGTAGAGTAGCTTTGTATACCCTGTGTATCTGCTCCCAGTATGTCTTTGAGGCAAATCCAGTTGCTTCACTGAAACAAACAAGTGTTTGTTCCTGCTAGCCCCTGCTGGAGGGTGAGCTGGATTCAACTCCGCTTCATCCATTGTAAGCGGAGTTGCCAGTTGTGTCCTGACTGCAGTATCTTTATTACTGGTGGTGTTTTAAGAGGCAGGAAGAACCCAGCTGGTTGCTTAGATCCCAGCCTGAGCTTGCAGAGAGAACAGTGTTTTTGACCTGCTCACTGTATACATTTGATGTTGATGTGGCCAAGAGAGAGAGGCGCTTGTGTCATCCATGTTAGGAGAGGACAGGGTGGGTTTTTGTCATTCGCTGTTGGCTGGCCCATAGAAGAGGTTTGATAGTCTGATACAGTTGGTCCTTTCGTTCAAGCTGTAAAGGTTCCTGCTTTTCTTGCTGAAGTTTCCAAGTTCAAATCCCACTGCTGGACTGGTCCAAGCAAAGTCCGTAACAGTTGCAAAGGCTGGCTGGCCATGGAGCGTCATGTATATGGTGCTTCTATTATCAGCAAATTAGCTTCCTCTTAAACTCTCTCAGAATGGTCCTGGCCCACTTATCTCCTTGCAAAGTGAACAAGTGTACAGGCGAAATGACCAACCCAAAGCAGGAAAGTGGGCACGGCCCTCTCTCCTCCCATCCTATCCAGCAGCAGCCAGTGGCTAGTACTTTTTAACACTTGCTTGCCTTTCCTTTCCCCTGCTTGTGAAAGGGAGCATGCTCAATAAGGTCTGGCCACACCTCCTTTGTGGAAAGCCACACCCACAATGCACCCAGACAGTGAGCAAACCCTTGGCATCTCATAGTAAGAACAACAGGGTAGCATCTAGATGAGAGGGTTGAGTGTGATTTATATGCTTCTTCCCAAACCCATCTTGCAGCAGTTGGGTTGATAGGGACCCCCTGGAAAGTGTGAGATACCCAGCAGGGATGGCACTTCGAATGTCCAGGGTGAATATACACAGCCTCTCTCTCCTGCAGTGAAATGCAGTGCTTTGTTTGCGGACAGTATGCAGTTCAGCTGTAACCAATATGTTGTTAACAGGGAGCTTCCTCTGCAAAAAGGAGACATCGTTTACATTTACAAGCAGATTGACCAGAACTGGTATGAAGGAGAACACCATGGCAGAGTTGGCATCTTCCCACGCTCCTACATAGAGGTACCTCTTTCCTTTTGAAATGCTCTCATTCCAGAGCCACCCGCTTGTGGGCTCCTGACGGGTCGTTGGACTTCATTTCTTTCTTTCAGCTACTTCCGCCTGCTGAAAAAGCCCAGCCCCAAAAGCTGGCCCCGATGCAAGTTTTAGAGTATGGAGATGCTGTGGCTAAATTTAACTTTAACGGGGATACTCGAGTGGAAATGTCATTCAGAAAGGTAGGACCCTCACTGGCGTGACAGGTGAAAGCATTCATCAAAACAAACCAGATGGTGCATCATTTCAAAGGAGATGATCCACTAAAATTGGCAACCATTTTGTGCATGTTAGAATAATCTAATTATCTTAATCTAATCCTTGGGGGTTTTATTCAGCACCCATTGCCGTAGTATATTGTGATGAGTGTTTTGCAGGGAGACTATCTATATCCAAGAAAGCAGACACGTGCTGTATTCCCACTCCAGAGAGACTAGCATGGGTGCAGTGCTGGTGCTATGATTCTGCATGCTAAATTAGGCCTTTAGTGACATCTGCACAGTCTCATTACCATCACTTGGGTTGCATGGGTGTAAAATGAGGTGCAGAATGTGACTCTGCACTGGAACATCAACTTTCTGTTGATGAATTACTGACTAGCTTGTTCTCCCATAGCATTGCTGAGCCAAACCAGCTCACAAGAGTGAATAGAAGTGAACACATATCTGTGTTACTGTAGTGCCCACGTAAGGCAATGAATGTAGACAGGGAGTAAGAAGGTGCCATTTTCAGTCACTTTTCAGAGCAGAACTAAACGCATTTATTAAAGTACCTTAAACAGCAAAATTTCTCCATCTCAAAGGTGGCAGATGATTGCATGTGTGTTGATATTAAAATTCCATGTTCTCTATTTTCTTTTTCATTTTACTCAAGGTTGGAGCTTGCAGTTTATAATCAGGATTCAAAAGTCTTTCTTGTGTGTTTTGTCAGCAGAACAGAAGGGGAGAGGATTGGGGACAGGGCTTAGGGACTCTGCTATGGGATTCACATAATGAGATCAGAACCTTAGCTTTCATATAAAAAAATGTTTCTTACATTCTGGATGCAAAGAAACTCTGTGAAATGTGACCCAAGAGTGACTGCTGCCTGCCTGAGTCTGCAGAAGCCTGAGCTAGCTTCAGGAGGGATGAACCTCCATAGTCAGCTCAACTCAGAAACATGCTGCCATGTCAAGAAGGGTGGGGCCACATGCCACAGATGACTTGAATTCAGCTGGGGCGAGGGCTGTCATCTCCTGTGCTGCAAGTTTACACACTGGGTTAGCATCAGTGCTGTGTGATGGTTCTCTCCTGCAGGGCGAAAGGATCACGGTGATTCGGCGAGTTGATGAGAACTGGTACGAAGGGAAAATCTCTGGTACCAACCGCCAAGGCATCTTCCCTGTCACTTACGTGGACGTGCTCAAGCGGCCACTAGTGAAGAATGCTGTTGATTACCCTGAGCTGCTGATGTCTCACTCCCCTAATCGCAGTACAACGGCTTCCCCGCAGGTACCCAGGCTAGATGTAGCCAGTTACTAGACCTTACAGAACAGTAGGACACAGTCATTTGTGTGCAGGAAGAAATCCCCAGCCAAGGTTAGGGTGTACTGTACAGCAGCACCATCCGTCCTGTCCAGTTTGCTCCCATTGTACCGACCCAGGGAGAGCTGAGCTGAAGAGGTTACACTTCACTTACCAGAAAGACTGGGTGGCTGGGAGGACTGGGGACAGGACAAAAAGCATTTCATCTCTGATCACAGATTGAACCTTGGCTAGGTTGGCAAGGATGGCAAGTTGAGTGAATTTCAGTGCCTTTGCAGGGTTAAGTTAGTGATTTTGGTCCAGTTTGATGAGACCGGTGCCTACACAAGTCAAACTATCACTGCGATGGGCATCCTGTTTGATTAAAAGGGCATTGAGACAAAGGGGTCAGCGGCAGTCCTTCCATCCATTTCAGTGGGATTTAGATCAGGGCCTAAATTATTCCTCCATGTAGCAACTCCAGCTTAGGGCTGAGACAGCTGGGCAGGACAGTGTGTCAGAGGCCTGAGTTACCATTGATCATGCTGTACACGGTCAGTAGCAAAATGGAAGGCTTGAGTCTCTAGGGCCTGCCAGTCTGGCCCCATTAGGAGCGCGAAACTGCCTTTAAAATAGGTGTAAAATCCAATTGAAGCCAAAAAACGGTGAATTAAATCCACCACAGAGACAGTGGTGGTTTGGGATTGCAGTTTGTCCTGTTTGTAGTGGCAATCTCAGATCCAGGACTGACTGTGGGGCTCTATAGCCTTTGATACACTTCACCCTGTGCCTGCAAACATTTTTGCTTTAAAGTTGAGGACATACATGAGGTATGTGCAGGCGCGGGTGAGGGAGGGAAGGAAAGGTTTTAGCTGGTTCTGTTCAACATACACAACAAGACCCTTCAGTGAGTAATGCTGGGGGAGGAGAGTAAGGAAGTCGGGGCATGCACAGAGATTAGGGAAGGATTGGAAATTTCAGGGCCACAGTCAGTGTCTCTGTCCTTGTCTTCCTTTAGCAGTCTTATTAGCAGGTATTTCTGTTCCTGGCCATTGAGCGAAGAGGAGACCGTGCTTGCTTTCTTGGGGTTCCCTGAAAAAGTGAATCTCAACTTAGCTTCAGTGTGTGTGGGCCTGGCACATCCTACGTTGCCATGGCATGCCTGCTGCCACCTTGCTGCCAGCTTTTCCCTTGGTTTGGAAGCCTGTACGCACCCTTTCTTTGTTTTTTCAGCAGTTTTGTTAATTCTCTCAGTAAAAGCAGTTGTTTTCTTCCTTTCATTCTTGTTTCCTGCAAAGCATGGCTGGTGCGCACATATGATCGGGGAAAGCTCTAGGCCTGTCATGCCCAAGAGCCCTGCACCCCTAGACAAGGGCAGAGTTCAACCCATCTTTGTTGCAGCTTCATAAACCTAGAACTTGCTTTAAAATCAAAGAGCCAACTCCCGGGATGCTCCCTGCCTTGTAGCAGTGCTGGCTCCTTCAGCAGCCCCATGGCTCCAGTCACTGAGAGGCAAGGTACTACTCAGTGTGAGTAAGGGTTCGCAGTCTGCATGAAGCCCCCAGCAAGAGTTTATCCTCCATGCTATGTCACCTGCTTTCCTGCACTCACTCTTCATTTCCCCACTGCCTTCACTTGTGTTTGAGAATTTTGTACTTTTCCTTGTCATTTGTCTTATTTCTATCTTTTTTTCCTTTTCTTTCCTTTTAAGTCTCCTGGCTCTGAGCTGCTCCATACACCAATTCCTCCACCTTTGCCTTTCCCACGCCATGCCCTGTCTCCAGAGGTGCAGGCGATCACGGCCGAGTGGATTTCCCTGACTGTGGGAGTGTCTCCTAGCAGTACTCCTGTCATAACCCCTCCATTGCCTCCTCTCCCCGAAGGCTGTCTCTGTCCCATCGACTATCTCACGCCCTCAGCTGCAGCCAGCCCCTCCCCCTCTGTTAGCCTTCACCATTCTAACCTTTCGGGCTCCTCCACGCCACGGTCCATTATATCGCCACTGCCATCTTTCCCCTCCAGGCCACTGTCCTCTGCTCACACTTTCAGTCACACCACTCCGCAAAGCGAAGAAAAGTTTGTTGGCTGCCCTTCCCCCAACCTGAGCAGCTGTCAGACCCCTCACTCAGTTGTTGGGAGACCCGAGAACTTCCTCTCCGAGCTCAGTGATGTCATTGGCAACCAAACCAAGGTCCAAAATAATAGAGAAGGCAGCAGAAACAGTGAGAGAGAGAGTTGGAAGGAGACAGACAAAGGCTTTAATCCCATGCCCGAAATCTCTGTGGAGGGTTGCTTGAAAACATTAAATCTAGACAAGAATATGAGCCCAGAAAAGAGACCCTTTGCTTCCTTTGGGGAAAGCCAATTATGTCAGGAGCTAATCACTACTGGGCAGGGAAATAATGCTGAGAAAAGAGGCACAAGGAAAGGTGAACTGAGAGAGATTCGAAGCGGAGCAAACAAGGTACTACTCCTGCATGTGTATGCTATTCTGAAACCCTACGCTTACTTGTGTGTTCAAATCCTTATTGCTCAGCGGGCCACACAGAGCCAGTAGCTGTTGTCTATCCCTTTATGGACTATAGCTAGCTAGTGGCTGTTAGCAATACTGTCTCCTGCGTGCAAGGGGCTAAAATGGCCTAGAAGTGGATTCAGCAAGGCTGTAGAAAGAGAGAGTTAGTTGAGAATAGGCATGAAAGTAGGAATTGCCTTGACAAATATTCCAAAGCCTCGTCTAGTCTGCTATCCTGGCCCAATCAGTGGTCATTACTAGATGTGTCAGAGGAAGGCATATTGCAGCCTCCATGCAATTCACCTTCCTGTACAAAAACAATGGACTACAGGGAATTCCTTCCTCACCCTAGCTGGTGATCAGTTTATGCCCTGAAGTATAAATTTCATCCTAGCTAGAGAGAGCACCTATGCTGTTCTCATTCATAAAAATGAAGGCAGGTGAACCTAATGGAGCCTGAGGTGGTGTGAACCTCGAACCCGGGTCTGTGTATTCGCATAGCCAGCTAGTTAAAGTGCAGGAGTCATTTTTTCTTGTAATACACTCAGTGGGCCTGATTCTCATTTACCCTTTATGTAAATGTCACTAACACCCACTGTAAGACCCCTTTACACTGCCAGAGTGGGGTAAAAGGACCTTAGTTTAAATAAGAATTAAAGCCAGTAGTGTTTTCTCCCAAGAGTGAGTCAGTTATTTAAAATTATATATACACTTCTTGCTGAAGAGCAAGCTGTGCTCTGTGAAAAGAATAGAGGAATCTTAGGGGAGCTCTCAGCTAGCAGGAGGTGGCATAGTTGGCTTCAACACCCCCCCAACATCCCCCCACTGTGCCAAGTCTCGACTGATTTATGGTCCCTTGGAGACCATAACCAGCTGGAGTAAGTTACAGTAGCTCCCTAGGTTGTTCTTGCTTACACCCAGGCTGTGGCTTTGGCAGCTTCAGAATCAGATGCCTGGAACTGGCTCCTTTCCCCTTTGCTGTATCAAGATGATCTTGATGCAACATAAAATCTGGGCCAGAATTAAACAAGGGAGGGAAAAATGCCTTCTGAGATTGTGTTCCATGCTACCAAATTATATTTTTTTAATATGAAATTAACCAGGGTCTTCACCAAAATTGTATCTTAAGCTTTACAAAAGGATATAGTTTATCATCGTTATGTATTGCCAGCAGCCATTACCTAAGCTTAACATTCCGCACATTTTAAAATGCAATCGAGTTGTAAGCAAAGAAGGATAAGCTAGGAAGGTGTGTTGTCTCTTGCATGGAGTTACGTTTGCACCAAATGTGTGCACCAAATTTAAGTGTGTGTGTATATATAAAGGATGCTCTTATCACAAAAGACGATAACAGTGATTCTGATAAGAAATCATGCATTTAGCTGACCAACTTTTCTTTCCTTTAAAAGACTGCAGACACTTCATTCTCTTCATCTGCTCTTCTCTCTTCCTCTGCACTTTCTTCCTCTGCTGTCACAATACAACCACCTCCTAGACTTACATGCAGGGTCAGAATGCCCCAGGTAACCATTGTTGCTGATAATTATTCTATGGCTTGGAGCTGTTTCCATGCTATTATCATTAGTTTGTTATGTGGTTGCTTGTCCATATGTTGATTTCACAGGTGAAGTACCTCTGCTGACTTTAATATGGTGAGCCTGTTAAAGGGTCATTTAAAGTTAGTTCCAGATGCCGTGGAAATGATGGATTAAGCGGCGTGGGTGAAATCTTCAGTGGCTGTATGTCAGTGTAGCTTTGTTGAAGTCAATGGAACTAAGATGACTTACACCAGATGAGGATCTGGCCCTAAATTCCTCCGAAGTGTTAGCTTAAGACATATTTGATCCTGTCAGATCCTGAGTGCCTGTAGCTATTTAAATTAAATTTATGGAGATATCCTATCTCCGAGAACTGGAAGGGACCTTGAAAGGTCATCAAGTCCAGCCCCCTGCCTTCACTAGCAGGACCAAGTACTGATTTTTGCCTCAGATCCCTAAGTGGCCTCCTCAAGGATTGAACTCACAACCCTGGGTTTAGCAGGCCAATGCTCAAACCACTGAGCTATCCCTCCCCTATGGTGAACTTCAGTTGGAATTGCTGTGGTCAGTCCCTGGAGGGATCAGTAGCCTAATTAGTAAGAGCAGTGGTGGTTTACCGCATGGGCCAACGGGGCCCTTGCCCAGGAACCCCAGCCAATTTATGGGCCCCCTCAGGAGTGCCGGAACTCTGGCCCTGCCCCCGGCTCCTCCTCTCCCCCCTGAGGCTCCACCCCTGGCCAGTTGTGGTAGATAGGGTGCCCAAATTCCCCCCTCCTATACTCCCCCACATGGAGCCCTCTTCCCCTGCTCCCCCCTACTGAGTCTCCTCCCCTCGCCCCAGACTTCCTCCCATCCCCCGGGCTCTCCCCATTGTTCTCCTGGAGACTTGGGTCTCAGATTCCCCCCGCAGGTCCCCAGACCCCAAACTTGCTACCCTGGGTTTGCTGGAAGCTGTGATCTCCATCAGCAACCACAGTCTGCCTCTTTGTGGCAGTGCTCAGCCATGCCCTGGCACTGGCACCTCATCTGGGCACAAGGTGCTCATGCAGGGGATGAGGACAAGCAGCATCTGGGCTGGGAGGAGCCTTTGCAAGGGCTTTCCTTGCTTCTTCCCTGCTCGGTATTCTCTGTCAGGGGCTGAAGCTCCCTCCCGGTGCCCCCGCTGAGCAGGACCTTGCAGCTCCCCATGACAGCACCGGCAAACGGTGACTCACTGCACAGCTCTGTTCTGGTGTGTGTCTGTCAAACCCACCTCACAGCGTCATGTACTCACTCATCGTCTCAGTGACACAAATGCCTCAAACTCCCCAGGAGCTGGGAGTCATGCTAAGGTTTTCCCAGCCTCGTAGCATCACCAGCAGGAATGATTCGATAGGCCACATCCTGACCTCTGTGTAGTCTCCACCCCAACTGTCCTGTCACCTTCAGGTCACACCCTCAGGTGACCCATATGCAGCCACATCTCCCTGTTCCCTATCACCTTCGGGTCCTGCCCCCAGGTGAGCCCCACACAGTCCTAACCCCATTGCCTTCATTAGATTGCCCATGTGTAACCAAAAGCACTTGGCCTGCTGGTGATGTGTGAGCCGGACTAGCTTCTGGTTCCCTCTCCCATCACTGGGCTGAGTCTATGGGGCTCACAGGAGGCTTTGTTTTCCTGCGAGGCAGCAGCTCTGACTGTTACCTGTGAGGGGCATTCTGTGCAGCGCAAAGGGGCTGTTCTGCTAGAGGTACTTCTTGCTGCTAACTGCAACTGGTAATGGAGCTGACATCTGTCCCCTCCTTTCTGCGATGCCAGGCTTTTGGGACCATGGCCCCGGTAGCTCCATATTCCCTCTCAGCAGCTCTACATGGAGGTTTGTTTTAGTGTGAGGAGCCCCTCGGGTTTCAGCATTTCCCGACTCTGGGAGTGCTTTTGTAGGGCTGGGAGATTGACTCCTGGGTGGGGGAGTTGTCTAGCTTGCTAGCTTAGGGGTTTGTCCTGCTGTCCATCACTGCGGTATCTGAGCACCTTCCACATACGCTCAATAGCAATAAGGAAGTCCCTGGTGACAGGCAGCCTAAGTAGGGAGTTAGATAACAGGCAGGCCCCCCTGGCACCCTCACAGGTGGGGACATCAAAGCAGGCATTCTGTAACTGATCAGTGGACTCCCTATGCCTCATGAACCCATCCTGGGCCCTGCATAGCAGCAAAGAGATGGGGAGTACACACCCTGAGGGACTGGCCCACGGTTTGAGAGGGCTGAAGATATAGGAACTAATGATGTTGGTTAAGGGACCCTAGTGAAGAGAGTCTGTACAGAAGAGGAAAATAAATAAAACACTCTAAAAATAATGGGCAGCAAGCCCAGGGTCACTTGTTCCTGGGGTGGGGCCTTGAGGGAGTCCAGGGGATCTGGTTTGATGGGGAACTGTAACAAAGCTATTTTTAAAAACATACCTGATTTGGGACCCACCTGTTAGGCTCGGTAACTACAAGAGTCCCTCTCACTACCCTCCTAGCATCCATCACATTCACTTGTGTTGGCTTTTAAGAATGTTTGGAGCTCTTTGGAGTAGGGGCCATTGTTTATTCTGTGTTTGTGATGTCTGTGTCGTCTCATGACATGAAGCCTTGATCTTGATTTAAGCAAGGGAAACACAGCATTAAACCCCTCCAGAGCCAGAGAAGGAGAGATGCTGAGATTGTGGATCACTTAAGAGCTGCCCAGGGAGCCCGGGTCACTGTGGCATAGGCGCCGACTCCATGAGTGCTCCAGCTGGAGGGAAAAAAATTAGTGGGTGCTTTGCAACCACCACCAGCCAGCCCCCACTCCCTCCCAGTGCCTCCCACCCGCAGCAATCAGCTGTTCCGCAGCATGCAGGAGGCGCTATGGGGAGAGGGAGGAGCGGGGACGGGGAGCACTTGGGAAGGGGGTGGAACTGGGGGGGAAGAAGCGGGGCGGCGGTGGAGCAGGGGCAGGAAGAGGCGGGGGTGGGGGCTTGGGGGAAGAGGGTGGGGCCTGGGGTGGAGCACCCCCAGAGGCTGGAAGAAGCTGGCGCCTGTGCGCTGTGGGGAGCCCCAGACCCTCTACCTGCCCTGGGCAGGGGGCCAGCCTGCCCAAGAGTAACCCCAGTCCATGTCCCTGCTCCCCAGGGTGCGCCACCCAGGGTAGGTGGCCCGGGCTCCCTGGGAAGCTATTACTAAGTCTGGCTCCCACTTCCGGCCTGGCCAGGGCCTTGGGGGGGAAGAGGAGGAGCAGGGGGTGGGGCCATGTGGCTCAGTGTGGGGGGCTAAAATGTTCTGTGTGCCCAGGACCCCAGTAAATTTTAATCCGTGTCTAAGTAAGAGGGATGTAATGTATCAAGAAGATGGTTTTGCAGAGGTTGTTTTTTATTTGCTTCCAAAAGTTACTAACCACCTTTTTCTGGTATGGGCCAGTAAAGATGGGCTCAGGCTGCAGCGTTCAAATCTGGAATGGGAACACCTAAAGGTGTTAGGACCTGTTAGGACCTGGAGTTCTGGCTCAGCACATTGGGAAGGTAGGGGGCCCTTGTAAATTTCAGGATCAGATTTCAAGTGGCCCAAAGTTAGGGGCATGGGGTTTGTACATGTTTGCATCCAGAGTTTTGGATCTGACTCACCTCTGTAGGACAGTGGGTGGCTAATTCTGTGATTATTGGCTTGATTGCTTTGTGTTGAGGGGAGAGTGTTTCTGGCATAGCTGCTAATGTCCAGCCTGGTGTTTCAGCTGGTTCTGTGGAACCCACTAACACCCAAATTCCCTACAAACACTACCAAAGGAGCCAGTGTTAATACTGTTGTAACATAAACAGTGTCAGCACTGAACAGCTGATACCCCCTCCTCTCTATTCCCCCGAAAGGAGTAAGAGGTATTCTAGTCTGTTTACACATCAGTATACTTCCAGCTCAGTTCCACTGGCTGGCAATATATGAAGGAGAAAGCACACACTTTGCAAAGGCTAGTGTGGGGTGCTGGTTGTTTTCACCAGTCAAGTGTGCAAATTTGATCCGGAATTCGTGGATGGAGGATGAATCTGGACCCCTGTTGCCATTTTTAGTCATTTCCCTGATCATCAGCTGCTCTCTCAGGGTGAAGTATGGAGTTAAGCCTGCAATTTGCCCTTCGCTCACCTCTGTCCCCATTTCCCCTGGGGACAAGGGCTTTGAATGGGCAAATGTTCATTGAACAGCCACCTTCCCAGTCCCATGCCCCAGAATTTACCATTTGGTTGAGATTTCAAGTACCTGACCCCAAGGGTGGGTTTGTTTCTAGTTCAGATTTTAAAAAATCAAAATTTGCAATTTACTTGTGGATTTGTTTTCTCCTAGCATTTAATTCACTCATCCCTACTGGGAGCTGTGTGTGAGTGCAGGGCTGTCCCTAGGGGGGTGCGGGACCTGGGACATTAGAAACTCAGCGCCTATCTGCTGAGGGGTGCTCCCCCTGGCTCCGCCCAAGCCCTGCCCCCACTGCACCCCTTCCCCCAAGGTCCCAGCCCCACCCTGCTTCTTCCCTCCTCACCTCTTCTTCCCCTCCCAGTTCTGCCCTGTCCCCCGAGCGCGCTGCACCCTTGCTCCTCCCCCGCAGCACCTCCTGATGCTGAGAAACAGTTGATCCTTGGTAGGCGCTGGGAAGGAGGGGGAGGCGCTGATTGGCGGGACCTGCCAGTGGGCAGGAGGCGCTGGGGGAAGGGGGGTGGTTCTGGTAGGGGGGCTCCTCCCCGCTCGCCTCCCCCGCCCCCGCTTGCCTCCCCATTCGCCTCCTCACTCTGCTCGCCTGCTCACCTTCCGCTTCACCTCCCCACCTGTGGGCCCCCACAAAGCGCGGGGTCTGGGACGGGTGCCCCAATTCACCATACCCAAGGGACAGCTGTGTGTGTGTGTGTGTGTGTGTTTGCACATTAGTATGCGAGAGAAAGAGAGAGAACAGGACGTGATCACAAAATGATAATCTTAAAGATGCACTTTTAGACTAAACGCTGAACTGATGCTGTTTTATTCATGATTTTGTGCCCTGCTGATAATATGACTTTGATGTCCTTTTCGGGGGCTTATCAGGCCAACATTTTTATTCCATATGCCATGACAACTACAGCATTGTGAGGATCAAGTTAAAATTATGCATTAAATTATGAGAGGCCTCAACCTGCCCTCTGAGTTTGTAGGCAGTTATTTAGGGTGCAGTTAGCACATTTGTATGTACAAATAGATATCCCATAGATATCCCTGAATGGCTTGTGGAGACACTGTTTGCATGAGCAGAATTGTAGGCACCAACTCATGGGCCAGTTTCCAAATCTGGCCTTCTATTATTTTTAACTTAATGCTAAAAGCACTAAGTCTTGTCCACGTGGGGAAATATTCCAGCGTTCCTATGCTGGTATAATTATAAAAGTGACATAAGCAAAACTGAAAAAAGACCACTGTTGTTCTTGATCAGTGTCCACAAGTGGGAGTTACACCAATAGTAATGATGGTATATTTCCTCATATAGACAAGCTCTTAGCAGAAGTTAAACTGAGCTACAGAATTCAGATCCAGGTTTGGACCTCAGTTTCGACACTGCTCATCCTCAGTGTTTGTGGGTGTTTTTCAGTTTGCAATCCCAATTGAGCTCATTCTAGAGAGCAGCTCTAATTGTGAAATTCAAAGCCAAGTTTTGTTCCAGATATCAGACCCTCTCACACGTGGGGCTGTTTGGACTGGGGTTCTGATTCACTCCTATCTCTAGTACTAACTCAATACATTAAAATGGGCCAAATTCTACATAAAATTACAATCCCCTGCGTGTGTGTGTTTCCCTCGGTGTGCCGCCCCAGCCCTGCGCAGTACTGTTTATTCATGTTATAGGTTACCCTTATTGCACATCCATACTTTATTACGCTATGTGGGGATTTGCAGGGAGGGGCTAAGGGGGTTCCCTAGCTGGTGCATGTTAGATCGTGATTCCTACAGAGGACAGCTCGCTTACTTATCAGATCAGCGGTCTTGGGTCACCAGTGTGTTGCTGGTGGTGGTCAGGAGGTCATCTAGTCCAACCCCCTGCTCAAAGCAGGAGCAACCCCAACTAAATCATCCCAGCCAGGGCTTTGTCAAGCCAGGCCTTAAAAACCTCTAAGGATGGAGATTCCACCACCTCCCTAGGTAACCCATTCCAGTGCTTCCCCGCCCTCCTAGTGAAATAGTGTTTCCTAATATCCAGTCTAGACCTCCCCCACTTCAACGTGAGACCATTGCTCCTTGCTCTGTCATCTGCCACCACTGAGAACAGCCTAGCTCCATCCTCTTTGGAACCCCCCTTCAGGTAGTTGAAGGCTGCTATCAAATCCCCCCTCACTCTTCTCTTCTGCAGACTAAATAAACCCAGTTCCCTCAGCCTCTCTTCATAAGTCATGTGCCCCAGCCCCCTAATCTTTTCATTGCCCTCCGCTGCACTCTCTCCAGTTTGTCCACATCCTTTCTGTAGTGGGGGACCCAAAACTGGACAAAATACTCCAGATGCAGCCTCATCAGTGCTGAATAGAGGGGAATAATCACTTCCCTCGATCTCCTGGCAATACTCCTACTAATACAGCCCAATATACTGTTAGCCTTCTTGGCAACAAGGGCACACTGTTGACTCATATCCAGCTTCTTGTCCACTGTAATCCCCAGGTCCTTTTCTACAGAACTGCCGCTTAGCCAGTCGGTACCCAGCCTGTAGCAGTGCATTGGATTCTCATAGACTCATAGACTTTAAGGTCAGAAGGGACCATTATGATCATCTAGTCTGACCTCCTTCACAACGCAGGTCACAGAATCTCACCCACCCACTCCTGTAACAAATCCCTAACCTATGCCTGAGTTATTGAAGTCCTCAAATCGTGGTCTCTGCACTTGTCCTTGTTGAACCTCATCAGATTTCTTTTGGCCCAATCCTCCAGTTTGTCTAAGTCACTCTGGACCCTATCTCTACCCTCCAGTGTATCTACCTCTCCCCACAGCTTAGTGTCATCCGCAAACTTGCTGAGGGTGCAATCCATCCCATCATCCAGATCATTAATGAAGATGTTGAACAAAACCGGCCCCAGGACTGAGCTCTGAGGCACTCCGCTTGATACTGGCAGCCAACTAGACATCGAGCCGTTGATCACTACCAGTTGAGCCCGATGATCTAGCCAGCTTTCTATCCACCTTATAGTCCATTCATCCAATCCATACTTTTTTAACTTGCTGGCAAGAATACTATGGGAGACTGTGTCAAAAGCTTTGCTAAAGTCAAGATATATCACGTCCACCGCTTTCCCCACATCCACAGAGCCAGTTATCTCATCATAGAAGGCAATCAGGTTGGTCAGGCATGACTTGCCCTTGGTGAATCCATGTTGACTGTTCCTGATCACCTTCCTCCAAGTGCTTCAAAATGGATTCCTTTAGGACCTGTTCCATGATTTTTCCGGGAACTGAGGTGAGGCTCACCGGTCTGTATTTCCCCCAATTGTTGTTCTTCTCTTTTTTAAAGATGGGCACTATATTTGCCTTTTTCCAATCGTCCGGGACCTCCCCTGCTCGCCACGAGTTTTCCAAGATAATGGCCAATTGCTCTGCAATCACATCAGCAAACTCCCTCAGCACCCTCGGCTGCATTGCATCCGGCCCCATGGACTTGTGCATGTCCAGCTTTTCTAATTAGTCCTTAAACGGTTCTTTCACCACTGAGGGTTGCTCACCTCCTCCCAATACTGTGCTGCCCAGTGCAGCAGTTTGAGACTGGAAGCTGACCTTGTCTGTGAAGACCAAGGCAAAAAAAGCATTGAGTACTTCAGATTTTTCCACATCATCTGTCATTAGGTTGCCTCCCCCATTCAGTAAGGGTCCCTCACTTTCCCTGCACCTCATTGTTGCTAACATACCTGTAGAAACCCTTCTTGTTACCCTTCACATCCCTTGCTAGCTGCAAACAATTATGCTTTGGCCTTCCTGATTACATCCCTGTATGCTCGAGCAATATTTTTATACTCCTCCCTAGTCATCTGTCCAAGTTTCCACTTCTTGTAAGCTTCCTTTTTGTGTTTAAGCTCACCGAAGATTTCTCTGTTAAGCCAAGCTGGTCACCTGCCATATTTGCTATTCTTTCTGCACATCGGGATGGTTTGTTTCTGCACCCTCAATAAGGCTTCTTTAAAATACTGCCAGTTCTCCTGCACTCCTTTCCCCCTCATATTAGCCTCCCATCCTGCCCATCCCTGAGGGAGTCAAAGTCTGCTTTTCTGAAGTCCAGGGTCCATATTCTGCTGCTCTCCTTTCTTCCTTTTGTCAGGATCCTGAACTCGACCATCTCATAGTCACTGCTGCCCAGGTTGCCACCCGCTTCTACTTCCCCTACCAAGTCTTCCCTGTTTGTGAACAGCAGGTCAAGAGGAACATGGCCCATAGTTGGTTCCTCCAGCACTTGCACCAGGAAGTTGTCCCCAACGCTCTCCAAAAACTTCCTGGATTGTCTGTGCACTGCTGTATTGCTCTCCCAGCAAATGTCAGGGTGATTGAAGTCCTCCATGAGAACCAGGACCTGTGATCTGGAAACTTCTGTTATTGTCCGAAGAAAGCCTTGTCTACCTCATCCTCGTGGTCTGGTGGTCTATTGCAGATGCCCACTACGACATCACCCTTGTTGCTCTCGCCTCTAAACTTAACCCAAAGACTCTCAACAGGCTTTTCTCCAGTTTCATACTGGATCTCTGAGCAATCATACCGCTCTCTTACATACAGTGCAACTCCTCCACCTTATCTCCCTCGCCTGTCCTTCCTGAACAGTTTATGACAGTGCTCCAGTCATGTGAGTTACCCCATCAAGTCTCTGTTATTCCAATCACGTCATAGTTCCTTGACTGTGCCAGGACTTCCAATTCTTCCTGTTTGTTTCCCAGGCTTCTTGTATTCGTGTACAGGCACCTAAGATAACTAGCTGATTGCCCTCTCTCAGTATGAATCAGGAGGCCTCCCCTGTTGTACCCTCCTCCTTGTATTTCCTCCTGATATCCCACTTCCCCACTTACCTTACATACATATATACCCATATACACTACAAATATATACATCATATCCATATTATTCATATGTATTAATTATCTGGGAGTGCCCCCAAGGCTCAATCATAAAACTACATTCCTCAATCAGTCCCGGGTCTAATATTTCCAAGCCCACTATAAGGGACTAATAACAATTGTAAAATAAAATCTGTCCATCAGTCATGCAAGGGAATGTGCAGACTAAGGGACATGAATGTGTGGATGGGAAAGTAAGGTGGCCACATAACAGTGTTTAGCCCACTGGGCCACCTTCAGTCCATGCATTATACTTTTCAGGATGATGGGTAAACATCCTCCCCATAAAAAGACAATGAGAAAAGAGGTAGGCCAGTGTTGAGCACTTTGGAAAATCCCACTCATGATCTTTTTTCTAACAGGAAAACCCTATCTCAGTGGGTGCCTGGACTATTAAATTGTGCAGATTTATTCTGGTATCATTACAAAGCTGTGTCATTACGCATGTCTGTGACATGGGGAACAAGGCAGGCTATGGCCATATGACTAAATAGTTAATGGTCGTATAACTTAACTTTATGTTAAGCATGTGCTTAAGTTTCTCTCTCTTCAGCAAAGCACCTTAGCGCCATTGAAGTCAATGGAAATTAAGCATATGTTTAAGTGATTTGCTAAGGTGAGGATTTAGCACTGAGCATTATTGTAAATCTGTGGCTTTGATGGGTTTTGTACGGTATGTTACTTATAGAGCTTTATGTTTAATTAAACACCGGTGGAGGATTAATTTCTCCAGGGGATCCCTCTGTTTTACAGCTTTAAATTTATGCATTATATGATCAAATACCTCAGCCTGCCCTCTGAGTATGTGTGTCTGTTCATTTAGAGGGCAATTACAACATTTGAATGTGCCAGTGAAAGCCCCTCTACCCATATGTACATGCTATATTTAAACGCTGCCCCCCCCATCCCCAATTTATTGATATTTTTGTTCTACAAAATCTTTTTTTCTTTTTAAAAAATGTTGACCATTTGAATACAAAACCACGCTGGCAGGGTCATTTGTTGGAGAAGCAATGTGATCATATATATATTCCCCTTCTCCCCCCGCCCCTCCGGAAAGTAGAGATGAAAAGATCTGGTGCCCACAATTCAAGAAGGATGTTGATGAATTGGAGAGGTTTCAGAGAAGAGCCACGAGAATGATTAAAGGATTAGAAAATATGTCTTGTAATGATAGTCTCAGGGAGCTCAATTTATTTACCTTAACACAGAGGAGGTTAAGGAATGGCTAGATTACAGTCTATAAATATCTACATGGGGAACAAATATTTAATAATGGAATTTTCCATCTAGCAGAGAAAGGTCTAACACAATCCAATGTCTGGAAGTTGAAGCTAGACAAATTCAGATTGGAAATAAAGTGTAAATTGTTAATAGTGAGGGTAATTAACCATTGGAACAATTTCCCAAGGATCATGGTGGATTTTCCATCACTGACCATTTTTAACTCAAGATTGGATGTTTTTCTAAGAGCTCTGTTGTAGGTATTATGTGCAGCAGTTCTCTGGCCTGTGTTACTCAGGGGGTCCAGACGAGATGGTCACAAGGGTCCCTTCTGGCCTTGGAATCTCTACCTCATAGGTCACCTCGTTCTCTTCCCTCCCACACTGCCTGCCAGCTGGGGATGGTTCCTTACCCTATATTGCCCAGGCTTGTGCCTATCTGGTTTTACTATCCCAGAGGATTGGGGTTTCCATTCCTACCATTAGGAGATTATCCCACAATCCAGTGGTTCTCCCTGCAGTTCAGCCCACATTTCCCTTTTCTCCTCCTCATCACATTATTCCCAGCTGCACCCCTATGGGCCACGCTGGGCAAATCCTGAGTTAGGTCCAGCTTATCACCTCCACTTTTGGCCCAAGTCCTATTGAAGTCAAGGAACAGATGCCCACTAATTTCACCAGGCCTTTGCTATGGAGGGATGAATGAGTAGATACTGAAAGTGCATGGTGGGAGACGAGCCAGATGTTTACACTATCTATCTATCTATCTATCTATCTATATATATATGCGTCAGTGCAGCTCCCTGTGAGTCCATAGGAAGTGTGCCCATTTACATGGGCCTTACTATCTTATGGTCTTAAGGGGCATTTCCAGCAAGGAATGTATTAGGATGGTGTAATGGGTTGGATCACAGAAACCCCCCTGGGAGCTGCCAACTGATGTGCCAAGACTACCTCTGCTCCTGTTTTCCCTGCCAGCTCAGGACTCCAGCACCCTATCTTGCTGAGCCAGACACTCCCGTCTGCTCCAACAAAGACCCAGGGTCTGAATTACTTACCCCAAAACTGCAGGTTTACCTGAAAACAGCTCACAGAAGTGTGCTTGTCTTTAGCACTGAGATGCCCAACTCCCAATGGGGTCTAAACCCAAATACATCCGTTTTACCCTGTATAAAGCTTGTACAGGGTAAACTCATAAATTGTTCGCCCTCTATAACAATGATAGAGAGATATGCACAGTTGTTTGCTCCCCCAGGTATTAATACATACTCTGAGTTAATTAATGAGTAAAAAGTGATTTTATTAAATACAAAAAGTAGGATTTAAGTGGTTCCAAGTAGTAACAGACAGAACAAAGCAAGTCACCAAGCAAAACAAAACAAAATGCGCAAATCTATGTCTAATCAAACTGAATATAGATAATCTCATCCTCAGAGAAGCTTCAGTAAGTTTTTTCCTCAGACTGGACACCTTCCAGGCCTGGGCACAATTCTTTCTCCTGGTACAGCTCTTGTTCCAGCTTAGGTGGTAGCTAGGGGATTCTTCATGATGGCTCTTCTCTCCCTCTTTGTTCTGTTCCACCCTTTTATATATCTTTTGCATAAGGCGGGAATCCTTTGTCTCTCTCTGGGTTTCCACCCCCCCTTCACTGGAAAAGCACCAGGTTAAAGATGGATTCCAGTTCAGGTGACATGATCACATGTCACTGCAAGACTTCATTACCCACTTGCCAGCACACACGTATACAGGAAGACTCACAGGTAAAACACAGCCATCTGCAGACAATGGTCCTGGTTATCAAGATTCCAAATCACCATTAATGGCCCACACTTTACATAATTACAATAGGCCCTCAGAGTTATATTTTATATTTTTAGTTTCAGATACAAGAGTGGTACATTTATACAAATAGGATGATCACACTCGGTAGATCAGAAGCCTTGCAGTGATACCTTACAAGAGACCTTTGGCATGACGCACATTTCAGTTACATTATATTCACTTATTAAATTTTTATAAAACCATATAGACTGCACAGTGTCACAGATGGGACAGCCTGAGTTTTCCTGAATCAAACCATAATTCTTATGTGTAGATGCTGTGTACCATAGCCATGAAAATCAGCTTTTCCCTCCTCAGTTAACTGTGATTTCTTTGCCTTTGATGTATTATATCGAGTTCCTTTGCAAAATACTGATTTTGACTTTGTAATCATCCTATTAGCCTTTCAGGACTGACGGTGGCCATGTAGGAATGACTTCCAAAAGTCCTGTAACAATTTCAGACTACCCAATAAATTCCATGAGCTCTAATTCCATTGTGGTAAGCCCATCCCAATTACTTTCTATTTTCTATACAAAGTCAGAACAAATAGTTTCTGAGCAAAATGATTCAGGAGTAATTACTAATCCCCAGAGAGCCAGATTGACTAGAGGAGATTTCTGGCTGCATTGCGGTTGGGTGGGCGTACTGGTCAGGGACTTTAAGATGAAGGAACTGGGAGAGGATACTTTAGTCTTTGATGTAGCAGTGGGGGAACCTCCAGAAGATTGGAACTCATGTTCACAGAAACTTCAAGGGAGCTACCGCATGGCTGAATTTAGCCCCGCTATGCTCCTCTGAACTAGCTGAGTCTCTTGAGTATCCAAACTCAAGCTGAAAATCTCCTGCCATCCATTAAGTTCTTGATTTCCTCCCTTCACTCTGTCTGGAAATGCCATGAGCAGCCTTTCTCCTGAGCTGCCAGCACACCAAGGCCTTTGGAGAACTCAGCAGTGCAGAGGGTGCACGGAAATGAACAAAAAATACGGGGAAAGAGTGAAATGGACCCTCTGGAAAAAGATTTGGGTCTAACATTTTACTGAAAGCTCACAGCTAGAGGCAACATAACTTACCCTAGGCAACCCATCTGTATTGCAGACTAGAATAATAGCCCTAGAGAGGGCGAGTCCTGCACTCCTTGCACAGGCAGTATGTCCACTGCTTTTCTTAGGAGTTTTGAATGTGTAAAAAATGCAAGATTGCAATGTAAATGCAAATATTTGTAGTGGAATTTTTTTCATGTTCCATCCAGTTGTTTGTACCTTGAGACTCTCCAAACAAACTGCTTTTTCTTGAAAGTAACCTAGGGCATGGGAATGGCTCTCCAATGGAGAGGTGGTGCGGGGGAGGTGGAGAAGGAGCAATGCTGAAGAAAAGATGCACCTAGCTGGCAGTGTTCACAATGGCTCTAAAGCTTGGACGTGTTTAGATGTTGGGGTTGGGTCCAGGCCCATCTCTGTTCAGAAGCACTGGTCCCTCTGAAAGGCTGCTGCATTCTTAGAATTCATGTGACGGCTCAGACCCTCACCTAGTGTCAATCAGTGTAGCTCCCATGCAGTGACAGCGGCCAGTGGTGCTGGAACATTTTTTACAGTGGGGGTGCTGAAAGCCAGTGGCCCTCATGCCAAACTTTTTACCTCCCCTCCCCCCTTACTCCTGTCCGTGCCCTCCCCCACACCCCAGAGCTGGGGCCAGGAGCAGGGCCATGGCTCTGGGTCGGGGGATGCAGACAGGGGTAAGGGGGCCAAGGCTGGGATCTCGCATGCGAGGCCAGGAGCAGAGCCTCCAGTGTGGGGCTGGCGGCTGTGGGGACCTTGTGTGCTTCCAGGTGGCGGGCCATGAACAGAGCCCTGGGTGCAGGGCCAGCAGCAGCCAGGAGCTGAGCCCCCAGGCAAAGGGCCAAGAACAGAGCTCTGGGCGCAGGTCCTGCAGCCGGGAGTCAAGATCCCAGGTGCGGGGCCAGCAGCACCAGGACCCTGGGCGCAGGGTGGTGGGCAGGACCCTACACAAAAACTGGGGGTGCTGCAGCACCCCCCGCACTCCTAGTTCCCATGCCTATGACAGCGATGCACTTGGAGTGACTTCAGCTGAGCTGCATCCATTTACACCAGCTGAGGATCTGGCCCACTCTTTAGGAGGCAGCTGAGCTGTCATTTTTCCTGATCCTAAATGTCTCCAAGGGCCTTTTCAGAGATAATGGCAATGGCCTTTTTCATTAGGGTCTTTGGCCTAAAGGTCTGACAGTCTGACACTTGTGCTTCTGTCCATGTCTTTTTCCCCTACAGGAATTCAATGCAATGCTGTTTGCCATCTGTGTCTCTAGCTGTGTCTCATCTTTTCATCTCCTCCTCTAGTTGCCTATGCTAACCCTTTAATTTTTTTGCCATTGTATTACCCTTTGCAGCACACATGCTGCTGCAATGCAATTGCATTGCTGTACTCTCCAATGTCCTCTGTTTTAAAAATCCTATTGTCTGAATCAAGTGGCGGTGGGTGGTTTTGTGTTTTGTTTGGTTTTCTGTGCGTCATTTTTTAATTTTAATTCTGACCAATGTAACTTCTGCTAAAATGTCTTCCTTATAATTTGCTTGGTGATCACACAGCCTTCTCACCATTCACTGAGAGCAGGACCAGATCTCACAGAGTCTGAAAAGAGCTATGTGGTAAGGCCACTGTTTCAATCAGATGCACAGTCGTAGCGTCTCTTAACACAGACAGTAACGCCTTCATAGAATTTAAAGTTGCCAGCTGCTTTCTTAGTCACAAAAAAATCTAGATATCATTGTATTTGTAATGGAGAAATAGAATTTAGCATCTAGAAAAGCTACCAGAGTCAACATGGAATTCGTATAATTGCATTGTCTGTATTGGATTAGAGTTAAATGAGTAGTGCATGACTGGAGTGTGCGTTCTCATATTCCAACTGTAGCGATTGTAATGGTGCCACTGCTGACTAACTGCAACCACTTATGCTTCTGTGTTTTTTTTAAACAAATCTTCAAACTAAGTACCAAATTCTTCTGTATTGCCTGTTTTTCCATGCTTACACCTGGATCCCTTCTGCACTCCACTACCTGGATATTTACCTGGATCTACAACTCTTTTGTTTGACTGGACTTATGTGCTGCATCTGGAATGTCCCATCTCTTCCTGTCTATTTTTCCCTTTCCCCCCCATTCCTTGTTGACTGTTTTATGGGTGTTCCGTGGATGTCAATGCTGCCTACCACGCAGGAAGCAGTTTGCAATGAGATCATAAACATTGCAGAAAAGTCTGTTCATTACTGCAGTGCTATTTCTCAACCTCTTGACTCTCGCCACACGGTGGCCTCTAATGACAATAAACCATCTCTAATCATTTCTCAGCAACCTCAAGCACATCAACAAGGAGCCAGCCCTGACAGGAGTCAAACACCAGGAGACATGTAAGTGGCTCTGGTTGCCCTCTCTCCCAGGGGCCTGGGTTTGCATCTGTCATGTGCTGTTAAGTGTGACATTATTTGGTACTTCCCGTAAAGCTCCAGGCCCTGGAGGCATGTGATTATGCAAGAGTGTCAGCTTTCATTAAAAAAATAAGGAAGGAAGTTTCTAGCCCTCGTCATTGCAGCGAAAAGCCTGAAAACAGGACCCCGTGTTTGTATAGCACCTGGCACAATGCGCTGCTCGTACATGACTGGGGTGCCCTGATTCAAGGTTCTTGAATGCTTGGGGTGGACAGTACTACATCTTCTCTTTCTGCAGCTTGAATCCTTGTTTCTTACACACAGATGGAGGGAAAAACTTGTGTCCCAAGTTTTTGGCCAGAGGGCCTGATTCTTCACTGCCTTGAGAAGTCATTTTCACCTGTGTAGAAGTGGGAGCACGAGCATCCTGAGTGGGTAGTGCTTTGCACAGGGGTAAAAAACTACCCAAGGAGCAAAGCAGCGAGAATCGGGCCCATCATGCCAATGAATGGAGACAGAAAGAAGTGCTTGAGGAAGCTTGTAAAGTAATACAGTCCTTCAAAGCATAATGGAAATTAGCACAGGGTAAATGTTCAGTTTATCATACATACACAGGATCTGAATCAGGTTCCCAGCTGCTGCTCGAGAGATCTCACAATTAAGAGTCACACTCCTGCATATACTTCCTACAGGGTGTAGGACGCATGACAGCAAGCCCAGCAATGAGTCACTGCAGGATCAGCCCCTAAGATAGATGTTGCACAGATAAAGAGGGATGAGGGCAAGAGAAGTGTGACACAAGGCAGATGGTGGGTGGGACATGGTTAATTAGAGTGGACAATTTGGTGCTAAATGCATAGAAAGTATCATTTCCTGGTGGGACTTCTAGTGCAGGGAATTAGACTCTGTAACCTGCTACTTTCTCCTCAAGGTCTCTGGTTCAAATGCAGCCCATATTGGTGCCTACCATCTGGCTCATAGGAAATGAGTTGGTGGGTTCACAGTAGCTCCTAGGTGGCTAGTTGTTCACAGCACAATATAGCCACTTTTACATTGGCCTCAATAGGCCCTTTGTTGGCAGTGTCCACAGAGAAACCAAGGACTGACTGGGCTTAGCAACTAATGCTGAGATTGCCAGAGCTGCCTAGGGCAGTAGTTGTCAACCTTTCCAGACGACTGTTCCCCTTTCAGGAGGCTGATTTGTCTTACATACCCCAAATTTCACCTCATTTAAAAACTACATGCTTACAAAATCAGATATAAAACCACGAAAGTGTCACAGCACACTAGTACCGAAACATTGCTGACTTTCCCATTTTTACCATACAATTATAAAATAAATCGATTGGAATATAAATATTGTACTTACATTTCAGTGTGATACTTGAGCTTGTTTTTCACTTGCGAGCCTTGGCTGAAGCCTGAGCCCCAGGTGGTGGGGCTGAAGCATGTAACTTAGCTTTGCAGGGCCCCCTGTGGTGCGGGGCCCCAAGCAGTTGCCCTACTTGCCACCCCCTAATGCCAGCCCTGCACTTGTGATCCCCCTAAACCCATCCCATGACCACCCTGGGGACTAGGGTTGCCAACCCTCCAGGATTGTCCTGGAGTCTCCAGGAATTAAAGATTAATCTTTAATAAAAGATTAATGTCATGAGATGAAATCTCCAGGAATTCATCCAACCAAAGTTGGCAACCCTCTGGGGGCTGCCACCCCCAGGTTGAGAAACACTGTTTTAGATGAGTGGAGTACCCCCGGAAGACTTCTGCGTACCCCTAGAGGTACACGTACCCCTGGTTGAGAACCTCTGACCTAGGGCATTTAAACACATAACTTCCATTAACATTAATGGGAACTGTGTGTCTAAATCCCCTAGATGGCTTTGAAACTCTCAGCCAAAACTGCTTTCTAACTCCTTGATAAACATTTGTGATTGAAGTCCATTGGTGGGGCAGCATCAACGGAGCTTGTGCTTCCCACTAGCCTAGTCTCTGGAGAACTTGAGGACTAGAGTCTCCAGGGCTGGATGTTTGGCACCTTTCGCCAGCACTGATTTCACTCCCAAGGAGAGATAGGGCTGAGCCGCAAGGTTGGGAACTGGAGCCAAACTTCACCCAAAGCTCCAGGGGCTGCTGAGAGCCAGAGGCTTGGGTCAGCTTCATCTCCAAACCCGCAGGCTCCATCTTGGTTGCAGTGGAGTCGCATGTGTGTATCTCAGCAGAATTTGGTCCCTGATTTCTCCTGTCTATACTCCTCTCCTTCAAACAGTTGCAGTGTACAAAGCGAACCTGTCTCAAAGGCATTTCAGTCAGGCGCCAGGACACTCAGTGTGCAATGAAATATGACTAGAGGCCTAAGCAAGCAAATGAACACCCGTTCTGCCCAGGGCAGAAGTGGATGTACCCAGACTTAGGAGGAGGTGGGGAATGGTGGAGTCTTGGTTCTACCAGCAGTACTCCCTGGGAGTAAGGGTGGAACAAAGAGGAAGTTGTGGCTTCCTAATCCCAGTTCCTTCTCTGGGATGCTCCTTGCAGTGCAGCTGTACTATTGCTCCTGTGTTCGTGTGACAATGCCTAGCTCTGCTTTAGCAGCACAGATTGTTTACAGTTGGTTTTGGACTCCATAATAGGACATACAATAGACGTGGTAGCTTTTCAAACTGTAGTGTGTATTGGATGATTGGATGTGATTGGATGTCAGCAGAGTTCACTGTATAATTTGTAACATCTCTCTCCCTCCCTCGGCTTTAGACTTAGCTACCAAGCCCTGTACAGCTATATTCCCCAGAACGACGATGAGCTGGAGCTAAGAGACGGAGATATTGTAGATGTCATGGAGAAATGCGATGATGGCTGGTTTGTGGGTGAGTGCATCATATGTTTAGTACTAATATTATTATTACAGGTAATCAAAAATGGGGAATAAATTGTGGAAAATTTCAAAATTTGGAAATTGCTTCAAAATGGAACAATGTTTTGGGGGGTTTTCCCAAAAATTTTCATGAAATATTTTTGAAACATTTTTAATTTCCTCTCTTCCCATATTTTTTCCACTGAGAACAATACAAGAATGATATCCAGGCAGATGGGTTTTTCCCACCAACTTTTTAATTTTCTCATTTTTCCTCTTGCTACTCTGTAACTTTTCAAAATTTCCCCAGTTTTGGAAAGGTATAATAATTACAGAATGTCAGTTTTTCTTTAGCCACTCTGGAATTTTTCCAATGTTGAGGAAGCTTTGACATGTTGCAGAGACGACGAAAGGAAAACTGGGGAAGGGGTGTGTGTGTGTGAAAAAGAAATATGTTGAGGGGAGATAAACATAAAATAAATAAATAAAATAATAACCCTACAATCCAGAAAATCAAATTTCCAAAATTTGAAATTTCTATTTTTTTTTAAAGAAAGCAGAAAATGTTTAAAAAAAAAAAAAAAACTTTTTGCAAAATTAAGTTTCCTAAAAGGGCCATTTTTCATCAAAGAAAAGTCTCGAAGGAAGAAAATCAGCCATCTCTAATTGTTCTGCCGCACTGATACAGTGCTGCAGGGCTGCACTGCACTTCATACACACTTTCCCTGGCTCAGGGAGCTTGCTCTGAACAAGCCAAGTCCCAGGGGAAGGGCTGAGCAGGAAGGGAGCGTTAATGAGGGGGGATTGCTGGGAGAAACGGATTTTAAAGAAGGATTTGAAGGAAAGGGTTTGGTAGATGAGTAGGGGAGTAGCTACTCTCATTTAAGCAGAAAAAAGGAATACACCAATGCACTGCACATTTCCAAAAGGGATGGTAGCTGGCATGCCTGGTAGCAGCCTTAGCAGAGATGCCAAGAGCTGAATGGGTCACAGACCACGGGTATGTGCACGCGTCAAGCTGGGGCGTGATTGGCAGTTCGAGGATACATACCTGCCAAGCTCTCACTGAGCTAGCGTGCTAGAAATGGAGTGCAGCGCAGCAGTGTGAGTGGGGGGAGGGACTAGCAGCTGAGTATTTTCCTAGCACCCCTGATGGAGACACACTCAGGACAGCCGCTCGTGCTGCCGCAGCTGTGCTCTGTTTTAGCATGCTATCTCGACGAGAGCTAGCCATGGTTATGTCTCCTCCTCCTCACACCCACAGCTCCAAGTGTAGACATACCCTGAGAGGCTTGAGGGCCCATCTCTTTCCTAGCAGGGCTTCCCTCCAGAGCAGGGCTGAGGCACACTATGAAACCTGTGTGTATGCTGCCCAGACCAGATTTTCCAAAGAGCTAAGTACGCTGGGTGCTGAGTTCTTTTGTAAGTCTGGCCGTAAGCAATGCAATGGGAGATGAGCTCTTTGGACGTCAGGCCCATCTGTGGGTTCAAAGCACATGGAAGCCTGGCCTGATTGTATTCTGAGGACACAGGCCCAGATTGTGCTCTCCATCGCACCTGGGCAAATCACTCCATTGATTTCAGCTGATTTAAATGGATGTAGCAAAGATTACAGTCTGGCCCCTAGACTACAGCCCTGTCAATCCAGCACTAACAATTGCTGTATTAAAATTAAAAAACAAAATGAGTGCAGTTAGTGACAGTTATTTCAGTTAATTCTATTTAGGAACAACAGAATTTTTGACCAGGACCCCTCTTCTCTTGCGTTGCCAAGAACAATGATTTATACCCAGCCTGGCTTACAAACAAAGCAGGCTGCTCTTTCTCTTTCAAATCCCAGTCACCTTCCCCTGTAGCTCCATCTTATTCAATTGCATTCTTATTTTCTTTCCCAACAGGTACATCTCGGAGAACAAGACAGTTTGGCACTTTCCCAGGCAACTATGTGAAACTGCTGTACCTCTAAAACAATCATGCACCTGCAACGCTGATTAGTATTGTTTACCGGACAACATTTAAGTAGCAAAGACCTTTGAAATCAGAGAATTTATTAATGTAATAAATGAGAGATGAGAAGTGGAATGGGGATGTGGTTATGTGGTACAATTCTGGGTTGAATGTGCAGGCCTGGATCTGGGTGATGCTGGGCTTACTGTTCTTGTTTGCTGAAGGAAAGAGACAAAGTTTCTAGTTTACAATGCTGCCTTTGTAGCTCTGAGTTCTGAGCTCAGAGCTTAGTTTTCATGCTTTTCATTGAGTACTTACCTCTGAGACAGAGTTGGGGGAAGCAGCAGAATAGAGTGTGTGATAGGTTTTGCTTGTGTGAGAGAAAAAGCAGTGGGAACTGTAATGCATTGAGGCAACATGCAGCTCTGCAGCTGCTCCCTCTCTATAACTGAGGGAGGCCTTCTCTGAGATTACCCCCATCTGCAAGGTAATTTTCACTCTGCCTCCCACTTTCATTCTCAATTATTTCTTCGTGATGTGCACCTTAGCGTACATGGCTGGCAGAGAACGGTTTATGTGATTAGACTAGGTAGCACTCTATCATATGGGGAGAGGCTTTGAACTGACAGTTTAATCCAGAGCAATCAGCCAAAAAAAACCCCTCAACTTTGGTAATATTCTGCTTCATAATATCCACCCCTGCAGGTTTTTCTGTGTGTGTGTGTATATGGGTGAGCGTATTGTGTGCATAGAAATTAACAGGGTCACAGTTTCCACGAGGAATCAACCCAAATTTTACAAAAATGGAACAAAAATAATGGAAAATTTAGGGGGCACAGATCCTGTTTGCAAATCCCATGGCTGTTTCCCCCCTAAATGTTGTGCTGAACGACAGCACACATTTTGAAGTATACTCTTTGCAATAAAGACTTTATCTTTTCCTGGTATTCTATCATAGAGATTCGGATAGATGCTAGCAAAATATTACTGAGCTTGCTTTTTTTTTGGTGGTGGTGGTTCTTGATTAGGCTGTCTCCTAATGAAACTAGCAAGGCAAACCAATTTGTAAAGCTGTGTTTATACAGCTATTACCAGCTGCATATATTTGTACTTTTTTGAAAAAACACGGCTTGCCCACAAACTTGCTTGTAAATCAAAAATAAATGCTCTTTTTGATAGAAATTCTGTTTCAAAAAGAAAAAAGTATAGATAAAACCAGTTGCATCAGATTGCTTCCTACATTTCCAGTACAAATAGCAAAAGTTAAGATTGCTATTTTGGCATCCGCCATATTTAATAATAGAAAATGCCAATTTTTATGCCGATGCTTTTATACAAACTGATTAACAGTAACTGCAACTAACTAACTGTTAGCATGACTTGCAATACATTTTGATAAATTAGCCATACTCCTGGGTTTAAAAACACTTATCTTTCGCTGAGATCAACGGAAGAGAAGACTCAAAGTGCTTTGGAAGTATGATTGTAAATATGTATATTTAACTTTGTACAATGTACTTACCTTGTATAGAAAAAAATAATTTAAACAAATTGAATGAAAGGGGGAAAAAAGGCAGTTATGAAAGGTTTTTTTTTTCTCATTTTTATTTAAATGAAGGAATTCTATGTAAGTTCACATGAAGAGTTTTAGCACAAAATATCCATTCTAAACCCGATACAAATACAACACAAAGCACCATTATATTTTTGTGCAGGAGTGGGGGTAACTTCAATCCTTATCTTATTTATGGTTTTTGATGTTCTGCTTTTGAGTTGCATTCTTGTTATCTGCAGCAATGTTTAGACCTATTGCTAGGACTGGATCACACCTAATTAATCTAGCCAACAAAGTAACATGATGATCTTGACTGTATATAACCAGCTCATTTAAAGGTTTATTTTTGTTGCTGTTGCCATTTTTAGTTATATACACACACAAACCGCAATTTATTTTTGTGTTGATTTTGGTTCCTTATTGCAGTGGATGATGATTTGACAATAAATTGAAGGGCTGAATTACTCCTTTGGTCCTGGTACAAGTTATTTACTGAAGTTTACTGGGAGTTGCTGTGTGGCCATTGACTGTCAGTGGAATTTTGGCCTTTTGAAAATGAGCCTTAGTCTCTTCAATCAGGCGCAGTGATGCTCAGCGCTGCAATGCTGAAATGCCTTGAACAGGGCCATCCTTAGGCATACGCAGCATACGCAGATGCATTGGGCACCATGAAATTTGGGGCACTAAATTGCCCCAAATTTCATGGTGCCCTAGGCAGCTGTGTGCTGCATACGTGGCAGCACCAGTCCTGGCGACCAGCCCTATCCCTCGGCCGGGCCCCAGTGCAAGGGGCAGGGCCGTCCCTAGGGGGGTGTGGGGACCCGGACAACTCCCTCTGCCCTGCCTCTTACCCTTCCCCCCCTGCTCCACCCCCATTCCACCTCTTCCCCCAGTGACCCTGCACTCACCGGCAGCGGCAGGAAGCAGAGCAACCCGGCCCCAGCCCGCTCTACTCCGCCAGCTCCCAGCCGCGGCGCTCCGCTTCCCGCCGCCGGTGAGTGCGGGGAAAGGATCGCCCCCTGCACTCACCAGCGGCGGGAAGTGGATAGATGCGGCCCCAGCCCCAGCCATGTCGCTTGGGTTGGGGAAAGGACCGCCCCCGGCCCTCACCGGCGGCAAGAAGCGGAGCGCTGCGGCTGGGAGCTGGTGGAGTAGAGCGGGTTGGGGCCGGGCTGCTGTGCTTCCCGTGCCGCTGCCGGTGAGTGTGGGGGGAATCCCTCTCCCCAAGTCCCCTCACCCGAGCGACACGGCTGGGGCTGGGGCGAGGGAAGCGGAGCGGGCTAATACTCTGGGCCTGTGGGGCCCCCAAAAGTGGCCCCCACAGCTCCTGCCTCCCAGACCCTGGGAGGGGAGGCCTGGGGCTCTACACAGCCCCCCCGCCCCCCGCAAGGAAGCTGTGTATGGCACCCAAATGGCTAGGGACGGCCCTGGCCTTGAAACATCTGGGCCTAAGTGCCATGGCGACTCAGGGCCTCTGCCCAGGGTAGACCCTTGTGCTCAGACAAAGCCCTGCTAGGGGATATGTCTCTAAGGCCCACAGCAGGAAGCCTCCCAGAGCTAGCGGGGCTCATACTAGAGCTCTACATAGAGCTACGTAGGCAGCCCTTTGAAGTTGTGGCTCGGGCTGGATCTTGGGCTCTGAAGCCCCACCCCTCTTCCCCCCCAGTCCCTAAGGCCTGGTCTACACTAACCCCCCAATTCGAACTAAGATACGCAACTTCAGCTACGTGAATAACGTAGCTGAAGTCGACGTACCTTAGTTCGAACTTACCGCGGTCCAGACGCGGCAGGCAGGCTCCCCCGTGGACTCCGCATACTCCTCTCACCAAGCAGGATTACCGGAGTCGACGGTGAGCACTTCTGGGTTCGATTTATCGCGTCCAGACAAGACGCGATAAATCGAACCCAGAAGTTTGATTGCCTGCCGCCAAACCAGCGCGTAAGTATAGACGTACCCTAAGCTTCAGAGTCTGAGCTGCAACTTCACAGTGCTGGCTATAGAGCTATTGTTAGAGCGCTAGTGCGAGCCCCACTCAGCCAACCCACCTGGGCTGTGTAGATGTACCCCAAGTGGCGGTGGATATCTGCCCTGGACATTCAGCTGCAAGATCAGAGCTCTAGGCTGAGAACACCAGCTGCAGCACCAGTGGCAAAGGCTCACTTGCTAAATGACCACCTAAGTAGCTCAAAGGGTTTTAAATGCTAGACAGATGTGAATTAAGGGCACTATCATATCATGAGGTTTTAAGCAGAAATCCCCATGGGACTTAAGGAAGGGTTCTACCGAAGAGCAAATGGCATAATGTGGGGAATCACTGGCCACAGAAAGCAGAGCTGGAACTAGATCCAAGCAGCACAGAGTCCAGCCACTGAAGAGCAGGGTATAGGGAGGTGTGCATGGATTAAGGCTACAGGGGGACAGCTCCATCCATTTCAGGACCCCTCCTACCTGGTCCTTTAGCATAGACTCTCCCCTCCCCAGAGAAACCCTTGGGCTCTGCCTAGCATGCCCCCATGACAGTGTCTTGTTTTCTCCTCAATCACCACTGCTCCTACCAAGCTTGGTAGCCCCACTCTCCCCAGGCAGATTGACAGACTCTCTGCCTCAGATTCTCTGCTGCAACTAGCTGTGGGCAAAGATACCAGTAACCAAATGATCTGGCCTTAAAGGTGACCTGCAAAGGCCAGAAATGCTTAGGTTTGTGCCCTTTATTGATGGATAAAGCAGGCCTGAAAGGGTTGGGGTTTCTTTATGTAAGGGGACTGTTGCCCCCTTACTAACATTCAGTGGGGGTGTTTTGGTTGGCTAGCTCCCAGCACTAAAAGGGGAAGGGTCGATGGCAAATCAGGAGCCTGAGACTGACAGTCCCCAGGAACAATGGGGAGAGGCCAATGCTCCAGATCAGCCTGATTGACAGGGCGGGCAGGCTAATCAGAGAGTCAGGAGGCCAGGGGGGGTCCCGTCCTCCGTGTGAACTGGAATTGCCTGAGTCAGACAGAGTGGGGCCGAGCTAAGGAGAGAGCAGGGGCCCAAGGTAAGCTGCTAGAAGCAGAGCTGCAGCCCAAAAGCCAGAGCACAGCCCAGAGAGAGCAGACCTGTCCTGGGAGGAGAGCTGCAGCAACCAGAGCCAGAGGGGCCAGACAAGCAGCCAGGAAGCAGGTCAGAGCTGGGATCAGAGTCACAGAAGCAGCCTGCAGAGCAGACCTGTCCTGGGGGCAGAGCTGCAGCAACCAAAGCCAGAGAAGCAGCCCAGGGAGCTGAAGGCAGAGCAGCAGCAGCAGCCGGGCTGAGGCAGTGTGGAGCTGGAGCTGGAGCAGTCCGGAGCTGGGTGCGGTGAGCAGCTGGGGAGAGTGAGGGGGACCCTGGGCAGTGGGCCCAGCACAGGGAGACGCCTCAGCCAAGAGGCCTTGCAGGCCAGACTTGGAGGGGGATCATAACCCCGACCGGGCAGGGGCGACACTGGGAAAAAGGGTCCTACCACCTAGAGCCTGAGAGCGTGTGGCCACCGCCAGAGCAAGTGTCCAACCCACAGCGTCTCTGCAGCACAGCCAGGGCCTGAGAAGGAGGCCTGGGACCTACAAGGAACAGACTGTGAACTGCCCTGACGTTCCAGAGACACTGTTTGTAATGTTCCCTGCCACAGAGCGGGGTGATGTGTTTTCCTTTAACCTTTCCCATTTTTCCTTATTCTTTTTTAAAATTAATTGTTAATTAAACAACTTGTATTTGCTTTAAATTGTATGAAATGATCAGTGGGTCAGGGAGGTGCCCAGTGCAGAGAGAGTACCCCGGAGTAGGGACACCCTAGCCCCTGTCCTGGGTGAACACAGCAGGGTTGGGGGTTGAGCCCCCCAGGAATCCTGGGCCCAGCCTTGTCGGGGTTTATGAGGACTCTGCCAGACAGGAGAGTGGAAGGGGAGCCCTCAAGGGCACGGAGGCCTCTGGGTAAAGGAAGTGGGAGCGAGGACTCAGATCCTTTTGCTAGCCCACTTCACCGGGGTAGTGCAGAAGCCAGGAAAGTTCCCCACAATAGCGGGACCATTCCCCTGCTTACATTTATTTTTTTTCTGCTTGTTTTTTACATTAAAAATTCTAGTTGTCTTTACAGTGGAACGCTGCAGCAGACTGGAGAACTGCTGCAATTGTGTCATCCCAAGAGACTGAACGCAACTGAGCGGGGATGGACCTGTTAGTCAGATCGCTTAAACTCTGTTTTTTGTTTAACACCTGTTTTAACTCCGGTGGCTACAGAACATTTGGAGGAAATGATGTCTTGGCTAAAGATGGAACCCCTGCCCTCACATTAAAGGGATAACAGTTCTCTATACAGATTGGAGACCACACCCCCAAAAGCCTCCAGCAAAACTAGGAAAGACCGACTTTCCACCTTTGGTATGTTGAAAGTAAGACACAAAGCTGAGCTTGTTTTGTGGGGGAGGGGAGGGAAGACCCCTTTTAAGACTTCCATAATATACAATAAAGAAATACAAAAGGGCACAAACCTTATTTAAAAATAGCCCCTTGCCAATCACTTTTAAACCACCTCTTCTCGGCAGACATTTTAATGGCTTGGCTTATGTGTTTAAACAGCAGTTCCCTCGATGGGACAGAATTGTAACTGATAAGACACTCACCTCTCATCAAAAGCCCAAGAAGAAGTAACACAGACTGAGTAGTTGCCACAAAGTTTGGGCACAAACTTGAAAACCAATGACAAAACCTGGCATCGTAATTGGGTACCTGTTTTGTCACCCCACGGCACCTGGACAGGATGTCGCAGTAACACCAGACCGGTCACTTACAGAGATGCAGCTTTAATTGTATGCATGCTGGCAGCTGCCAGACATACAATTGCAGACCAAAGAAAACAGAGAACCGCTCACAGGTCAAGCCTGCAATGGCTGAATCTGTGAGGCCCCAGTACTAGAAAAGGTTACTGACAAGATTGAACCATATATCACCACCATTGATGATGGCCTCTGAAAGAGAGAACAGCCTGGCTGTGAGATCTGAGAGCTTGTCAGAGGTATATCCCACCTACAGATGTGCATGCATAACTCTCTTTCATGGCCAAAACCTTATGACAGCAGGGCTCCAGTCAACTGGCTGGTGGAGTTTACAGAAATCCTTCCACTGCCTTCAATGGGCACTGGCTCAGAGAGCCAGATGCATAGGGAGAGAGAACGCTCCTTTCCTGAAGTAGTCAGAGCTCAGGCTGGAGCAATTAAACAGCTCCTTTAATGGGCCAAGCCCCCTGGGTCCAAGTCAGCTGGTATGGGCCAGCTGTGGATGGCTAATTGCAGTGTAGACATCCCCCTAGGCTGCTTGCCCATTACTCATTTAGTGACACCGTGTATTGCAGGTCTTAGGTACAACCACTAGGGGTCAGGCTTTTACATCTCTGGAAGGGACCGATGCCACTTTAGAGGTAACCAAGGCCTGGTTGCTCTGATTCTGACCTGCAGAAGCAAGAAGCTTACTTTGCAAAAGCAGCCACTAGCCCTCCGCTGTGCAGGCTGCTGAGGACTTTTAACACCACAGCACAAGGCGGGGCTCGGTCCTTGTTTGGGCCGCTAGGCGTTAATACAAATCATAATGTGGAGATTTAGCAGCTTCATTTCCAAGTGCCAGGCACTAGAACTGCTCGGCTGACTTACTTGGTCCTCAGCGCCGTAATACCTCAGCGCTGCACAATCGTCAATGGAGTTTATCCTCACAACCCCGCAGTCCCTGGTAAGGCCTGGGCTGGACTAAGGGACTTGCCCATGGTTACACAGGATGGTCTCCCACATCCACTGGACCATCCTTCCTTCTGACATTGTTGTTCTTGATGAAAACAAGGCTGAATCCCTCATTTGATGCTTTGCCCAGCTAGTCTCTATCAGTGTTGGACAAATACGGGATACACATCCAGCTACTTAATGCCCTGGGGCTCTTGCCCTTGAAGCAAGAGTAGCGGTTGTTTTGGAATGTGTAGCCATAATGCAGCTGTCAGAGCATGGAAGACCTTGTGCCAACAGCATGAAGAGCCAGCTGGCAGCTGATTAACTGGGGCATTGCATTTGCCTTTTAATTTTGCCCCTTTGATTTTGTGTCATCTTGCTTACCTTGTTCCGCTTCCACATGTTAATCATTAGTATATAGGAAGTGAGGGAGGCCGCTATGGCCCTCACCCCAATCCCATGCCCTCAACCAAAAATTCTTGACAGGGGAGAGAGGTTTGAGGTAGTCAGTGTCAGGCTTTTTTCACGTGCCAATATCCTTTTTGCAAAAATTCATATGCAATACCTGCCTGATTGCCTGGCATGTGGTTGCAGACAGGCCACCCTCTGCTTATTCTTGTTGCAATCTTGTATTAAGATTTCATATTGCTTAGTGTATTATTGTTGAGCATTTGATTAAAGCAATATAATGATCCCCAAGGCTAAACGCTAACACTGCATTAGTGCGACATTGATTTGGTTATTGTATTTCCTGGCATTTCTAGCAGGCACTCTGCCGTGTCACTGAGGGTCTGGCTACACTGCACACTAAGCCTGGGATCTGACTCAGCTTTGAGCCCAAGCCCCCTTCCAGCCACATACAAATCGGGCAGACTTGGGTCAGCAATCACTCAGGACCTTGGTCCTAAGATGCTGCTGGGGGGGGGGGGGATGGGTCCAAGCCCAAATACCATTGGGACAGGGGTCCAAGCCCTATCGTTTGGCAGTGTGGCTGAAGTTCAAGCTGCTGACCTGAATCAGAAGGCCTGTGCAGTGCGGTGTGGACGTGTTAGCACGGCTTTGAGATCTGGGTCCAGCAATTGTAAGTCCAGGTTACAATGCAGTGTGGACATAGCCTAAGGTGACAAAGTGAAAGGAAGACCTGTAAACTTTACGGTGGCTAGATCACTGCAGCTTCCTGATTGCCAGGTGAATGGTAGAATTAATATGTCCTTGGTGCACATACGTCAGGTTTTCTGTTCCTGTTTGTCTAGTTAGTTGTGTAGCTTAATATACTGCTGTACTGTTCCTGCTGTAAAATCCAGACCATGTGGCACGCAGGCATTAGTCAGCACTGATAGATACGGCATGCTGGCAAGTACTAGTTAATATGACTTGCCAGGAAGGAAAAGGAAGTGTGACTAGACATTTGGCCTAGGTCTAGGGAGAGCAATGGAGCACGAAGAAAAAAGATGACTGAGAGGCTCGTTCTCCAGTTATGGGCTCAGTCCTACATTCCTTACTCAAGAGGCTTTTATCTTTAAATCAGCTTATCAATTTTTAGGGGATAAGGCAGTGAGGGAATTCTGTGCCCTGTGCCCACTGTGTCACCCGCAACTTTGGGAACAAGCCTATATTTTTGCCATCAGAGCTCACCATATGGTGCTGCCAACACAGAAAGCAAGCCATTATCCAGTACACTGGTTCATTCAGTCTTGATGCTTAGACCTAAGCCATCTTGTTAGTATGAATTGAACATCATTACAAGAAATGGGGGTTATCTTTTTTTCTCTCTGTTTCTGCTCTTCAGCTGCATCCCTTTGGAAGTATAAGGGTCCCAATCCTTCTTCTGGAGTCCCAAACCACTGCCACAATAGAAATAATTACTGATGCTATATGTTCTTACAAAAACAACAAGGAGTCTGGTGGCACCTTAAAGCCTAACAGATACCAGACTCCTTGTTGTTTTTGTAGATATAGACTAACACGGCTACCCCCTGATATATGTTCTTAGTTCATCTGCAAAATGTTTCTTTTCTCCTTGGCCTACACCTCTTAATTTTTCTCTTCCTCTGTGAAATATTTGGGGCACAGTGTGTGTGGAAGATGCTATCAGAATAGAGGCCAAATTACACAGCTCATTGGGGCTCGCATGAGTAAGTGCCATGGGATTGAGCCCCTACTGTGTTGTCTAGACTTTCAACAGTCTCCACATTTTATGGGCAAACATATATGGAAAATTGTGCCTGGGTCGAGAATCATTTTTATTCCTGGCTTTGAGAAAAGCCAGAATCTTGATACAGTACTAGCGTTGAGCTTGAAATAAAAATGCAGGATCAAATCATAAGGTTATGTAAACCAGCAAAGCACTATTTTTTCAACCTATTTACACCATTGGACGATATGGCCTGTAATTTTTACAAGAAGGGGCTTGAATAATGTCAAGGCTTTTTATGTAACACAGTGTAATAATATACAAAACGTTGTGGTAAATTGAAGAGTTACCACCGTCCTGTGCTAGGTCTAGTTCCAGCTAACTCTATACAAGGGCTGTTAAAGTGAAAGAATTCCTGTACAAGACATATTTGTATTGAATGCCACTTATTTTATGGGGCAGCATCAGAAATACAAAGTATACCCTTAAGCTCTATAATGGAAACAGAGCAGTGAGCTGTACCGTAACCTTGCTAAGTTTACACTATGGAGGGGGAATGACTGAATTTTGAGAGCTGGTAAGTGTACTATGCTGATGTGACTCATAAAAAGAAAGACACTGCACCGCCAAATGTACTTTGCTCTTTTAGTCAAGCTAGTGGTATCAAACATTGCTCATTTATGACCATATTTGTAGAGGCTGCTAGTAAATATACTGACATTTTTTCAAACAGTCAACCCCTGGTAATGGCCAGATCACCACTGCATTAGCACCTCCACACAGTAAGTGTGGCCAACCCTCATTGCAAGTCTCTTGATATTTGGCGTCTCTCTTAAAGCTACAGCTCAGGTGATTTTATGAGAATTACGGCTTCCCTTAAAAAAAAACCAAAAAGTTTCTAGCCGTCATTGCTTTAAGCTGTGAAATCTAAAGGCTGACAAAAGCCAGCAGGTCAAGCCCCCCGCCGATTATTTCTTTCGGGTCTCATGATTTCGGGGTACCTGACTGGTGCGTTTAGCGCAGCTTGGGGCGGGCCCGCTGTGCAGCACGGGCTGGGCTCTCGGTGGTCAGCTGGCCCAGCGGTGGGGCCCAGGCACGGGCTGGGCTGGGGCCACCCCCGGCAGCAGGCAGCGCCCCTCTCCAAGGCGCTGGGGGCCGGGCGGGGCTTGAGCCCGCCCAGGGGCGGGGCAGCCGGTTCCATCGGAGCAGAGTCCTGGCTCGGCCCGAGCAGCCGCCGCCGCCGGAATGAGCAGCCACCGCGTCGCCCTGCAGGGCCCGGGCCCCTGGGGCTTCCGCCTGGTGGGAGGCAAGGACTTCGAGCAGCCGCTCACCATCTCTCGGGTAGGGACCCGCTGGGCCCGCCACCCTCCCGGCCCCTGGGCTGCGGGGGGCAGGTGTGTGGGGCGGGGCAGAGGGGGCTTCCCGGAGTGAGGTACAGAAAGGGGTGTGCGGGTGGCTGGTGCAAGAGAGGGGATGGGGTGGGCACGTGCAGAGAGGGGGCATCGGGGAGCTTCCCTTGTACTTGGGGGATTGGTGCAGAAAGGGGGTGTTGGGGAGGCTGTGGGGGGGGGTTGGTGCAGAGGGGAGGTGTCGGGGGGTTGTGGGTATGAGGGGGGTTGGTGCAGAGAGGGGCCCCTGTGGGTACTTGGGGGATTAGCGCAGAGTGGGAGCCTCGGGAAGGCTGCCCCGTGGGTACTTGGTGGGGATTGTGCAGACGGGTGTTGGGGCGCTGCCCCTGTAAGCGGAGTGGTCCCTGGCCACTGCAGGTGAGGAAAAGATCTGGGCAACAGTCTGGTCTGCAGACCGCTCCTCCCCTACCCTCCCCACCCATTGCAGTGGCTGGAAAGCCGCTAATTCCACAGGAAAAGGCTCTGCGAGTTCTGCTCCTTTGCCCAGGTGGGAATGTGTTCCCATCTCTCAGTCTCTCACGTGCCAGATGCTGTTGGAATCCACCCCGGTACTATCTCCAAGCCAGAGTTGCCAAATCTGACTCCAACAATCCTTTAGCAGGAGGGAGCTAAATTCCCTTTCTTTTATGTTTTGATTCTCTACTCTAACAATGAAGGAAACTTAGCAAAGTAGGCTGACTTGGTGATAGGCTTCTCAGGGCTGATGCCGAAGTAGTGGAAGAGTGTGTGCGCACACGTAGGTGAGCTATTGATTATTTTATAGCACTCTCAAGTGTTCTAGGTGCTATGTCCTTTCACACACCCCAAAAAGGTGGTTCCCAGGTCCAAAGAGTTCATGATCTAAACATGGGCTGGCTAGAGAAGTGAGGCTATGACACCACGCCGGGATAATAGGAGTCAGGACGACCACAGGCTGAGAGATGTATGTCTCTCAGTGGCTCAAGTTGTCGTATTTGGGGTTTTGGTTCTTGGTTTTCTTGTAAAACAGATTTCTGTAGAAGTGGGTCTTGCTAGCGGTGTGAGTAAAATGCAGGGGTGGAGGCTTGGCCAGTGTGGAAGGGTGTAAAATGTTTGTGTTGGAGTTGTATCCAGGCTGGTGCAATTAGTGGGGAAATGGAGGAGGTGATACAGGCAGGGATTGCATAATGTAAAACCTTGAAAATCTGGCTTGATGCCCTGGTTGAACACCTGCCACTGAGCCAAACTACCTTTTGTTTTAGTTTGTTTCTGAAAATAACTTTTTCAATGCTACTCTTTTTATTTGGATCTTAAAACTTTAAAATGGCTAATCAGTTGTAAGGAGCATAGTATAACTTTCCCTTTCAGGTAAAGTTGTGAAGACTTTCCAAAAGTGGAAATGTTACTGAAAATGCAAAAATCAAAAAAACAAATAACAAAAAAAAGCTCTTAGTGAAGAGCAATCTGCCTTCCTTCATCAGTGGGTTGTTGAGTCTGAAGCCTGATGATGCCACCATTCAGAGCATGAAAAATGTACTTGTGTTAGAGGACTAAATCTCCTAGCCAGGGTTGATATTTTGGGAGGTGCAGGAAGGTGACAGAGGAAGATGTGATTTTAAGACCTGCTCTGTGCAGGGCTGGACAATATGGTGGTAAAATCAGCAAGGTCCTGTCTACACTAGTGCTATCACAAATGGAGCTACAGTTATCACCAAAGTATCTGAGAGCTGCGCACACATTAATGTGGCTGCAGCTCCCTGTGAAGTAGGAAGTATTACCCCCATATTACAGGTGGGGAAACTGAGGCACTGATTGGTTCAGTGTTGCACAGAAGGCCTGTGGCAAAGCCAGGAACTGAACTCAGCACTTTCAGTTCAGTACCGTAACTAAAAGACTAGCTTTCCATGTCTCTCTCCCCACCTTGGAATATTTCATTAAAGCTTTTTCACAAGGACTCGCTTCCCCTGCCTGGCGTGTAGCATTACCCACTGGAGTAGCTAGCCTCTTGGGTGCTGGGTTATTGAACAAAATACACAAGCATTTTCAATAGCACAAATGTATTAAAACTTTGTTCTTAAAAGGAAAATCAGACCGGCAATTCTAAGTGGCTCACGGACTGAGACTCTTGTGTGCCAGTATTTTAGCTCTCCTATGTCAACTCCTTTGTAATGTCAGTAACTAAACCCTGATTGTAGATTGAGAGAACCAGTGGTCGTTAAAGCTGCTGTACTTAAGTTTTACAGTCTGCTCGAAGGGCAGCATTTCAGTAGCTCTCCAGCACTGAGGTGGTGGTAAATTCTCAGTGGTCGCTTTTACCCGTTGTGGCAAATGGCCGACACTATTATGGTGGGTCCCGCACTTTTCCTTCGTGTGATGGGTCAGGGCCTAAGTTCCCTCTAAGGTGCATGCCTGTGCGGCCACGCAGAAGGCCCCCAAGTACTGCGCTCTTAACTCCCCCAGCCCCGGGGCTGCGGCACAGTGGGGAGAGGCGCCTCTCCCCCAGCCTCAGTCCGTATTCTTGGGCTTCTTGCCCTCTCTCCCTTTGGGCAGGATTTCTCTTGGTCCTCCATACCTGGGGAGTCCCTCTGCTCTGCTTGAGCAGGGCTTCCCTTCCTCTGATCCTCTGGTCAACAACAGTACTCTTCCAAACTACAGTCAGCTCTCTTTCCCTTCTCCTGTCTGACTGAAGCAAGGTTTTTTTTAATTAGGTCTCTGTCTGGGCCTTAATTGGTGCCACGTGCTCTAATTAGCCTGTAGTAACCTATCCTCAGTCCACAAGGAATAAGGCTCTGATCATCCTGGGGCTTATATACCTCCCATTTGATCACTCTCCTGCTGCCCTCTGGCCCTGCTGTATCACTCCATTTGCCCAGCACTAAGAACATTCTGTTTCGCAAAAGCTGCTAAGAGCCTCTCCATGTGCCCATTATAAGCTCCCCTTTAGAGAAACCAGCTGGATACTGGGGATTTGGTGTAGGAAAAGTTTTGACAGACTCATTGATCTCCAGATTTTTAGGTGTTTAAATCACAAGGGTTTCTCGGCCTACACTCTGTAGAGCACCTGCATATACCTAGAACTAGGGCGAGCTCCTTGCACACACCAACAGGTCCTTCCATCCCTCTCTTCCCCCACAAGCTCCTTGTGTGCACCCCCCAGCCCCTTATTGCTGGGCTGCTCTGCCACCTCCCTTCAGCTGCTCCCTCATGCCAAAGTCCTTTGTTCTTCCCCTCCATTCCCCCTTCTGTCACATCACAAGGGGTCTGTTCTACCCCACCCCACCCAGTTCCTCCTCCCCACCATGCCAGGGGCTCTGTGTGTGTCTCTGGTGCCTCCCCCCTAAAATGTACCTTTCTTCCTCACTGGACTGGAAGGGAAGGGCAGATGCATTGGTGCCCCTCTTCCCCCACCACAAAGCAGGCATTGATGCCACAGCACACTAGGAGGGAGAAAGGAATGAAACTGCCTCGTGCCTCTCCCTGACTCCCCCTGCTGGCTGAGCATCTACTCCACAGCTCTGGATGTACCCCCTCTTCCCCTTTTTGGCTTTCCATTGTCTCCCAAATCTGTAGGGTTCTGCCCTCTGATGTCTCCAACATACCCTGGAAATATGGTCAGCTGCAGCGTTCAGCCTGGCAGACAGGAGGAGAAATGCCATCAAGTTAACTAGAGGGCCTCACAAGCTTGGTCAATGATGAGATGGTCCCTGCCCCAAAGAGCTCACAATCCAAATAATGTGAGTTGTGTGTGTGTGAGAGCAAGAGTGTGGAGTTTATTTTACACACAATCTTTAAAACTTCCCCACAGTCACTGCCCAGAACAGTGCCTGGGCAGTGTGTTGATGACTTTGTGCTGCCTGCCAATCTGAAGACCAGTAGCTCAAACTTCCAACCCTAGCTGAGCAAATAAGATGCCTCATAGGAGCCACTGAGCCTCCAGTACCGTGCCAGCACCGCAGTGGAACTGCTTGGGCTCTTGCTACTGCCAAAACCTTTATCTCCTGTACTGTGTATTCATATTGTTTAAAAATTAGCAGAAGCCCTGGATGAATAACATTCCAGAACGTGAACTGATAATGCAACTTGTGATGCATGTGAACTGTAACTTCTGATTCATGCTAACTGCACCTGAGCTCCCTACTCTTTTTGGGGAGGCTTTATAATCCCATTTTTCCCTTTGTTTTTGTCCCCCTTAGTGCTGTCTGAAAGACTCTCACAAACAAAACTGGCTGACTGTCCAGAGGAAATGATGAAACTGAAACCAAGTGCTGTCAAATGCACAAAGATAAAATACAGAATTTTTTTCTCTCTAGTTTATTTCATTTGCGCTACTAATGCATACCTAGCTCTTACTTAAACCTTTTCATCGGTACAGCTCAAAGTGCTTTACAAAGGAGGCAAGCACCATTACCCCATTTTACAGTAATCTTAGGTATTTCTTACAACAATCGGAGGTAAAAAGATTTTAGGCAGAAGTGTGTTTAAGTTGCCACTTTAGATTTTCTTTCTCCTCTTCATCAGTCTCATTTGTCGGTGCTGATGAATGTATTATAGCTGGGTGGGTTAACAGTGGCACTAATAATTGCAGACTCGTGTGTGCAAGACTGATTTCTAGCACTGGGCAGACTGAAAAATAACCCTCTTGGGTTTTATTTTTTTTCTTTTGGTCAGACAAATGCTGGTCATTGGAAGCCCTCTGTTCAGTTTTCTCACATATCTCTGCTGTTTTAAATTCACCCCCAAGACCTCAAGTCATAAAGCTTTCTCTCTTTTGTTTATACTTAGGCACATGAAGGCTTTAAGGCTCATGCTTTCTCCCCTTAAATTCAGTAGAAAATCTTCCCCTAATATTTCCCTCCCCCCCACCCCGGTGTAAGTAGGCTCTGGCCCTTTGTTCTTTGATTGTAAGTATATCAGACATTAGGGGGGTCTGAGTCATGATGATTTTCTGTTAGTGTAACTCCATTTCCCCCCCTTTGTGGTCATCTTTATGAGCTAAGCCCTCTGGGCATAGCACTCCCATTGCCTTCCATGAGCATTACCCAGGTGGAATGTTTATAGGATCAGACCTAAAGGCACTAACTTCCTCTTACCTTGCCATTCTCTCTAAGTACACAGTGTTGGAATGCTTAGTTAGTTGCATTTATCCTCATAACAACATGCCTGTGAGGTAGGTCAGGGTTAACCCTGGTTTGCAGTTGGGAAGCAGAGGCACATGGTATAGTAAGTGTCTTGTCCAAAGAAGTCAGTGGCTGAGCTGGGAACTGAGTCCAGGGCTCTTGAGTTCAGTGGCTGATCCACTAGAGCATCCTTTTCTGGATGTTGGGGAAACAGCAGATTTCACTGACCCTAGTACAATGGCTTTGATGAATTATTTTATTTTAGATGAGAGACAAAGGACAGTCTATGGTATTTCCACTGCTCCTCTAATCTCTTTTTAACACCCCCTTTCCCCCCCGCAAATTTTACTTATCTTTGAAACTGCTTCAGGCTCAAACTTGTAACATTTGTCTTCTGAGCCCAAACCTGTCCTGCTGCCAAGTTTAATTAAACTTGGAGAAGTTGCACTGTATGTAAGAGAGCGGTATGATTGCTCAGAGCTCAAGTATGAAACTGGAGAAAAACCTGTTGAGAGTCTTTGGGTTAAGTTTAGAGACGAAAGCAACAAGGGTGATGTCATGGTGGGCGTCTGCTATAGACCACCAGATCAGAAGGATGAGGTAGACGAGACTTTCTTCTGACAACTAACAGAAGTTTCCAGATCACAGGCCCTGGTTCTCATGGGGGAATTCAATCACCCTGACATCTGCTGGGAGAGCAATAAAGCAGTGCACAGACAATCCAGGAAGTTTTTGGAGAGTGTTGAGGACAATTTCCTGGTGCAAGTGCTGGAGGAACCAACTAGGGGCCGTGCTCCTCTTGACCTGCTGCTCACAAAAAGGGAAGACTTGGTAGGGGAAGTAGAAGTGGGTGGCAAACAAGAGATGGTCAAGTGCAGGATCCTGACAAAAGGAAGAAAGGAGAGCAGCAGAATACAAACCCCGGACTTCAGAAAAGCAGACCTTGACTCCCTCAGGGAACTGATAGTCAGGATCACCTGGGAGGGGGAAAGGACTCTGGGAGAGCTGGCTGTATTTTAAAGAAGCCTTATTGAGGGCACAGGAACAAACCCATCCCAATGTGCAGAAAGAATAGCAAATATGGCAGATGACCAGCTTGGCTTAACAGAGAAATCTTCTGTGAGCTTAAACACAAAAAGGAAGCTTACAAGAAGTGGAAACTTGGACAGATGACTAGGGAGGAGTATAAAGATATTGCTCGAGCATGCAGGGGTGTAATCAGGAAGCCCAAAGTGCAATTGGAGTTGCAGCTAGCAAGGGATGTGAAGGGTAACAAGAAGAGTTTCTACAGGTATGTTAGCAACAAGAAGGTAGGGAAAGAGTGGGACCCTTACTGAATGGGGAGGCAACCTAGTGACAGATGATGTGGAAAAAAGCTGAAATACTCAATGCTTTTTTTTTTTTTTTTATTTTAACCTCGGTCTTCACAGACAAGGTAAGTTCCCAGGCTGCTGTACTGGGCAGCACAGTATGGGGAGGAGGTGAGCAGCCCTCAGAGGTAAAAGAACCGTTTAAGGACTATTTAGAAAAGCTGAACATGCACAAGTCCATGGGGCCGGATGCAATGCATCCGAGGGTGCTGAGGGAGTTGGCTGATGTGACTGCAGAGCAATTGGCCATTGTCTTTGAAAACTTGTGGTGATTGGGGGAGGTCCCGGACGATTGGAAAAAGGCAAATATAGTGCCTGTCTTTAAAAAAGGGAAGAAGAAGAATCGGGAGAACTACAGACCAGTCAGCCTCACCTCAGTCCCCAGAAAAATCATGGAGCAGGTCCTCAAGGAATCCATTTTGAAGCACTTGGAGGAGAGGAAGGTGATTAAGAACAGTCAACATGGATTCACTAAGGGCAAGTCATGCCTGACCAACCTGATTGCCTTCTATAATGAGATAACTAGCTCTGTGGATATGGGGAAAGCGGTGGACGTAATATACCTTGACTTTAGCAAAGCTTTTGACACAGTCTCCCACAGTATTCTTGCCAGCAAGTTAAAAAAGTATGGATTGGATGAATGAACTATGAGGTGGATAGAAAGCTGGCTAGATTGTCGGGCTCAACGGGTAGTGATCAACGGCCCGATGTCTAGTTGGCTGCCAGTATCAAGCGGAATGTCACAGGGGTCTCTCCTGGAGTCGGTTTCGTTCCAGATCTTTATTAATGATCTGGATGATGGGATGGATTGCAACCTCAGCAAGTTTGCGGATGACACTAAGCTGGGGGGAGAGGTAGATACGCTGGAGGGTAGGGATAGGGTTCAGAGTGAACTAGACAAATTGGACGATTGGGCCAAAAGAAATCTGATGAGGATCAACAAGTCCTGTGCTTAGGATGGAAGAATCCCATGCACTGCTACAGGCTGGGGACCAACTGGCTAAGCAGCAGTTCTACAGAAAAGGACCTGGGGATTACAGTGAACAAGAAGGTAGATATGTTTCAGCAGTGTGCCCTTGTTGCCAAGAAGGCTAACAGCATATTGGGCTGCATTAGTAGGAGCATTGCCAGCAGATCGAGGGAAGTGATTATTCCCCTCTATTTGGCACTGTTGAGGCCACATCTGGAGTATTGCATCCAGTTTTGGGGCCCCCATTACAGAAAGCTTGTGAACAAATTGGAGAGAATCCAGCGGAGAGCAACAAAAATAAGGGCACTGAGGCTCATAACTTACGAGGAGAGGCTGAAGGAACTGGGCTTATTTAGTCTGCAGAAGAGAAGAGTGAGGTGGGATTTGATAGCAGCCTTCAACTACCTGAAGGGGGATTTCAAAGAGGATGGAGCTCGGCTGTTCTCAGTGGTGGCAGATGACAGAACGAGGAGCAATGGTCTCAAGTTGCAGTGGGGGAGGTGTAGGTTGGATATTAGGGAAAACTATTTCATTAAGGGGGTGGTGAATCACTGGAATGGGTTACCTAGGAAGGGGATAGAATCTCCATCCTTAGAGGTTTTTAAGGCCTGGCTTGATAAAACCCTGTCTGGGCTGATTGAGTTGGGGTTGGTCCTGCTTTGAGCAGGGGGTTGGACTGGATGACCTCCTGAGGTCTCTTCCAATCCTAATCTTCTATGATTCTAAATCAGATGGACCATTGTTATGATGTTGGAGCAGACAGAGAGGATTTCTCAAGCACTCTCTTTGATGCTGTCATGTGAATGTAACTGTCCTTTGAAAGGGGATTCTTAGCAGACACTGCTGAGTTTGGATTTGTTTTAAAAAGAACTTAAGGTTGTAGGGCTTGAGGGGAATTTTTTTCAAGTTCTTATTACAAATAAACTATTTTGTATAGATATGTGTAATATACAATAGATCAAATCCTGCTTGATTTACTCACGTGAGTACAGTAAACAGGACTTGGCCCCATAACTTTACTCTTCTAATGATGATGTGCTGTGGATTGTTGTGATGGATCTTATCACAAATCCTCTCCATGCTGCTGACTGACATGCTACAGGTTTATGGCTTTGTTGGCTGTCCTGTGGCTGGCTTATTCCTAGTTTAAACTCCTATGAGATTAGTGGATCTGGGAAAGGGAATTAAGTAATTGTTGAATGAAGAAGTACAGTTAGACCCACTTTATCTGTAAAGTGCATATGTGTAACAGCCCGCATTTAATCAGCTCCTAATGTGGGAGGGGTAGACCTCTATTTCCTTTGTTCTCTTACCATTTTACACAGATCGACCTGACGGAGCTGCTCATCATGCCAATAACAGATCTGCGTGGAATTGCTCCACAAGCCCGTGTTTTGAATCCCTTTTTTTTTGTGTTCCCTGCCAGTTGGTTGTGCTGATCTTAAAAGCAATTGACTGACACAAAATAAGAGGCAGAGGGGGATTTGGCTCTACAATGAGTCATAGCAAAATAAATAAATAATCTCCTCTTTGCGCTATGTATCTGCACATAATTTAGGAGCTATCTGTGAAATGCCCAAAGCAGTTGAATGTATAGCAATACATGTTGGTGTGCCATCATCTTTTCCCTAATGAAAAAGAAGCCACGTGTCAGCCCGGTTATATGTGTGTGTTAAGATCTATGAGATTAAAAATGCACATAATATACAATGTCAGTTACAATGGCCTGAATTTGCCCCAATGAATTCAGTCTGACACGTCTATTAATGAAGTTTAAAAGGAGAGAGAGAGAGAGAGATTAGGATTTAAAGCAAAACAAGGCCCGAGTTTTCTGTAATCAGATACCTGTATAAAGTTTAAACACAGTCCTCCAAGCCCACTAAGTGGTTCATCCAGGTCTTTTCTGTAAACTGTTGATTTAGTTGAAAGTTGATTTAGGGGTTACAACTTGGATTTTATTGTTCAAAGTCAGACCTGGGACCAAATCTTGTTTACCCAACCCAATGGAACAAATAGTCTCATTAAAATCCGTGTAAACAGTGTAAAATTATCCTTGGTGTAAATAGCTGCTGCTCACTTGACTTCGGAGCAGTTGCACCTGTTTATACCAGTCTGAATCTAGCCCCTGAACCCTAGTAAACAGCTGGATACAGGAAGAGAAGAGCAGCTCAATGGGGGTGAGTAAAAGCTAGTTAAAAGACATATTTGGAAAAAAAGATCCTTTTTGTGTGCTGAGCTGCTCAGCTCAAATAAGCATGGAAACAAACCTGCTGGGGTTAGTGCTACGTTCACCCTGCTTCCTGTGAGGAGACCTGATCACAATATGCAAATACCTGCTGGGGTCCCACCAAAATCTGGGCTGGGACCTTTTCCATGTGCAGGAAGAAGAACCTGTAGCCATGGTATGAAATTTAAGTAGAGGTCTAGGTTAGGTACTGGGAGGGTTTTTACACCCAGAGACTAACTGGAATGCTTCACCTGCTGCCAAAGGAAACAGTGGATGTGGCTACTGTAATAGGATTTTGGGTTGGGCTGGCTGTCGGTTTTCAGGCTGTGTGTGTGTAATGTTGGGAGAGGTGGATTGTTGCACTACACTGAGAACTGTAGATCCTCCATGGTGCTGCCTAGCTCTGACTGCTCAGTGTCTCTGACAGACTCCTGGACTCCAATTCTGAGGTGGATCCTCAGGAGGAACAGGCTGAGGAAGAAGTGGTAGGGAAAGGACAAATGTAGCTTTATGCCACCCTTGCACCTCCAGGATTCTGGCCCTCTTCTCAGCCAGTCCTAGTGTCATTTTTGTTTTATGTATGTTACTCCCATAGAATGGGGTGCAATGAATCTTGTGGCTTCATAGTAGTCTGCACAGGCAGAAAGAGCTATTCAGATGGTGAGTAATTAAAACACCTGGGCAGCTGACTCAGGTTAGGAACAGCACAACTGTTGCATCGTTTAAATGCAGTCAGGACTTCTAATCATCCCAAAGTTGTTAGCTCCTCAAGGCTTTAATGCTAGCTGGAGTCTGTACTGATGAAAGCCAGCACTGAACTTCCTTGGGGTGGGGGTGAGGCTGGGGGAGGAGCTGGTTCTGGGGTGGGCTGTTCAATAGCGATAATGTGTCTCAGGTATCTTAGTACAAGCTTGGATAGAAGAGTAATGGGGCATGGGCCTGTAACCCATACCCAAGTGTGGCTTCAGTGGGATTGCTTGTCTAAGAAATATGTGTGTGAGGTCTTGGATGTTGTTCTTGGCTCCTTGCCACTGAGGAGTGGGAAACTTTCCTGTGAGAGTGGTAGGACAGAGGCCAGCAATTTCTGCAGAATCTAAGCTTTCATTATGCTTGCAAGGCAATCTACTAAAGCTGGACCTATGTGATGCTGCCTCCCCATATGCAGGAGCCAGGATGCAAGAAGCAGTGAGGGAAAGATCTCCTTCTCCTCCTCCTCCTTTCCAGCAACCGGAGTGGCTTCCAACTGATCAGACACCTATTAGCCAGAACCCCTTAAGAAACCTCTGTGTAGGATGCAGGGACACTACAGCGCTATGCTAGGAATCCCAGGGCCCTCTCTCTTCCCAGCTGCTGGGGTTGTGGTGTGGGTTGGGCTTCTCAGGTGGCCATTGTTCCTGTGGAGAGAGGTGTGTCCCTACTTCTCACATTTGTGTCTGAGAGCATCCTGCACTCAAGAGGATGAAATAAATACCACCGATACAAATCAAGGGGTTGTAACTACCCCTCACATTAAAGTGAGTTTAGTTCTGTCTCTAATTTCGTATAACTGGAAACTACAGCCGTCTGTGGGAGAGGTGGCTGGTCCATAGGATGAAACTGCTCAAGACGTCGTCTCTTCTTGTGATGTTGTGTTGCATGAGATCAGTCGTCGTTGCTGGGGTAGGCAATGGGTTCTGCTTTGGAGTTGTTGAAAGAACTTCCTCTGGTTAATCACCCAGTGTATTTACAGGGACGTCCTTTTCACCTTGGTAGCATCTCATATGCTCTAGGAAGGTGGGAGAAGGAATGCTGAATCGTTACATGCCAAAATGAGGGCAAGAAATCTCTCCCCTTCCCCGACATTGCTGTTGATAGCTGAACACCACCAGTAGTCATAGAGACATAAGGAGTCGGGGAGAAATACCTGTGTGTGCACCAAGCCCCTGCACTGCTTTGTTACCCTGCCATATTGCAGGGGACATGTTTGGGACACCCCTTCAGGGTTTTCACTCACAATTGGCACGATAAATGTGCACTAGAAGAGAGAGTGATTAGTGAAGGGGAGACATGCATGTTTGATGTGGAAGAAAACCTTTTTTGTCCCTGGGAGCCACTTGAGATGTAGGAAGCACGAGTTTCTCTCTGCAGTAATGGTGCTAAAGTCTAGGAGATCCTGATGAGCTGCTGTTGACATGCTGGTTAAGCAAGCTAGGGCTGCCTCCGAGAAGTGGTAACTTGCATTCCTTTTATCTTTCAAAACCTGAACAAAACATTTTGCAGGTATAGGATGCCTTCCACTAATAACCCCAACTCTGCTAGGAGGCAGGAAGGTATCATCCCCAGTTCACCTTTTTGGATCTGTTTCCTCATATGTAAAATGATTTGCCCAAAGTTCCACAGCCACTCAATGGGAGGAACCGGGAATAAACCCTGTGGTGCCCAGTTCTGGCCCCACACATTCCTTTGAGACCAACTTTATCTCTTTTTGGTAACATCTGGTCTGTCCCCCATGGGCTTTTGATGGCCTTTAGAAGTGGGGCGTGGGGTGGGGGCTAAATGGCAAAACCAATATTTGAATAATTTGAATGAGACCTATCCATTCAAATCTGGGATTAGACGTTTTAAAAACAAAGATTTGTGTAGACACTGGATAATGCCTGACCCTTCAGTAGAGTAGGCATCTGCTGCATTTCCCCTCTCTTCTAGCTGTTGAGCAATGCACCATGGACTGGCTTGCTGGTACCTTACACCGCACTTGGTGACTTTATCACTGGTGCCTTATGTGCTTAGTCTGCAAAGTGCTTAGGGATGGAAGGTGGTGTATCAAATGCTAACTAATGTCGGTCACTGTTTGGATAGGTTTGTGCAGCATAAATGGAGGGCTCCTCAGTTTGTTTTAGATGTTAGTTTGTTTAATTATTTAAATAAAATAAGATGGATGGTAATTGGCAGACAAGAAAGGGTCCATTGTTGGGCAGCACCGCTCACTGTGTAGTGTTTTGAGGGCTGGCAAGAAACATTTAATTTTGTTTCAAAATGTGGATCACTTTACAAGATGAGCTTGGAGCAGAATAACCTCTTGGCCACTGGCTATGTATCAGCTTGGGCACATTTGCTAATTTCTTGCTGTTGGCTAGTGAAATGGACATGAAGGACGACCGCACACCAGGGATCCCTTTCCTTAAGTCACCATGTCATTCTTCACATTTTCACTACAGCATTTGTCAAGGCAGCCAATGCAATCTGGCCCATAGAACGCTGAAGAGGAGCATTCTGCCTGCTCAGCTCCTTCCATGGCCAACCCAGCATACCAGGGGCCACTGCCATTCTCTTGCCTTTCTCCTAATTAAATGCATCAGACTGCTGTATCTACACTGGCAAAAACAGGCCCTGTAATTCACCCCTGGTGGCTACTGGTGCAGCTCCACTTGTATTTTAGCGATGATGGAGGCAGTAGCATGGTGGGGCTCCGGGTGTCCATTACTGCAGCATCAGTAGATCCTGCTTGGAGTAAAAATGCCAAAGCACTGTCTGTCCTGCAGATTGACCCATTGCTGCCCTACGTGGAGCTGCTCCAGTGGTGAATGGTGGATCCCATTTTTGCCTGGTATAGAAATGGCCCAGGATGGTTCTCTTACAATGTGACTCGTGGCCTGCTGGTCCTGATGCAACTTGCACAGGTGCCAACTCTGTGTCAGTTTCAGCAAATTCCCAGCTTGACCTGCCTCCCCCGTTTTTCCTAGTGTCATGGACAAATCAAACACTGGCACAGGCTTCAGGGTAAGGGGTGGTTAGTGGCAAGGAACAGTGAAGGCAGGGATTTGCGCCTACCAAAAATCCCAGCTGACAGAAACCCTTCTTGGTCCAGCGCTCCCAATGGTCTCTTGGAAATGAGCCAGTACCCAGGCGACTTCCACCTGGGTATTAACTGTTATCATAAAGGCTGGGGCAGAATTTGCTCTCCTTGTAAGATGAAGATGCTGTATTTCTCACCCTGAGACTATTGTATTCCTAGGGAAGGAACTGGGCCAGGTCAGAGTTTGTCGTGTCAGATGGCCGCCTTTCCCCATTTTGTGTCAGTGCTCTTCAAGGGTTATGTGAAAAACCAAACCTTTTGTCACCTGGCCCAGCCATTTAAGTAAATACAACTCAAAAGCAAATAAGAACATGCTAATGGTCCGGGTATTGCCAGGGGTGGTTGTGCAACAGAATGCTGATTTCAGGGAGGCTTCTCTTCTGACTTCTCTTTAGAGCACTAGAATGGCAGCTATAATTGCTTTCTCCTAGCACCAGTGTATGGTTGGGCCACTAGTAGGCTGATTCTCTCTTCTGCTGTAGTGGGTGACTGTAAAGGTACAAAATAGCTTGTTGCAGTAGCTGATGAGAAACCAAATCTTACGGAACAATATGAAGGGAGCATGCCTGTTTGGGTCTTCCCCCCTCCTCCCCAAAGGGGAAAATCTGCTTGTTTCAATTTTCTCTTAGCCTCTGATCTGTGTTGACCAGCTACAGGCTTTCAACTAGGAGAAAGCAAGTCTGTGTAACATCATATTTCAAATGCTGAATATGCCAAAACAGAAATGTGGGTGGGTGGCAAAGGATTAAACTTAACACTGGCATATGTCTAATAGGTATGAACCCACTTTAGCCTATGTGGCCGTACACCTGGCTGATCAGCAACAATATAACTAGATATTCCTCTCCTACTGATTGAGGTGCTGGCATCTCTTCTCAGGCCATTTTTTTTTTTTTTTAATTTTCCCTCTATCTTATTTTTTGATTACCTTCTGCTAGCTTATGTATGTTGTGACCCAGTGTGCCTGAGATAGCCCTCACTGAAAATGCCAAGGTCAGGGCAGGCTGCAAAAGGGAGAGCAGATACTCCCAAAACTGGTGGTTAACACTGAAGTTAAACTCCCCAACCAGTCACAGACTGTGCTTCTGATCCCCCACATTGGTTATCAAGAAACTACAAAAGAAATCACACTGCCCCCTTTATTGCATTCCAGTTCTCTGGATCCCAATCAGCACTTAGGTCCAGTACAGTGAGAAGTTATTTAAAAAACGCTGTTCACATATACAAAATGTTCTTCTAACCCCAAAGAGTCAGCCATGTTACCAGGTCTGTATAGGTTTGGATCTTACCCAAAATACCACGCTGCCAACCAATCCTTTAGCATCTAAAACTAAAGGTTTATTATAAGGAAAAAAGAAAGAACAAGAAGAGAGTTGTGAAATGGTGAAGCAATCAGATACATACAGAGACTTCAAAGTCCATATATTAGGTTCTTAGCAATATTGGTGAGTTTGCTGGCTTGAAAGTCCCTCTGGAACACATCCAAAGTTTGGATGGGTCATTCAGTCCTTTGTTCAGAGTTTCATTTGTAGAACAGTTCCTCCAGAGGTAAGAAGCAGGATTGAAGACAAAATGGAGATGATGCAGCTGCCTCTTATAGTCTTTTGCCGTGCAGCTTGTACTTCCTTTGTCCCAAACACAAGCTACCCAGCACATGGCATGGAATTTTGGAAAAGCCTTAGTTCTCTATCCACAGACATACCACGTGCCTTGCTGACCCGTAAGATGTATTCCCTAGTTCCTTTCAATGGGTTCATTGTACAGTTGATGGCCCTTGATGGGCCATTGAACAGGCTAGGCAGTGCTGATGCCAATCTGTCTGGGGGTGTCACCCAGAAACACAGCACAAGTTTGAAATACAGATATACCATACATGTCTAACTCACAATACAAAGATGATACAAACAAGATTATTATACTTGGCAAATCATAACATTTTCACAGATACCTTACATGGCATATCTTGTCAGATTCCTTGCAATTTTATAATATTGGTATCACAAAGTGTTCCACATATTCCATGCAGCGTCACATATGTGGAGTAGGGGTCACCCAAGGCCATGGGGCTAATGCGATGACGGAGGCAGGCAAGAGGTGGACAAGATGGGTGCCTGGCTGAGGAGGAGTAGGCCAGAATGAATCGAATAGGTTGTCCTCCCATGTCTCTTGCTTTAGATGCAGCCCCATTGCACCACTCTGCTCTCAGTAATTCTGAGAAATGAGCTTCCCCTTTATGCCATAAAGCACGATTCTGTTCTCTATAGATAGGAGCCTCATTAAATGTCACCAGCACAGTCTAGTTGGGTAACTTGTCCTTCACACGAAGCGGATGCAACAATGGATATATTTAAGTATCTACATTGAGGAAGTACTGGGGACTACAGATAAGGGGAGTGATATAGTATTGGCAAGAGCTACTCTACAAAAATTGCTGATGGTGGTTTCAGGCAGCAAAGGTCAGACATGCTGGCACAGCTTGACCGCACTTACTTTCATATGTGAGATGTGGCTACAGTGGACTGATGGTGGGACCAAATTTTTAATAGAGGAGGGTTTTGTGCTGCTGCTCAAAGAGAGGGCTGGGAATTGGGGAGGCAGGCAGCGGATTGCTCAACTTCCAATCAAAAGCAGCTTATTTGTGCAATGCAAATTCAATTACTCGACCCCAGGCTGGATACTCCCATGTGGTAGTCAAACCCTCACTCTTCCCATATCCAGCTCAATAATGAAAGCAATTAAGTCACCCTGGTCTCAGTCCTGATTCCCACTCTGAAGGAGGAGCTATGAACCGAGGGACTGATTCTGCTGTCATTCAAACCAATGACAAACTCCCAGTGACTTCAGCAGGCTTGGGCCTAAAGTCTCTCTTGGTAGTTTGTCAGGGTTGCATGGCCTGTGATTTGACTGCAGTCTGAGAAGTTAACAGAGGATTCCCTCCTGTCCACACTGACACCTGAACCATTAAAACACAGGGCCCAGTGTGACAGTTGCAGGGGTGAAAGTAACTTAAAGGACTTGCGGTACTCCGGAGTCCTGAGGAGGGGCGTGGCCTCCACCGGAAGAGGCTGGGCCTTTAAATCCCCAGGCCCTTTAAATCAGGATTTAAAGGGCCCGGGGCTAGGGCTGTGGTAGCAGCAGCTGGGAGCCCCAAGCCCTTTAAATCACCCCCTGAGCTCCCAGCTGCAGAGGTGTCTGGGAGCCCTGTGGTTTGGGGGCGATTTAAAGGGCCCGGGGCTCTAGCTGCTGCTATCGCAGCGGAGCCCTGGGCCCTTTAAATTGCTGACGGAGCTCCGGGGCTCCAGCAGCAGGGCCCGGGGCTCCGGCTGCCGCTACCCTCCAGGGCCCTTTAAATCATCTCTGGAACCCTGCTGCTGGAGCCCTGGGGTAGTGGCGGCAGGTCTCCAGTGGCCATTTAAAGGGCCCGGGGTGGTAGAGGCAGCGGGAGCCCTGAACCCTTTCAATAGCCACCAGAGCCCTGCTGCCGCTACCCCAGGGCTCCGGCAGGCTCCGGGGGCTATTTAAAGGGCCCGGGCCCTTTAAATTGTCCCCGGAGCCCTGGGGTAGCGGCAGTGGGGCTCCAGCGGCGATTTAAAGGGCCTGGGGCGGTAGCGGTGGCAGAAGCCCTGGGCCCTTTAAATCGCCACCCGAGCCCCGCCGCCGCTACCCCAGTGCTCTGTCAGCGGGGCTGTGGCGGCAATTTAAAGGGCCCTGGGCTCCAGCCCTTTAAATTGCTGCCTCAGGAAGCCGGTCCACCCCGGTATGGCGCACCAGCTCTTGCAGGCAGGGGTGGCAGGTTTGTAGAAATTTTGGTGGTGCCCAGAACCTGCCCCTGCCCAAACTCTGCCCCCCCAAACTCCACCCCCCGCCTGCCCAAGGCTCTGGGAGGGAGTTTGGGTGGGGTAGGGGACTGGGGTGCAGGATCTGGGAGGGAGTTTGGAGATGGGAGGGAGGGGGTGCAGGGCTGAGGGCTGTGGGGTGAGGCTGGGGGTGGATTTGGGGTGTGGTTGGGGATGAGGGGTTTGGGGTGTTAGGCCTGGTCTACACTAGGACTTTAATTCGGATTTAGCTGCCTTAATCCGAATTAACCCTTCACCCGTCCACACTACAGAGCCAGTTAATTCGAATTAAAGGGCCCTTTAAATCGATTTCTGTACTCCACCTCGACGAACGGAGTAGAGCCTAAATCGATTTTGTTAATTCGAATTAGGGTTAGTGTGGCCGCACACCACCGAATTAATGTGGTTTAAAACCGAATTAAGGTGCTTAGTGTGGCCGCGCACAATCGAATTTATACAACCTGTTTCCCAAATTCGAATTATCTAAATTCGGATTAATCCTGTAGTGTAGACATACCCTATGTCTACACATAGCTCAGGGCTAGGATGGAGGGTTGGGGTGTGGGGGGATGAGGGCTGTGGCTGGGGGTGTGGGCTCTGGGGTGGGGAAGGGCTGGGGATGAGTTTGGGGTGCAGGCAGGCTGCCCTGGGACTGGAGCCAGAGAGGAGGACTACCCCCAGCCCTCTCCCTGCCGGCAGCAGCGAGCTCGGGGTAGGGATCCCCTTCTCCCCCCCGGCAGCACACTCACCCCCCCACTGTCACTTCACGTGCTCCTAGGGCCCCTCTCAGGTCCAGGAATCCCCCTCGCCTCCCCTGTGGTAGGTGCCATGCCCGGGGGGCTGCCATCACATGTGCGCCTCCTCCCATGCTGTTGCCCCTCACTGTAGCCTCACTGGAGGTGGGGGATGGGGCTGTCCCTTGCCCAGCGTGGGGCAAGAGCGGTGACTGCAGGCAGGGGGGGTGGCTGTACAGGTGGAGGGTCCCACCGGAAAATGAAAGGGTCTGAGGGGGAAGGGCAGCCTGCCCTGGCAGTAGTGGAGGGGGGGAGGGGGCACTAGGACCCTGCAGCAGCAGTTAATGCAGGCAGGCAGCATGGAGCTTCAGGGGAGAGACAGCTCCCGGGACCCAGGGAGGTGCACAGGGGCAGCAAAGGGGGGCCAGCCCACACTCAGGGGAGGCGTGGGGGGGCAGCAGGTGGGGCCAGGGGGGAGACCTGGCCCCGAACATTTGTGGAGCCGGGCCCCCGGACCCTCAATATTGCTGGAGCCAGGAGGAAGAGTCAGAGAGGGAGAGAGTGCTCCATTTTCTTGCTGGTACAGTACTGCACCTTTTCTTACCGGTCCTCCGTACTGGCCCGTACCAGCTTACTTTCACCTCTGGACAGTTGTTACTTAAGCAAAAATTTCATTGATTTCAATGGTCACTTTGCCAAGTGAAGGTACAGGATCAAGCCTGTGCCTTATTGGGTTATGGTTTGTTTGGCCCTTTCCACATGTTGGCCGGGTAAGCCACGTGAACTGGACCTCATTTAAAATGGTTCCACTGATCTTGGGTTTCAGGGGCCCAAGACAGAATTATATTTGTCTGGTTAAAAATACTTGTAGAGTTTCCATAGGTGTCCAAGTTTTATGCACTGCTGACCGAAGGGAAGCTAAGACAAGACGGATTTACCAAAAAATTGCTGTTTAAAAGTATTAGGTGACTTTGCTCAGTGGAAGAGATCTCAGATTAGAGAACAGGAAGATCTCACTTTGAAAATCTCCAGGCTCTGGTCAAGACCCTCTTTAGGTAAGGTTTATGTAGATTGCTGAAGATGGGGGAAGAGTCTCAGGAGAAGAGAAAGAAAGGAAAGATAGAGGAAGAAGGGGGATGTAATTCAATTATTCTCCTCTGTGTATATCTTTCTTGACTATCCTATAGGTATGGGATTACTGTGTCTATAGCAAAGCATCGAAATGAAGTCAAGATTTTTACTATATTGTTTTCCTGTGCAAGGTATACCCTTTTAGCTGCCGGGACCCTGCACTCTCTCCCACAGCACTGAGCCACCTTCCACACCCCAAACCCCTCATTCCCATCCCCACCCCAGACCCCACACTCCCAGCTGGAGCCCTCACCTCCCCCCGCATCCTAACCCCATGCCCCAGCTCGGAGCCCTCTCCCACACCCCAAACCCCCCAGCTGGAGCCCTGCCCCCCCTCCTGCACCCAAATCCCTTGCCCTAGCCCAGTGAAAATGAGTGAGGGTGGGGGAGAGCAAGCAACGGAGGGAGGGGGGATGGAGTGAGCGGGACAGGGCCTCAGAGAAGGGGTGGGGCATGGGCGTGGCCTCGAAGAGGGGGAGGGCCTCAGGGCAGGCATGTTCAGTTTTGTGCGATTAGAAAGTTGGCAGCCCTAGAGAGGGGGTCTCCAGCAGTGAGGTTTAGGGGTCTCCCATCCTCTTAATCTCTCTCCAAATCCCCTTTTCCCTGGTTCTCTTCCCCCCACAGCTGGAAGGGGATTCAAAGGGCATGACTGGCCAGAAGAATGTCACCTGCACTTTTCAAGGTGACTGCTTGCTCTCTTCTCCCCCTCCAGGTCAATGTCTCATGCTCAGCCTGTCCCTTGTGGTCAAGGCACAGAGGCTGGGAATCTTTTCAGGGCAGGTTACTCAGAAGTGACCCGAGCTGTATCTGGTCTAAGATGAGGCACAGCTAGTGGAGCACAATAAATGACAAAACAGTTACAGCAGAGTCCTATATTCTCACATTCTGCTTGGGGGTAGGGAGATGGGGACTGTTCCATAATTTGGCAACCCCTTACAAGTTAGGAGAGCCCCTTAGTCCATTGGCTTTCTGGCTCCCAGAAGCTTGCTGTCTGAATTCTGATTGGCTAGTGGTGGTAGCTGTATGCTAGTCTCCAGTGAGTTTTGGATGTCCCTTTCCTTGGGATTTGCAGGTTGGACACTGATTGCCACAGTTTAGAGGGAGTGTTTTTCAGTTTGCTTCCCCTCATCCATGCTCCTTCCCACACATGCGCACATCTCTCCCCATCTTCCCTGGAGGATAAGCCTGGGACAGAAATGCAAATAAGGCAACCGTACATCTTCCTATCTGCAACTCTATGCAATTCCTTTCTAGTTTGGAAGGATTTTCACTTTACGGACCTAATTTGTAACAGGGAGAATTTCAAACGCAGCATTAGTGGGGAAATGAGCCAGACACAGATCATGCCAGCTGAGTCAAGCAGGAGAAGAGGAGATTTTATTTCTATTCATTAATCATTCAGGAAGGAGGGGCTGGCGTTCCCCTTTGCTAGCCTCCCCCTCTTGTGCTGACACGTTCGGTATGAGGCACAGAAGATGCAGGCCGGAAGCAGCCAGGTGAAGGATTTAATGAAGGTTACATTTCAGGGCAAACCATTATTTACAGAATGACAGAAGTGGGTTTTTAAAGACTTTTATTTCTAATTTGCTTTTCTTACTTTACGAGGCACCCTTATAACCTCTGCTTAGGTGAGATGTGTTAGTCTTGGGCTGGGGTCTGCATTAGCCCCCTCGCCCCAAAAATGGCTGTGAGCCCATACCATCCCTACGCAGGCAGTGGAGGGTAACACAATACCTCAAGTGCAGAGCAACCACAACATAAGTTTTTCTGCAGCCTCCACTATCTCAGCCCTATGGAGTTGTGATTCATCAGGCTTTGTTCAGCAGGCTCATGTGTCAATGCCTTTGGCTGCCTGTAGACTCTATAGGTTAAAGCTTTTAGATGTAAGCAGTGTTGGGGGGGCTATTAGGAATTAGCTTGTACTGGGAGGAAGAGCAAACTGCCTAGTTCAGTCTAAGGCCTGGTCTACACTACGAGTTTAGGTCGACTTTAGCCGCGTTAAATCGAATTAAGCCTGGACACGTTCACACGACGAAGGCCTTTCTTTCGACTTAAAGGGCCCTTTAAACCGGTTTCTTAACACCACCTCCGACGAGGGTATTAGCGATAAAATCGGCCTTAGGGGGTCGGAATTGGGTGTGTGTGGACGGAATTCGACGTTATTGGCCTCCGGGAGCTATCCCACAGTGCTTCATTGTGACCGCTCTGGACAGCACTCTCAACTCAGATGCACTGGCCAGGTAGACAGGAAAAGCCCCGCGAACGTTTGAATTTCATTTCCTGTTTGCTGAGCATGGAGAGCACAGGTCGCTCATCAGCACAGGTAGCCATGATGGAGTCCCAGGATCGCAAAAGAGCTCCAGCATGGACAGAATGGGAGGTTCGGGATCTGATCGCCATATGGGGAGATGAATCAGTGCTGGCTGAACTCCGAAGCAGTAAACGAAATGGCAAAATATTAGAAAAGGTCTCCAGGGCCATGAAGGACAGAGGCCATAACAGGGACGCACAGCAGTGCCGCGTGAAAATTAAGGAGCTAAGGCAAGCCTACCACAAAGCCAGAGAGGCAAACGGAAGGTCCGGGGCTGAGCCGCAAACATGCCGCTACTACGCAGAGCTGCATGCCATTCTAGGGGGTGCAGCCACCACTACCCCAACCGTGTGCTATGAGTCCCTCACTGGAGAAACACACAGGGAAGCGGGTTCTGGGGACGAGGAAGATGAGCCTGAAGATAATGTAAATAGCTCACAGCAGCAAGGAAGCGGAGAAACCAGTTTCCCCAACAGCCAGGATATGTTTATCACCCTGGACCTGGAACCAGTAACCCCCGAACTCACCCAAGACCCTGTGGGCACACAGGGGACCTCTGGTGAGTGTATCTTTGTAAATATTACACATGGTTTAAAAGCAAGCGTGTTTAATGATTGGCAATCGCGGCCAGTACAGCTACTGGAAAAGTCTGTTAACGTGTATGGGGATGGAGCGGAAATCCTCCAGGGACATCTCCAGAAAGCGCTCCTTCATGTACTCCCAAAGCCTTTGCAAAAGGTTTCTGGGGAGGGCTGCCTTATCCCGTCCGCCATGGTAGGACACTTTACCACGCCAGGCCAGTAGCACGTAGTCTGGAATCATTGCATAACAAAGCATGGCAGCGTATGGTCCCGGTGTTTGCTGGCATGCAGACAACATCCATTCCTTATCTCTCTTTGTTATCCTCAGGAGAGTGATATCATTCACGGTCACCTGGTTAAAATGGGGCAATTTTATTAAGGGGACATTCAGAGGTGCCCCTTCCTGGTCTGCTGAACAGAAATATTCCCCGCTGTTAGCCACGCGGTGGGGGGAGGGGTGAAGTGATCATCCCAGAGAATTGGGTGTGTGGGGGAGGGTTATTAGTTGGGTTTGTGCTGCACGTTAACCCTGAAACCGCAGCCCCTCCTTTTACATTGCAAACCCATTTTAAATGGCCAACCCAATGGGTGCTTGGTATGGTTAATGATAGCAGTACTCTTTGAAACCATCCCCACATGTTAAGAAGGTTAAAAAAGCCAAAAGACTGTGTCTTACCATGGCTGCCTGCAAGCTGAAATCTGTGTCCTGGCACTGCGTGAGTGATCTCTCACACCAAACAGGCAGGCCCTCAATATAAGAGGAAAAATGCGACCTTGTAACGAAAGCACATCTGCTGTGTAGTGTGAACAGCAAAATGTAACGTGAAAGAGTGTACACATTGTTCTCTAAAATGTATCTTTTTTAACCACCTCTCCCCTCTCATCCACCAGCTGCAAATCATTCTCCTTCACAGAGGCTCCTGAATATTCGAAAAAGGAAGCGAAGGACGCGTGATGAAATGTTTACAGAACTTCAGACTGCCTCCCACGCTGACAGAGCCCAGCAGAATGCGTGGAGGCAGTCAATGACTGATTACCGAAAAGCCCAATATGAGCGAGAGGAGAGGTGGCGGGCTGAATCGCGGGCTGAGGAGGAGAGGTGGCGGGCTGAATCGCGGGAGGAACAGGAAGTTGCAGGCTGAAGATGAGAGGTGGCGTCAGCTTGCACACAGAAAGCAAGAGTCCATGCTCCGGCTGCTGGAGCATCAAACTGATATGCTACAGCGTATGGTTGAGCTGCAGGAAAGGCAGCAGGAGCACAGACCGCCGCTACAGCCCCTGTGTAACCAACAGCCCTCCTCCCCAAGTCCCACTGCCTCCTCACCCAGACGCCCAAGAACACGGTGGGGGGGCCTCCGGCCACACAGTCACTCCAGCCCAGATGACTTCCCGAGCAATAAGTGTTAAAGTTTTAAAGTTTTAAACTGCAGTGTGTCCTTTTCCTTCCCTCCTCCCCCACCCATCCCGGGCTACCTTTGCAATTATCCCCCTAGTTGTGTGATGAAGTAATAAAGAATGCATGAATGTGAAGTAACAATGACTTTATTGCCTCTGCAAGTGGTGCTTGAAGGGGGGAGGGTAGTAGGGGAGGGTGGGGTTGTTGGTTTACAGGGAAGTAGAGTTAACCGGGTGGGGGGAGGGGCGGAGATTTCATCAAGGAGAAACAAACAAGTTTCAAACCGTAGCCTGGCCAGTCACAAAACTGGTTTTCAAAGCTTCTCTGATGCGCACCACGCCATGCTGTGCTCCTCTAACCGCCCTGGTGTCTGGCTGCGCGTAATCAGCGGCCAGGCGATTTGCCTCTACCTCCCACCCAGCCATAAATGTCTCCCCCTTACTCTCACAGAGATTGTGGAGCGCACAGCAAGCAGCAATAACAATGGGGATATTCTTTTCGCTAAGGTCTGAGCGAGTCAGTAAGCTGCGCCAGCGCGCTTTTAAACGCCCAAATGCACATTCCACCACCATTCGGCACTTGCTCAGCCTGTAGTTGAACAGGTCCTGACTCCTGTCCAGGCTGCCTGTGTACGGCTTCATGAGCCATGGCATTAAGGGGTAGGCTGGGTCCCCAAGGATCACGATAGGCATTTCAACATCCCCAACGGTTATTTTCTGGTCCGGGAAGAAAGTCCCTTCCTCCAGCTTTCTAAACAGAGCAGAGTGCCTGAAGACGCGAGCATCATGTACCCTTCCCGGCCAGCCCACGTTGATGTCGGTGAAACGTCCCTTGTGATCCACCAGGGCTTGCAGCAGCATTGAAAAGTACCCCTGGCGGTTTACGTACTCGGTGGCTTGGTGCTCCGGTGCCAAGATAGGGATATGGGTTCCGTCTATCGCCCCACCACAGTTTGGGAATCCCATTGCAGCAAAGCCATCCACTATGGTCTGCACGTTTCCCAGAGTCACTACCCTTGATATCACCAGGTCTCTCATTGCCCTGGCAACTTGGATCACAGCAGCCCCCACAGTAGATTTGCCCACTCCAAATTGATTCCCGACTGACCGGTAGCTGTCTGGCGTTGCAAGCTTCCACAGGGCTATCGCCACTCGCTTCTCAACTGTGAGGGCTGCTCTCATCCTGGTATTCTGGCGCTTTAGGGCAGGGGAAAGCAAGTCACAAAGTTCCATGAAAGTGCCCTTACGCATGCGAAAGTTTCGCAGCCACTGGGAATCGTCCCACACCTGCAGCACGATGCGGTCCCACCAGTCTGTGCTTGTTTCCCGGGCCCAGAATCGGCGTTCCACAGCATCAACCTGCCCCAGGAACACCATGATTTCCACATTGCTGGGGCCTGTGCCTTGTGAGAGGTCTAGGTCCATGTCCATTTCCTCCTCACTCTCGTCGCCGCACTCTAATCGCCACCTCCTCGGCTGGTTCCGGTTTTGCTTTGGCATGTCCTGGCTCTGCATATACTCCAGGACAATGCGCGTGGTGTTCATAGTGCTCATAACTGCCGCGGTGATCTGAGCGGGCTCCATGATCCCAGTGCTAGCTATGGCGTCTGGTCTGAAAAAAAGGCGCGAAAGTAGTATCTGACGGACCAGGGGAAGAAGGGAGGGAGGGGCGAGTGACAACATGGCGTACAGGTACAGGGAATTAAAATCAAGAAAGGTGGCTTTGCATCAGGGAGAAACACAAACAGCTGTCACACAGAATGCCCCCCTCCCCCCCAAAGATTGAACTCAAAAGCCAGGGTTTAGCAGGAGGGAGGGGGGAAGCAAATGAATACAGAATAAATCTATTTTTTACATCTTAAGACGACGGTGCAGCATGACTGATAGCCCTCGGCATTTTCTGGGTGCTTGGCAGCAAATACTGGGCGCTTGGCAGTTAGCCTTCAGGTCTATTGCACAATCTGATACCCACTGCAGTATGACAACGATGGATACCAGTCGTAATATACTATCTACTGCCCAAAAGGCAAGGGGTTGCTGCTGTGTAGCAATCTAGCCCCACGTCTGCCAGCCCTATGTCTGCCAGCACCCAGATCGCCCTCGGCCTCTTCTGGGTGCTTAGCAGACAATACTGGGCACTTGGCAGAAAATAGCATACTACGACTGATAACCATCATTGTCTGCCCAGGTGCCCATGATCGACAGCCACTGCAGTACGACGACGACGGATACCAGTCATAATATACCATCTTCTACCAAAAGGCAAGGGGCTGGTGCAATGCAGCCCTACGGCTGCCAGCCCCACAGCTGCCCGCACCCAGATCGCCGATGAAGGCTACCAGTCATGCTGCACCGTCTACCGCCAAAAGGCAGTTAGCTGCTGCTGCTGTGTAGCAATGCAGTCCCAACTCTGCCGGCACCTAGATGACATATGGTGACGGTGAGCTGAGCTGAGCGGGCTCCATGCTTGCCGTGGTATGTTGTCTGCACAGGTAACCCAGGTAAAAAGGCGCAAATCTATTGTCTGCCGTTGCTGTGACGTAGGGGGAGGGACCTGATGACATGTACCCAGAACCCCCCGCGGCACTGTTTTGCATCATCCGGGCATTGGGATCTCAACCCATAATTCCAATGGGCGGCGGAGACTGCGGGAACTGTGGGATAGCTACCCATAGTGCAATGCACCGGAAGTCGACGCTAGCCTCGTTACTGTGGACGTGGTCCGCCGACGTTATGCACTTAGAGCATTTTATGTGGGGACACACACAATCGGCTGTATACAACCGATTTCTATAAAACCGGCTTCTATTAATTTGATCTAATGTCGTAGTGTAGACATACCCTAAGGCAGTATAGCATTGGTAGTGCTAGTGCATTATTTTTCGTAACCACTTTGAATTTTATCTGATTTACAGAGAATAATAAGAAAAAATGAAAATGTCTGTAGACGGTGCCTTTTCCAAGTGGAGAGGCTGTATCCTCATTCTAGAGCTGGGGAAACAAAGGCACAAAGTGGCCTAAGGTCACAGAGCAAGTTGATGGCCAAGTCAGGGATACCAGGTCCCGATCTCTCAAGTCTCAGTCCACCAGAGCACAGTTCCCTTAGTGATGCATCGAAGCTGCAAAGTTTAGATCCAGATCTGAATTTCCCAAAACTTAGGGGTGTTTGAGAGGTTTGATTTGGGATAGGGTTTAAATTTTAGTAGGTGGATGTTTTCAGTATCTGGCATATGGCAGACCCTTTCATTAGTTCTGCATTAAGCTATTATGGAAATATATTGCCTATTTAAGTGATTTAAAGTGGGAGGCAGTTACATGAGCACTTTCTTTTAACACATCTGAAGATCTTTGTGAATCTGGGCCTCAGTTTCTAAATTCTCCTTTTAACATAAAGTGGAAAAAATAAGTAATTTAGTTCATCAGTCTGAAATGTAAAATTTTAGACTTTTTCTCTGTTTTCCTCTATTAATATTGCACTAGCGATACTTCTGCGTAGTGCCTTTTCTCCCACAAGCTCAAACTGCTGTATACACACTTAGGGCATGGCTACACTTGCGAGTTAGAGCGCGTTAAAGCAGCCCTGGGTGCCCTAACTCCCAACCCATCCACACTAGCAAGGCACTTAGAGCGCCTGGACTCTGCAGCTGGAGCGCTCCTGGTAATCCACCTCCATGAAAAGCAAAACGCTTGTTGCGCCTTGGCCCCAGCGTCAGTGTGAACGAGGTGTTGCATTATTGCGCTTTGATCGGCCTCCAGAAACGTCCCATAATCCCCTTAAGTCAAGTGGCCACTCTTGTCATTGTTTTGGAATCGGCTGTAGGAATGCGGATATGCCCTTTCAAAGCTCCGTTTCTGACAGCCAGCATGCTTATCTGCTCTGGGACAAAGTAAGCCATTAGTGTGGAATGTTGCTTGCTGTGAGTGTGTGAGAGAGAGGCAGGGGGGAGAGGGGGGTCTGAACTTACAAGACAGCATGCTGACACACTCTCAGCACCCCAAAAACCCACTCTCTCTCCCCCCCACATACACACAACACACTCCCTGTCACACTCCACCCCACCCCCTGCATTTGAAAATTATGTTGCAGCCACTTGAACGCTGGGATAGCTACCACAATGCACTGCTCTTTGTGGCGTTGCAAGAGCTGCTAATGTGGCCACACCAGTGTGCTTACAGCTGTCAGTGTGAACGGACTGCAGCACTTTCCCTACTGCGCTCTCCGAAGGCTGGTTTAACTCAAAGCGCTCTACATCTGCAAGTGTAGCCATGCCCTTATTAAGGCTTGCAATCTCTGGTAAGCTTAGTCAGGGATCACTTGACCCAGCACTGAATGCACTCACCTCTGAGGAAAAGCACAGCAGCTGTTTAGCAGGGCAACAGTTTAGGACAAGAAGCCAAGCATAGTGTTGAGCTGAAAGAGCAAAGTGAATTTAAGGGAGACAGACTGTAACTAGCTGAACTGGAATTATGCTAGGATGCTGTGGTGAATGCCACTGCTTTTACCACACCTTCTGTAAACTCTGTAATTACCACAGGTGTTAATGAGCTTGGTTTAGCATCTGACGTAGGGCTGTCAAGCGATTAAAAAAAGTTAATTGCGATTAATTGCACTGTTAAACAATAATAGAGTACCATTTATTTAAATACTTTTGGATGTTTTCTACATTTTCGAATATACGGATTTCAATTACAACACAGAATACAAAGTGTACCGTGCTCACTTGATATTTATTTTTGATTACAAGTATTTGCACTGTTTTAAAAAAAAAAAGGAAAGAAATAGTATTTTTCAATTCACCTAATACAAGTACTGTAGTGCAGTCTCTTTATCGTGAAAGTTTAACTTACAAATGTAGAATTATGTACAAAAAAACTGCATTCAAAAACAAAACAATGTAAAATTTTAGAGCCTGCAAGTCCACTCAGTCCTACTTCTTGTTCAGCCAATCACTTTTTTCAGACAAACAAGTTTGTTTACATTTCCAGGAGATAATGCTGCCCACATCTTGTTTACAATGTCACCTGAAAATGAGAACAGGCGTTCTCATGGCACTGTTGTAGCCAGCGTCACAAGATATTTACGTGCTAGATGCGCTAAAGATTCATATGGCCCTTCAACCACCATTCCAGAGGACATGTGTCCATGCTGATGACGGGTTCTGCTCGATAACAATCCAAAGCAGTGTGGACTGACTCCCGTTCATTTTCATTTTCTGAGTCAGATGCCACCAGCAGAAGGTTGATTTTCTTTTTTGGTGGTTTGGGTTCTGTAGTTACCGCATCGGACTGTTGCTCTTCTAAGACTTCTGAAAGCATGCTCCACACCTCGTCCCTCTCAGATTTTGGAAGGCACTTCAGATTCTCAAACCTTGTGTCGAGTGCTGTAGCTATCCTTAAAAATCTCACATTGGTACCTTCTTTGCATTTTGTCAAATCTGCAGCGAAAGTGTTCTTAAAATGAACATGTGCTGGGTCATCATCTGGGACTGTTATAACATGAAATATATGGCAGAATTCAGGTAAAACAGAGCAGGGGACATACAGTTCTCCCCCAAGGAGTTCAGTCACAAATTTAATTAACACATTTCTTTTTAACGAGCGTCATCAGCATGCAACCATGTCCTCTGGAATGGTGACCGAAGCGTGAAGGGGCATACGAATGTTTAGTGCATCTGGCACGTAAATATTTTGTGATGCCGGCTACAACAGTGCCTTGAGAACGCCAGTTCTCACTTTCTGGTAACATCGTAAATAAGAAGCGGGCAGCATAATCTCCTGTAAATGTGAACAAACTTGTTTGTCTTAGCGATTGGCTGAACAAGAAGTAAGACTGAGTGGACTTGTAGGCTCTGAAGTTTTACTTTGTTTTGTTTTTTGAGTGCAGTTATGTAACAAAAAAAAATTCTACATTTGTAAATTGCCATTTCATGACAAAGAGATTGCACTACAGTATTTGTTTGAGGTGAATTGAAAAATACTATTTCTTTTGTTTATCATTTTTACAGTGCAAATATTTATAATCAAAAATAATATACACTTTGATTTCAATTACAACCCAGAATACAATATATCTGAAAATGTAGAAAAACATTCAAAATATTTAATAAATTTCAATTGGTATTCTATTAACAGTGTGATTAAAACTGTGATTAATTGCGATTGCCCGTGGCGAAAAGTGGGGGGGCCATGGCCCCTTGGCCCCCCTCTGTTCCAGTGCCCCTGGGCAGGATCACAGCACAGCCTGGTACAGAACCTTGCAGGTGCAGAGACAGAACCATCTGTGGCCACAGGTGATAAAGAAGTGTGCTCATTGCTCAGATTAGAGGACATCTAGCTCCCATCTCCTCTGGAGTCCAGAGAAGTGGGTCCCGCAGTGCATCAATGAATCATTTGCTAGTGTTAAAGAAATGGAAATGTGGAAGAGGTGCCTGAGTGCATGTCAGTGCTCACAGTGGGGCACAGTTCTGCATAAGCTAGGCAAAACCCAACAGAAGCGCCGATGTGCCTGGGTATGTTAATACTCTGCATGGGTCTCTGCCTGCCATCACTAAATGTCTTAGTGCTCACAGCAGCACCTGTTAGATGTGGGATTAAATTTCCAATGCTTTGCCTGTGTATGCAGAACATCCCGTCCTGCTTGAATTGCTCCATTTTTACCTTCAAGTCGCTTACTTCAAAGTGGGAATTATTATCTTGCAACTATTTTTGGTTTTAATTGACGCATTAAAATTAGAGATGAGGCCTAAACCAAAATCTCAGGCCCAAACCTCACCCCTGTGCTCAGATTTGTAAGCGCGTGATCTAGATCTGAACTTGTGTAGCTGCCTTCCGTAGTGTACATTTCTCTGTAATGCTTCTGGCACACTGTTTTTGGTGGATTGCCTCTTTCCGTTACTAAGGAGCTTGCCTTCCTAATTGCCCATTGTGAGGCCCTCCATGGTGGGGAGCAGTTGTGTTCAGTTGCAGACTGTTAGTGAGTTGCTGAGCACGCTCGCTCGCTCTCTCTCTCTCTGAGACTTTGTTTTCCTTAGTCTAAAATAAGTCATCTAGGTGAAGAAATAAATGTTTGAAGTTTGCATATGGGGAAAAGATGACATCCCCATATCTATGATTCAAAGCAAAACCCTGGACTCTAATACTTCTGGATTTGGGGAAAATTGGTATCTGGGTCTAAACTCCGTCGCCCTTTTATTTAAAACATACCTTTAATGTTGAATTCTCTCACCCCCGCCCCCCACTCCTTGACATCAACCAGACAACACTGTGGGCTTTGTCAACTGTTTCTGAAATTTGTCTGGGACATCACTTTGAAGGGACTAGAAATTGTATGGAAGAATCCAGTTTCTCTTGGATTGTTACCTTCTTATTCTCTCCTAGGTGACTCCTGGCAGCAAAGCTGCAATAGCCAATTTATGTATAGGAGATGTCATCATGGCAATTGATGGGGAGAACACGGATAACATGACACACTTAGAAGCGCAGAACAAAATCAAGAGCTGCATAGATGAGATAACTCTGACAGTTGGCAGGTAAGTCACTGAGAGGATTTGCTCATCCTGGGGGCAACCGTTGTTGTGTTGTACTTTGATGGCAACAGTATCTGATTAGCTTATCTGTCCTGGCCTCTTTTCTGGGTTAAGTGGCATGGTTTGGATTGCAACAATGAATTGCGGGTCAGCCTTTAAACTTAATGCTGTTTGCATGTGTTCGCTGCTCTTTGGCACAATGAAAACAGCAGTCCAGGTGGCCAATTGGCTGATAGTTGGACACATTGCTAGGCCTGTTCTATGACATCTGACAGGAGGAAACTGAAGGAAGGTAAGTAGCTGGGATCTTTTCATTCTAGTGGACATGTAAGGCCAAAGTAATAGCACTCTAGCAGACCCTGAGTTTTATTTTTAACCACTAAGATACCCCTGTCGTCATAGTAACTAATAACCAAGGTGGAAGAGTAACCACGAGCATGCATGTTCATGATGAATTAATTTAACACTATGTGGCTTCCTGCTCTATGAGCCGTTAGCCAGCCAGTTCTGGCCACATACAAGGATACTAGCAAGAATTAGACGTACCTTTAAAGTTTAATGGAGTTGCTCACTCAAACAATGCAGACTGACATGGTGCCCATACTGCAGTGTTTTACTTAGATTTCTTTCGGTAGCTCAGTGCTTCTGCCTTTCGTTACTTTTGGTGGCCCATGATGAGCTGCACTTGAAGTGGGATGCATGCAGCTCGACAGCAGCCCATGTGGGTGACTGCAAGGATAGCATTGCAAATTGCCAGTGCATCATTTGAATGTGAACTCACCTGTTGAGTTCTAGGAATGAAATGCCCTCAGTAATCAGGGAACAGCTGTGCAAATCACGGCCTTTGTGTCTGTTAGATAAAATGATTTATTGGACCAACTTCTCAAGCTTTCGAGCCACACACACCTCTTCTCTCACCAACCGTAGTTGGTCCAATAAGAGATATTACCTCACCCACCTTGTATCTCTAATATCCTGGGACTGACATGGGGGGGGAGGGCGCAGCCTGGGCAGGAGGGGCGGGGGGCGCAGATGCTCCCCGCTAGCGGCACCGCCGCCTTTGCAGGGCTGCTGCATCCCTGCACCACGCTGGCTCCTCCCTGCTGAGCTCCTCCTCCATGGCTGAGGCTCGCCACCGCCACAAGTGGGATGCTCTGGCTCTCCGGTGCCTCCGGAAGGTGGCTCCTCCCTGCCAAGCTGCTGCAGCAGCCCAAGCCCAGCAAAGCCAGTGAGTGGACTCGGGGCGGGGGCCGCCTGGGTGGGGTGGGGAGGGCTCGCAGGGGGGCTGTGCACCCTCCAGGGGAGTTCAGGGGGCGGGGAGGGGGGGAACCTGGTCTGGGGAGCAGCCCCTGGGCAGGCTGGCCCCTGGGGTCTATAAAGGCTCGTTGGGATTTGCCCCTCAACGAACCGATGTGTGGGGGGGGGGGGGCGCAAGGTGGAAGTTTCGCCTAGGGCAAAAAATATCCTTGCACCGGCCCTATGTGTCAGATACCATTGCATGGATTCATCTTAACCTACAAGAGCCATAAAGGGTTTTTCTTTAGTTCTCCCACTGAGCCAATCCTGAGTCATTATTGTAGGGCACAGACGTCTCGCCTCATCTTCCATTCTGAGCTCTCGGGAGAGAGACTTCTCGTTTCCCCCGCCACTCGCAGCCTGGCATTTGCACCATATGCACACAGAGGCACAGCGAAGGGGAAAGTGTGATCTCCTTCTCTTAGGCCCATTGCTTTTTAAAGACCTGGGGTCTGATGTTTCAGAGGTACCAAGGACTCGCAGCTCCCATCGACTTCATTTGTCACTTCTGGAAATTTGGTCCTTAGGAGCCTTCTTTGTTGCCCCTCTTTCCTCCACAATAAGCTTTCAATCCTCTTTCCTTCCCCAGAAGTTATCTGCCAACTGCCTGCTTTGCCAGTGTCCTTGGAGTTGCTCTCTCTGAGGTGGTGCTGGGGGACTTGTTGGGGGGAGGGGGGCGAGGGGGCTCCACAGCCAAGGGCTGATCTGCAGTATTGAGAATTCTAATGTTGTTTGGTTAGTTCCAATAGTTCACCAGGCGCTTCCCAGTCCAATAAGAGGTCGTGCTCCCTGCCGAAAGGAGCTGACAGTTGAAAGCTGGGAGCAGGGGACTGGGTTCAGTGATAGTGGTGTGACTAGCCTGGGTTAGGTCTACCATTTCTCATGATCAGGACGGTGCAGAATATAACTTGGCAGCCCTCTTGCTTCCTGTAGGGAAGTGCGTGTGCCCCTTTGAAGTATCCTGTTTCCCCCTGGGTGGGTCTGGTTGGCTGGGAGTTGAGGAGGGCAGAGCTGGTAGAGCCTGTGGGTAAGTGCACCCTTACAGATCATTTAGTCTGTTTAATGTGTGTGCTAATATTAATCAGCAAGTCATTTACTTTATGGCTGCCCTTTGTGCATTTCATTAGAGTGGGGCAGGGAAGCAGCCCAGCAAAATAATTCTAACCAGCTGGGCAGGCATGCAGAGCTGGGCAGTGGCTCTGAATGGACATAATCCAACTTAGTTTTGCAGTGCGCTCTCCATACATAGCATCACCAAATGCTCAATGAGACCATCTTCTATTGTGCTGATATGCTCAGGAAATGAGTGCCACATGCCAAAATGAGCCCCATGCTTCGTCCTGGGGTTTGTGATCCGCATTGCCCCAGAGGAGCATGGCTGTCACACTGGTTCATAGATAGAAATTTGGTCTTTGATGTAGCTGGGGCATGATCTATGAATTGCTTTGAAAATCAGGACCAAGGTCTTAAACTGGCATCAGAAGCTTCCTGGGAGCCAGTGGAGGGACTTGAGTCCAGGCATGGTGTGCTCATGGCACCCTAGTTCATGGAGAAGGTGAGCAGATAAAGTCTGTGCATCACCTTCACAGTCATGCTTCAGCTACAGTAATCCAGCCTAGAGGTGATGAATGCATGGATCACTGTGACCAGGTTTTCTTCTGGGAGAAGAGGATGAAGTTTCCTAGCGAGCTGGAGATGGAAGAAGGCATTTTTGGAAACTGATGCTACCAAGCTTAGTGAGGAGTAAAACCAGAGCCAGAGGCTTCACTGCAGTTTGACGAATGGGGCCTGTGAGCCTTCGATGGAAGGTGAAGACGCGGTCTTGGCCAGTTTTTCTGATCTTGCCTGGGTTCAGCTTGAGCTAGCTGCTCTTCATGGAGGAGCTGATTCCCTGAGGTCATTCTGGCATGCCAGGAGTGGTGGTGGTTGCGTCAGTTGAGAATGAAGCTATGTAGTTAAGTTATGTTGGCATCTTGTTGACAGCTGAGCCTGTGGGGTGTCACTACCTCACCCAGAGCTCTCGTATATAAGTGGGAATAGTATGGATCCTGTGGGACCCCGCCAATGAGGTCCTTCAGAGTGGAGGAGCAGTTGCCCATCATCACACTCTGAGTTCTGTAGAGAAGAACGATTGGAGTTGCTGTAGTGCTGGGCCATCTACTCCTGCTGCGTCATGTAGATGGGTTAACAGTTCCTTGTGGTCCATTGTGTCAAAGGCTGAAGAGAGGTCCAGCAGTAGAGCATGGAGATCTTACCTGTGCCCATGGTCAGGAGAGGCTTGTCTTTCAGGGTCATTAGAGCTGACTCTGTGTTGTGGCCTGGTCTGAGCCCTGATTGTGGGGCATCCAGGATGTTGATTGATGTCATGTGTTGTTGGAGCTTGTTGCTTCCTCCTTTCTCAGTTATTTTGCCCAGGAACGGGCGGTTGGAGACAGGACAGTAGTGGAAAAGTTCCTCAGGGTTGGGTTGAGTGTTGGCTTCTTGAGGATAGAAAATGCAATAACTTCTCCTAAGGAGCTTGTTAGGTGTGTTTCTCTGAAGAAGGCATTAACTGTTTCCATTAGTAGTGGACATAGTTGTTCTTCACTGGCTTTCACCAGCTAGGAGGGCATGGATCCGTTTCACAGGTTGTGCTCTAGTATTTTTCAGCGCTTATCATCGAAATGTAGGGCTGGAGGGGACCTCAAGAAGTCATCAAGTCCAGTCCCCTGTGCTGTAACAGGACCAAGTAAACCTAGATCATCCCTGACCGGTGTTTGTCCAGCTTGTTTTTAAAAGTTTGTAGTGATGGGGACTCCACGACCTCCCTTCGAAGCCTGTTCCAGACCTTAACTACTGTTAGAGTTAGAAAGTTTTTCTTAATATCTAACCTAAATCTCTCTGGCTACAGCTTAAGCCCATTACTTCTTGTCCTGTCTTCAGTGTACATGGAGAACAACTGATTACCATCCTTGTTATAACAGCCCTGGACATATCTGAAGGCTGTTATCAGATCCCCCCTCAGTCTTCTTTTCTGAAGACTAAACATGCCCAGTTTTTTAACCTTTCCTCATAGATCAGGTTTCCTAAATCTTTGATCATTTTCTAGAGCTTCGGCGTGTGTGAAGGGGCCAAATGCAGTCAGAGGGGATTGGGGGGGGGGGGGGGGGGGGGGGGGGGGGGGGGGTGGAGGAGGGAGGTAATACAAACAGGTCCAGGGTGGAATTTTCTTTTCCAGTTAGTTCCATACGTATCCAGTTGATCTGAATGATGAAGTATGCTGACAACTCTTCACGTCAGCCGATGCTTGGGTCTGGTCCCTGAGCTAAGCAGAATGGGTTGATGAGCCTGTTCACTGTGTGAAATAGCTCTGCTGGCTGAGATGACTGGCCCAGTAGACCTATGGCTGTGCTCGGCAGGGCATCAAGGTCACTCAGCACAGTGGATGCAATGTGCTTGGCCACTGGAAGGCTTCCTGTGGGAGAGGAGTCCCTTGCTCACCAATGACTTGTCCAAACTCTGTCAGCAAATTGATGGCAGGGATGGAGCTTAGGAGCTCCTGGCTCCTCCACCTGTGGTGCCTAATCCCTGTCATTCGTGCTCCCGGTCTGTTGGGAGAATGTTTGTTCCTTTGTACAGAGTGAAAAGAAAGGAAGATGGAAAACAGAGTGTTAAGCTGAACTCTTCCTGTAAGTGTTTGTATGGGCTTTTGCTGCTGGAAGAAACTGCCATAATGACTTAAATGAATGGTGTTTGTGGGGCAAGAGATACTTCACTCACTCCTTTTTCTGGAGTGTCAAATAAACCAGCAGAAAACAAAAGCCCCTAAAGACTATCCACAGGGACTCACTGGAAATGGGAACAGATAATACAGCTGGTAAGGAGACTGTTAATAATCCCAGATGGCTTCTCTGCAAGAAAAGAAGGTGATTGCAGTCAGGTGTGCAGAGGTATTCCACCAAGCCGTGAGACAAATAGGAGAATCAAAGCCAGTGACCACCCATGCCTGCAAAGCTATTCATAGGGTGTGTGGAGCCACCCTATGAACGTAGCTGGAACAATTCCTTAGCTACGTTCCTCCGTGGGGAGGGAGCTGTTCAAAAACAGAGAACCAAAAGCCCATTATCAAGATGCTTTTCTGGAAACAAGTAAGATCTTCAGGGTTAGGTTCAGCTCCATAAGCCCAATGAAGTGTTAACAGTTAGTCCTGCTGATCCACAACTTAAATTTATACTATTACCATGATGCCTCACAGGCTATACAAGGGTATTACTGATAGAGGCAGGTTAATATTTACTGGGGCCTTGGGCCCAAATAACATTTCTCTTCTTGCCCCCCACCCCCCTCACGGGGCCCTAGCCCCTCCCCTTCCCCCCAAGGCCCCGCCTCCTGGGGGGGAGGGAAGAAAGAGGGGTTTGGGCCAGCTCCACACAAGGGGGGAGGGGCGGGGGGAATATGCTTACCTTACCATACACAGCTTGGCACTGGCTTCCGGCCTGGCCAGGGGGCGGGGCCTCCTAGGGAGGAGAAAGGAGCAGGGCAGCAGGCCCTGGGGTGGGGAGAGGAGGAAGTAGCAGGGGGCGGGGCCAGCATCCCAGCGCTCCTGTAAGTGCCCCCAAATTGGCCAGGATCCCTGGGCACACACCTCATCGCCCCGTGCAGTAATCCGCCACTGATTACTTACAGTGCTGAGACTGTGTCTGTCCTGAAGGCCAGGGGAATCCTTTCTCTGATATGCTGCAACATGCTGTCCAAGCTGATAGAATCATAGAAGTATAGGACTGGAAAGGACCTTAGTAGGTCATCTAGTCCAGTCCCCTGCACTCAAGGCAGGACTACGTAATAACTAGACCATCCCTGACAGGTGTTTGTCTAACCTGTTTTTAAAAATCTCCAATGATGGAGATTCCACAATTTCCATAGGCAATTTGTTGTGGTGCTTAGCTACCCTGACAGCAAGTTTTTCCTAATGTCCAACCTAAACCTCTCTTGCTGCAATTTAAGCCCATTGCTTTTTCTCCTATCCTCAGAGGTTGAGAACAATATTTCACCCTCCTTGTAACAGCCTTTTATGTACTTGAAAACTGTTATCAGGTCCCCCCTCAGTCTTTTCTTCTTCAGACTAAGCAAACCCAGTTTTTTTCAATCTTTCCTCATAGGTCATGTTTTCTAGACCGTTAATCATTTTTGTTGCTCTCCTCTGGACTTTCTCCAATTTGTCCACATCTTTCCTGAAATGTGATGCCCAAAACTCGACTCCAGTCGAGGCCTTATCAGCGCAGAGGGTATTGGAAGAATTACTTCTTGTGTCTTGCTTACAACACTCCTGCTAATACATCCCGGAATGATATTTGCTCTTTTTGCAAAAGTGTTACACTGTTGACATATTTAGCTTGTGATCCACTATGACCCCCAGATCCCTTTCTGCAGTACTCCTTCTTAGGCAGTCATTTCCCATTTTGTATGTGTACAATTGATTGCTCCTTCCTAAGTGGAGTACTTTGCATTTGTCCTTATTGAATTTCATCCTATTTACTTCAGACCATTTCTCCAGTTTGTCCAGATAATTTGAATTTTAATCCTATCTTCCAAAGCTCTTGCAACCCCTCCCAGCTTGGTATCATCCATAAACTTTATATGTGTACTCTCTATGCCATTATCTAAATCATTGATGAAGATATTGAACAGAACCGGACCCAGAACTGATCCCTGTGGGACCCCACTTGATATGCCCTTCCAGCTTGACTGTGAACCACTGATACCTACTCTCTAGGAATGGTTATCCAACCAGTTATGCACCCACCTTATAGTAGTTCCATTTAGGTTGTATTTCCCTAAGTTGTTTATGAGAATGTCATGCAAGACAGTATCGAGAGCCTTACTAAAGTCAAGATATACCATGTTTACCGCTTTCCCCCATCCACAAGGCTTGTTAACCTGACATAGAAAGTATTAGGTTGATTTGACATGCTTTGTTCTTGACAAATACATGTTGACTGTTACTTATCACTGTATTATCTTCTAGGTGTTTGCAAATTGATTGTTTATTTGCTCCATTATCTTTCTGGGTACTGAATTTAAGCTAACTGGTCTGTAATTTCCTGGGTTGTCCTTATTTCCCTTTTTATAGATTGGCACTATATTTGCCCTCTTCCAGTCCTCTCCCATCTTCCAGGAGTTTTCAAAGATAATCACTAGTGGCTCAGATATGGGAGTATTCTAGGATGTATTTCATCAGAACCATATGCCTAAGATTGGGAACCAAAGGCAACAAACCAGACACCCTTACGCGTTTGCCACACAGCACCCTGGCTCATTAAGGCTCTGGACATCCTGCTTTAAGGAAGATTCTTTGGAAACCAGACTGGCCAGTGTACAGTCTCAGTCTATGAAGGAAAATTAAGGAAAATTATCTGTTCTTCTTCAAGTGCTTGCTCATGTCCATTCCATATCAGGTGTGTCTGCTTACCACATGCACCGGTGCCAGAAGTTTTTCCCTGAGCAGTATCCGTAGGACTATCTCTGGCGCCCTCTGGAGTGGCGCGCATATGTGCTGGTATAAGGGGCACCGCCACACACCCCCTTCAGTTCCTTCTTGCCAGAATTCCAACATCAGGGAAAGAGGGTGAGTCATGAAATGGACATGAGCATCACATCTCAAAGAACAACAGTTATGAAAGGCAGGTAACCATTTTTTCTTCTTTGAATGCTTGCTCATATCCATTCCATTGGATATTAGTAAACCCTATTTCACTAGGAGAGTGGCACTGGAATGGGTTACCTAGGGAGGTGGTGGAATCTCCATCCTTAGAGGTTTTTAAGACCCGGCTTGACAAAGCCCTGGCTGGGATGATTTAGTTGGTGTTGGTCCTGCTTTGAGCAGGGGGTTGGACTAGATGACCTCCTGAGGTCTCTTCCAACCCTAATATTCTATGATTCTATGAGATGTGTGTGCTCGCCACATGCACTTGTGCCAGAAGTTTTCCTCCCAGTGGTATCCATAGGCAGGCTCTGGCACCCTTTGGAGTCGTGAGCGTATGCGCCAGTATAAGGGATGACGTTCCCCCACCCATCCCCGTTCAGTTCCTTCTTACCACCAGTGATGGTGCTGGAATGTCTTCTTGCCTTGGCAAGTGTTTATTTCAGTGGTTCTCTTCGATCCTCATGTATATAGTTAACTGTAGTAGTTTGTTAGTAGTTTTAGTATTTAGGTTTAGGTGAGGTAGTCCCCTAAGGGACTTAGCCTTGGGATAGTGCATGCCCCGGTTCCCAGGCCATGTGAGTGGTGCAAGAAGCTCATGGGCAAGGTAATGCAGGTGTTGACAGACAACACAGCTTCGATGTTCTATGTCAGCAAGCAAGGGGGAGCATGGTCATTGGCCCTCTGTCAAGAAGCCCTTCCATCTGGAAGCCTCTGATCTCCCCGGGGTCCTGAACACACTAGCAGATTGCCTCAGCAGGTCATTCTTCTATCACCATGAGTGGTCCCTCCACCCAGAAGTCGTCAGGACCATCTTCCACAGGTGGGGAACTCCTCAAGTGGACCTATTTGCTACCAGGCAAAACAGAAAATGCCACCGATTTTGCTCCCTAACAGGTCTCAACAGCTGTTCACTATCCGATGCCTTTCTCCTGTCATGGGCAGGCGACCTGATGTATGCCTTCCCACCTATCCCACTTATCAGCAAGGTCCTTCTGAAGATCAAGACTGGACAAAGTGCAAGTCATTATGATAGCCCTGCATGGCCTCACCAGTATTGGTTCGGCACGCTCATGGACTTAGTGGTGGAGCCCCATAGACGCTTCCCAACCACCCAGACCTGCTCTCATATGACCACGGATGGTTGCTGCACCCGAACCTTGCTTCTCTGCACCTGACAGCATGGATGCTGTGTAGCTAAGCCTCAAGAAACAGGCCTGCTCTGCACAGGTCCAGCAGATCCTATTAGAAAGCAGAAAACCCTCCACCAGAGCAACTTACCTGGCTAAGTGGAAGCGCTTTGCCTGCTGGGTGTCAGAACAGAAATTTTCTCCAGCTCAGACTTCTTTACAATCCATTCTGGAATACCTGCTCCATTTAAAGCACCGAGGTCTGGCACTTTCATTGATCAAGATGCACCTGGCAGCCATATCAGCTTTCCACCCTCACATTCAGGGTAGATCAGTCTTCTCTCATGCAATGACGATCAGGTTCCTTAAGGGTCTTGAAATATTCTTCCCACATATTCATGATCCAGTCCCTCAAGGAGATATCAACCTGGTCTTTTCCAGGCTCACTGGTACCCCCTTCGAGCCCTTGGCTTCTTGCTCTCTCCTACATCTATTCCAACGAGGAGAGGCGTCTGCATATTCTCGACATCAGATGTGTCCTGGCCTTCTACCTTGAGTGAACCAAACCCTTCCACAGGTCTACTCAACTTTTCATTGCAGTGGCTGACAGGAGGAAGGGATTCCGGTGTCCTCTCCAAGAAGTTTGTCCTGGATAACCGCCTACATCCATACCTGCTATGAGCAGGCAAAAGCTGTGTCTCCACCGATAGTGACAACTCATTCAACAAGAGCAAAGGAGTTAGCAGCAGCTTTCCTGGTACGCGCCCCAATCCAAGACTTCTGCAGGGCCATGACATGGTTGTCTGCCCATACCTTCATGACCTACTATGCCGTCACTCAGCAGGCTCGAGACGATGCTGGCTTTGGCAGAGCGGTATTACAATCGACGCATCCATGAACTCCTGCTCACCTCCAGTGGCACTGCTTGTAAGTCACCTGACATGGAATGGACATGAGCAAGCACTCGGAGAAGAAAAACAGTTACCTACCTCTCGTAACTGTTGTTCTTTGAGATGTGTTGCTCATGTCCATTCCATGACCCACCCTCCTTCCCCTCTGTTGGAGTTCCAGCAAGAAGGAACTGAATGGGGGGAGCCAGTAGCATCCCTTATACCAGCGCATACACACATGACTCTAGAGGGCGCCAGAACCAGCCCTACGGATATCACTGGGGGGAAAAACTTCCAGTGCTGGTGCATGTGGCGAGCATACATCCCTGACATGGAATGGACATGAGCAACACATCTCGAAGAACAGCAGTTATGAGAGGTAAGAAACCGTTTTATACTTGTTTTTCCACATTCTCAGATACCAGGATGGAATGTGGCGTAGAGCAGGGGTTCTCTGTTTTTCTTTGAGGTCCCCCCACACCCCTCCAAACAGGCTATAAAAATTCCAGGGCCCAGTGGCTCCTGGCTTCAGCCGCAGGGGGGGACGAGTGGTGATCAAAAAAATCATCTCAACCTGGGTGGTTCCTTTTGTTAATGGAGCATAGAGCTTTTCACCTCTGAGTCACCAGCTCATATCAGTGGTAGCAAACCATGTAACTATTTGATGGCCTATATGAAATGAGAATAATTTGTCTAGTTCCTTGTAGTCAGGTGGCCATATTATATGTAAAGAATTCAGGATTTAGCCCTGAGTACTTCATTTCGTACCTTTTCTGTTATGTATAAATGAGTTGCTTTGAAATTGATATGATCTATCTTTTCTGAGATTGTCTTTGAGGACTTAAGCTACAATACAATACATCATGTGAGGCTGGAAGAAGGTGCAGGGAGGGCCAGGGCCAATGTGCTAAGCTGCATCTTCATATTCTCTATGTACCAAGAGCAGTAATACATGCACCTTGTGAGAGCATAAAATCTAGGGATCTTAATTTTTGGACCTAAATAATTTTAAAATGATAACCTGGAGCCCGGTGTGGTTCCTGAGGTCTACAAAACATTCTGAGAACCCAAGATTGGGAGGGGAAACTGCCCCATGGTTCAGGTCTAGTGTTAGTGATTTTTACAATCATGTTCTAGTTAATGATTTTTACAATTGTGGGTTTGAATCCAGATCATGGATTTGAATCCAATTTACAGAGCTAAGTACTCGGATACTATGGTAATGGGAACTGCATACATCACTAGATAGATGAGGATCTCCGTTTTATGAAGTGGAGAGCAGAATGAAACACTGATTCATGATATTAATAAGCTTCCAAAAGCCATGAAGGTATCATGCAAGTTTATTCCTAACCTTACAAATGAGTGTTTGTCTCTGGTTACCCATGCGACCAACTTATTTTAATGGGAGTTGTGTGGCTGAATTTCCCCTAGTCTTGCATGTGCCTCTGACTGTTTAAAAATAGCGTAAACTTAGAGAGTTGGATGGACACAAGCAGTTCTGGTAAAGGAAATGCTGTTTGTGCTCTGTACTTGATTATGAATATCAACAGCATTCTGATGTTTCCTGTTTCGGTATTTTCCTTAATGATGGTAATAGCTCAAAAATATTTCAGACCAGATTGTAGGCAGGATTACAGCTTGTGGGAGTGGATCAAATTACTGACTAAAGAAAACATGCATGTTTTGTTCTCTCACCCAGTGGGGAAAATTCAGCTCTGGTGGATGTCCACTAACTTCTGAGGAGTTAACACCAAGCATGAATTTGGTCTGCTGAGTGTGCTCTTCTGAATGCACTGCCTGCTGTTTTGCTCATTGACATGACAACACCCTTTGGAGGGTTCTGTTTTCTGCCATTTGAGTGTGGTAGCTCTAGAATGTTGACACACATGCTGAATTCCTACTTAGGTTAGTGTGACTAGCAGAGAGTTTATGCCTGTTAGCATTTCCATTCATTCATTCACTGTACTTTTGTCCAGTTCAGGTGGGAGGGGATTTTAAAAAGCAGTTCCCAAGTATAAAAGTAAAGTTCTCTTCTAAGTCACTGCTAAAGCTCCCATTGTCTTCAGTGCTGGACAGTCAAGCTCCATGTCTCATGCTCCTTTCATAGTCAAAAACAAAGAAAACAAAATCCCTGATCTATAATAGCTGGCATGCTCCAGCAGACTCAAGACTGTTCCATCTTACTACATATATAAGCAAGTGCAGTCTTCATCGCCTCCATCCCCAAATTCCCCCTCTGGCTCTGTATTTCTTTCAGTATCCAGAGGTGCTGCCCTTTATTGGTTAAAGAGAATGACCCCAAAACGAAAATCCTGGATCAAATCTGGTTTCAGATCAGGATTGAAAGCTTGATCCAAAGACCCGTTCCAGACTTTTTGGGGAAAGTTTGGATTCTTCACCCAAATTCTTATCACCAAGTTCAGGAGTTTCACAACCAGGGTTTTGCGCCTGCTCTATCCTTTGGAGAGATGAAGTTTTGGCTCTGGCACTGGACTTTTTGATCTGAACTCTTGTCCTATTTTAATTAGGGTTTGTGCTCCTTTTTTTTTTTTTTTTTTTTTAAATTGGGATTCTTGGGCAAAGCAAAATATCTTTTTCCAGCTGTATATGATCAAAATGAGCATGCGATTTTTCCTTTAAGGGTATGAGAAGTAGGAGAGAAGTGGCAGATAGGAGAGCACCACCAGGACACTGGGAACTCAGACTGTGTTGGGAGCCATTGGTGATGGGAAAAGATTCAGTAGGACCAACAGACAGAACACTCAAGGAAGGGAAAACCCAAGTAAAACAGCCAAATTCTCATACAGCCAAAATAATCACTCAACTCCACTAGCTCCAGTGCAGATGCATCTGTTGAATTTGACCCAAGCCAAATACACAAGCTTTCTGTGTGGCTCTAGAATAGATACACATAAAATGGATTTGGATGATCCAGACGAAAGCTTTTTTTACTGGCTAGCTCAAGCTGGTGTTAATTGTAATATCCTTGGCTCTCACAATATGACTGAGCAAACAAGAAGTTCTGACCCATATGCCATGCTGGTATGTAACCAGGAACAACCAAAAGGCAACATTTTGCATGTCTCTATCAAAAAATATTTTTTTCTCTGAGTAATCCTCTCTCCACTGTGATGAAAGCATGTGTGGATTGCAATAGTATGACGATATTTGCAGAAAGGAATACAACTATGGCCGTGGCTACACAAAACTTCAAAGTGTTGCCGTGGGTGTGGTCGCACATGTACTCCACCTCCATGAGGGGATTATCTTACAGCGCTGGAGGCGTGGCTCACACTGGCGCTTTACAGTGCTGTAACTTGCTGCGCTCAGGGGGGTGTTTTTTCACACCCCTGAGCGAGAAAGTTGCAGCGCTGTAAAGCGCCAGTGTAGCCATAGTCACCTCTCTTCCTACTCTCACCATCTCCTTCATCAAATTTCTAGCTGCCCTTTCATGCCAGCATGTAAATTCTTATCACACCTTTTTAATTTAAAAAAGTCTGTTACTCTGGCAGAACTGGTGCCAAGAAGTGAAGCTGTGCATTCGTTCTCTTAAGCTGCCAAGAGCACAGGGAAGTATGGTCTCCTACCAGGTTATATTACAACAAAAGTAAACAATGCAATAACCCAAACACTGTCAGGTATTATGAGAAGGAAGGGTGGGTGGGTGGGGTGGGGTGTAAAAAAGATTTAACTGTTCTGTGTCATGCAGGTACACTTGCTACCGGAGGCACTGATTAGTTTGGACTGGTGAGGACTGGTTTTGTGATGTCATAATAGAGTAGAATGTATGTTCTAAGAACAGATCCCTGTGAATTCTGTTGACTCTCTTAACTTTGCCTTGTGCTGTCTTGCCAGCAGGAATTTTCCAGCCCTGTCAGCTTACTAATAATGCTCTTGGCCCTGGGAAAAGACTGATGCTTAGTGCATGTCTATATATGGGCATGCAGATTGTCTAATCCTCAGATGCAGCTCTGGAGCCCAAGAAGAGCTCTTTGTTGCTTTCTGGGACTTCCTCTGTGTTACAGCACTCCTGTGTGAAATTTACTAATGATTGCTGAAGTCAAAACCATTTGCCAGTCAAGCCTGGGGTTTTCCCTGTTTTATGGCCTCTTTCCTTCATGTGAAAATAGCGATCTGTCTAGCTGACCAGTGGAAAAACCATGGCAGTCTGAACAGTCAGATGGGGATTAATACGTGGGGATTGTAATGAATGGCAAGTGTGTGACTTGCTGCCTTTCTGAATAGAATCAGCTCAAATCTGTTATAGGCCCTAGAATCGATTGCTAACAGCTAACAGAGTGGTACCTTTTAAGTCATGTGGTAAAGGCCTGTGCTTTTAGAGCAAGAAGACCGTTCTAGCCCCACTGCCTCCACAAAGTTCCAAACAGCCATATTGCACAGCCTCATGATGCCCCTGGAGTCCTAGCTGGCCACAGATTGGGTACAGTATTTAAATAGCATCTATGTGGGAAAGTGAGTCAGCCATATAATGAATGACACACAAGTTACTGCCTCATATCTGTACCCTGGGGCTCACACTTTGCTATGATGATAGTTGAAAGCCTGGTTAAACAGGCTTACATCATGCCCTGAAGGTGACTATGCTTAGCCATCAAACCAGCACCTTTCACAGCTTGTTAAACCTCCCTTCTAAAAATGTTTGAGAGGGGGATGGTATCTTCTGTTTTCTCACACACTCAGCTCCCACCCCAGAAAGGGACAGGACAGCTGTATTAAGTCTTGTACTGTGCCAGGAACGTTCTTGTGTTAGCGCTTTGGTTAATTCTTTGAGATTTTACTTGGTCGCTTTCAGCCCAGGGTTTGAAGTGGGAATGTAAATCTGCCCTTTTCACAGTATGTATTTATACAATCCCTGATTACAGAATTAGATCTGCATTGTCCAGCTCTGAACTTTCCCCACCATTCAGGCCCATTTCTGTATGCAGAATACTGACAGCAAAATGGGATCTAGACTCTTATGTTTACAGAACATCATGTTCAGGGCAAACTTTGTGAAATGTTGTATTTATGAAATATATCTTCATACTTCTGTCTTAATTCGTATGCGCTTTCCCTCTTCTCCTTCCTACCAATTCCTTCCCTGATTCATTGTAGATATATTTCAGGAGCTGAGAGAATTCTTTTCTGATCCAGTGTCTTGGTCTCTGCCTGGGGGTGGGGGCCCCAGCAAACTGGTGACTTTTCCTCTGTGTCTGTAGTGCTCGCCCTGTTGTGGTGAACTACATCACATAGAAATCTGAACTGCAAACATGTGACGGGAACATTTTCCACACGCCCATGTTTGCTGCTGGCACACAAACCCTGGATGAGTTTTGTGTCAGCCCCAGAAGGAAACTTGCCCAGTCCCTCTCTTCCTCCTGCACCCTGACATTGAAACTCTTTTTTGTTTTGGGTGAGGCTGAGTTTAAAGGAAGTTCTATGTAAACCAAATTGTGAATCACAAATCTCTGAGACTTTAGTCTGGGATCTGTAAAAGATCCTTAGTGTCCAAATCCTATTGTCTTTCAATGAGAGTTGGGTGTCTAAGGGTATGTCTACACTACGAGAGTAGTTCGATTTTACTTAAAGCGAATTTGTGGAACCGATATTACAAAGTCGAACGTGTGTATCCACACTAAGGACAGTAATTCGACTTTGTGAGTCCACACTAATGGGGCAAGCGTCGACATTGGAAGCGGTGCACTGTGGGCAGCTATCCCACAGTTCCCGCAGTCCCCGCTGCCCATTGGAATTCTGGGTCGAGCCCCCAATGCCTGCTGGGGCAAAAAATGTGTCGAGGGTGGTTTTGGGTAACTGTCGTCATTCAACCCTCACTCCCGCCCTCCCTCCGTGAAAGCGCCGGCGGGCAATCAGTTCACGCACTTTTCTGGTGATTGACAGCGCGGACGCCACAGCACTGCGAGCATGGAGCCCACTGTGATCATTGCTGCAGTTATGGCCGTTGTCAACACCTCGCACCTTATCATCCACCTTTTTCAGAGGCAGATGCTGAGAAATCGGGCGAGGAGGCTACGGCAGCGCGGTGAGGACATTAAGTCTGAGAGGGGCACAGACCTCTCACAAAGCACGGGACCCCGCACCATGAACATCATGGTGGCAATGGGTCATGTTGATGCTGTGGAACGGCGATTCTGGGCCCGGGAAACAAGCACGGACTGGTGGGACCCCACAGTGCTGCAGGTCTGGGATGAATGCGAAACTTTCGGATGCGTAAGGGAACTTTCCTGGAACTTTGTGAGTTGCTGTCCCCTGCCCTGAAGCGCAAGGACACCCGGATGCGAGCAGCCCTGACTGTCCAGAAGCGAGTGGCCATAGCCCTCTGGAAGCTTGCAACGCCAGACAGCTACCGGTCAGTTGCAAATCACTTTGGAGTGGGCAAATCTACCGTGGGGGTTGCTGTGATGCAAGTAGCCAACGCAATCGTTGAGCTAATGCTCTCAAAGGTAGTGACCCTGGAAAACGTGCAGGTGATCATAGATGGCTTCGCTGCGATGGGATTCCCAAACTGCGGTGGGGCTATAGATGGAACTCTCATCCCTATCCTGGGACCGGCCCTCCAGGCCAGCCAGTACATTAACCGAAAGGGTTACTTTTCAATGGTGCTGCAAGCACTGGTGGACCATAGGGGACGTTTTACCAACATCAACGTCGGATGGCCGGGCAAGGTTCATGATGCTCGCGTTTTCAGGAACTCTGGTCTGTTTAGACGGCTGCAGGTAGGTATTTACTTCCCGGACCACAAAATAACTGTTGGTGATGTGGAGATGCTTATAGTCATCCTCGGGGACCCAGCCTACCCGCTAATGCCCTGGCTCATGAAGCCCTATACAGGTGCCCTGGACAGTGAAAAAGAACTCTTCAACTACCGGCTGAGCAAATGCAGAATGGTGGTGGAGTGTGCTTTTGGACGTCTGAAGGGGAGATGGAGAAGCTTACTGACTGGCTCTGATCTCAGCGAAACCAATATCCCCATTGTTATTGCAGCTTGCTGTGTGCTCTACAATCTCTGTGAGAGCAAGGGGGAGACGTTTATGGCAGGGTGGGAGGTTGAGGCAAATCGCCTGGCTGCTGATTACGCCCAGCCAGACAGCCGGGCAATTAGAAGAGCCCAGCGGGACGCGCTGTGCATCCGGGAAGCTTTGAAAGCTAGGTTCCAGAATGAGCAAGGTAACCTGTGACTATTAAGTTTGTTTAAACAGAAGCTGAACCTGCCCCCGTTTCTTTACCCAGTTAATGTTGACTATCCTCTCCAGTTACCAACCCCCTTCCCGCCCCTTCCAACACACCTTTAAAAATAAAATAAATGAAACTTTGTTCATTAACACAGTTTTCTTTATTAAGGATTTCGTGGTAAAGTGTTGAAACTGGGATGCAGACTGGTGGGGAGCGGGTGTCGTGATGGGAAGGACGCTTCTAAACTCGAGGCTCCTGCTCCTAGAGCGGTCCGCAGTGGTGGACTGGTTGTTTCAACAGAGCCTGCCACCCCTCCTTTTCGGGACTCTGTGTGTGGGGGCTATGTGACTTTGTGGCGGGGGAGGGCGGTTACAGATCCCCTGCTGCGTGGCTCTGTCATCCAGGCTAAGGACCGCTGCATAAGATCTGTAACTGCCCTCCCCTGCAACAAACTCACATAGCCCCCCCACACAGAACATGAAAACCACCTCCCAGACTGACCAGGGTGCCTAGTGACTGCAATGTGTGTGTGACCTTCTGCTGAACCTGCCCCCGTGTCTGTACCCTGGTAAAGGTGACTGTCCTCTCCAATTACCAACCCCTTTCCCCCCCCTTCAAACACACTGTCCTCTAAAAGAACATGACGGAAACAGTAATTAACAGAAACTTATTTTTTATTAACAACTATACAGGGAGGGGATGAAACTGGGACGGGGGCTTGGGTGAGGTGCTTTTGGAGTGAAGGAAAAGACTTATCAAATCTTTGGGAATGAGAGCCTTCTGTTACTTGAGCAGTCTGCAGGGGTGGAGTGACTGTTTTCACGGCCCCTGCCGCCCCTCCTTCTTGGGACTTTGGGTGAGGGGGGGATGGGACTTTGTGCCGGGGGAGGGCGGTTAGAGAGAGAATGCAGCGGGGCTCTGTCCTCCTGCCTCCGGTCCTGCAGAACATCTACAAGGCGCCGGAGCGTGTCCGTTTGCTCCCTCATTAGTCCAAGCAGCGTTTGAGTTGCCTGCTGGTCTTCCTGCCGCCACCTGTCCTCCCGTTCGCTGTGTGATCGCTGGTATTGCGACATGTTCTCCCTCCACTGGGTCTGCTGTGCCGCCTCGGCTCGGGAGCAGCCCATAAGTTCTGAGAACATCTCGTCCCGTGTCCTTCTCTTTCGTCGCCTGATCTGCGCCAGCCTCTGGGAGGGGGATGCCGGGGTAGCTCAGGAGACACTCGCAGCTGTGGAATGGGAAAAAGGGAGTGAATTCCTCAGAAAGATACAGTTTTGCTAACAATGAATATGGTATTTCTCTGTGAACAAGACCATGCACAGCACCTATCACATGCGCACTCAGTACAAGGTCGAATTTTCGGCCTTCCCATTGAGTCCCTGGGGTCTTGCTGTACAGATCACACAAGTGGGGCCGGAGAACGGAATTCGGCTAGCAGGCGGACATGGTAAGCCGTAGACTTTTGGCTGCTTAAAGCTTAATTTATAGCAGTGCCCTCCTTTCACGTTCCAAGCAATGCTCCTAGCGTTGGCCAGTTCCTGCTGCCGGCAATCCGGCAAGCATGAACTCTGCCCCTGTCCCACCCCCCTCGCGGCTGTCCCCGGGAAAGATCCCTGCATGCTGCCCCTGTCACACCTCCACCGCGTGGCTGTAAACGGCCGGTTACAGTTATGTAAAAGAACAGGCAATCAGTCCGAATACTAACATTCCCCTAATTCAAAGCAGGTCACCATGAGTGATATCACTCTGATGAGGATTTCGGAGACAGAGAAAGACCGCAGGCTGCGTGAATGCCAGCAAGCACCAGGGCCGTATGCCACCATGCTTTGCGAGGCAATGATCCCGGAGTACTTGCTGCTAGCCTGGCGCGGAAAAGTTTTCTACCATGGAGGACGCAATAAGGCCGCTCTACCCAGGAACCTGATGCAAAGGCTTTCACAATACCTCCAGGAGACCTTCGTGGAGATGTCCCAGGAGGATTTCTGCTCTATCCCCGGACATATTGACAGAATTTTCCAGTAGCTGCGCTGACAAGGACTAAAAACTAAAGCGCCTAGGACAAACTAATCATGAAAAACCCATTGTTAAGATACCATTCCTATTCTGTTCAAAATAAATGTTTAAAACACTTACCTACTGATGTTTCCCCTGATTCACGGTCTGGGTTACCGCCTTGGGAGGGTTGGTAGGGGATCTCCGTGAGGGTGATGAAGAGATCCTGGCTGTCGGGGAAATCAGCGTTGAAAGTGCTGTCGACTGCCTCGTCCTCCTCATCTCCTTCCTCATCTTCCCCATCCGCGAACATCTCCGAGGAAGCAGCCGTCGACAATACCCCATCGTCAGAGTCCACGGACAGTGGTGGGGTAGTGGTGGCGGCCGCACCTAGAATGGAATGCAGTGCCTCGTAGAAACGGCATGTCTGGGGCTGGGATCCGGAGCGTCCGTTTGACACTTTGGTCTTCTGGTACCCTTGTCTCAGCTCCTTGATTTTCACGCAGCACTGCGTTGCATCCCGGCTGTATCCTCTCTCCGTCATGGCTTTGGAGATCTTCTCGTAGATCTTCGCATTCCGTTTTTTCGATCGCAGCTCCGAAAGCACGGACTCATCGCCCCACACAGCGATCAGATCCAAGACTTCCCGATCAGTCCATGCTGGGGCCCTCTTTCTATTCTGCGATTGCATGGTCACCTCTGCTGGAGAGCTCTGCGTCGTTGCCAGTGCTGCTCAGCTCGCCACGATGTCCAAACAGGAAATGAGATTCAAACTGGCCAGACAGGAAAAGGAATTCAAATTTTCCCGGGGCTTTTCCTGTGTGGCTGGTCAGAGCATCCGAGCTCGGACTGCTGTCCAGAGCGTCAACAGAGTGGTGCACTGTGGGATAGCTCCCGGAGCTACTAGCGTCGAATTACATCCACACCTACCCTAATTCGACATGGCCATGTCGAATTTAGCGCTACTCCCCTCGTCGTGGAGGAGTACAGAAATCGATTTAAAGAGACCTCTATGTCGAAATAAATAGCTTCGTTGTGTGGACGGGTGCAGGGTTAATTCGAGTTAACGCTGCTAAATTCAACATAATCTCCTAGTGTAGACCAGGCCTAATTCTCATAGGTGCCTTTATAAAACCCCATCCCTAGCACTGGTGAAAAGTGCAGGCTTGACAGCCCTACAAACAGGGACAATGTCAGAAGCAACCTTGTCTTCTCTGTGTTCCTCATGTATACCTCTGTCCTGAGCAGAAGGGTCAGAGCTGAAAAGTCCCTTTGTAACCATTCAGTCTGGCTCATGTTACATCTTTGTGGGTGTGCGGGACTGGTGATTAGAGCCAGTCCTGTTGGTACTTTTTTGTGGGTTGAATTCCTTTCCCCAGGAGCTGGTTTGAGACCACCAGTTCGTTGGTGGCCTGTGGCCAAACAACTGTCCAGTGGGTGTTCAGCCTCCGCCATCTGAGCAAAATTTGAAAAGATGCCACCATCTGGGTTGGATTTAACTGATCACTTATTAGTAACAGGTTTCAGAGGGGTAGCCATGTTAGTCTGTAACAGCAAAAACAACGAGGAGTCCTTGTGGCACCTTAGAGACGAACAAATTATTTGGGCATAAGCTTTCGTAAATCACTTCATCAGACGCATGGAGTGAAAAATTCAATAGGCAGGTATAAATATACAGCACATGAAAAGATGGCAGTTGCCTTACCAAGTGGGGGGTCAGTGCTAACGAGGCCAATTCAGTCATGGTGGATGTGGCCCATTCCCAACAGTTGACAAGAAGGTGTGAGTGTCAACTGTTGGGAATGGGCCACATCCACCCTAATTGAATTGGCCTCGTTAGCACTGACCTCCCACTTGGTAAGGCAACTCCCATCTTTTCATGTGCTATGTATTTATACCTGCCTACTGAATTTTTCACTCCATGCATCTGATGAAGTGGGTTTTAGCCCACGAAAGCTTATGCCCAAATAAATTTGTTAGTCTCTAAGGTGCCACAAGGACTCCTCGTTGTTTTTATTTATTAGTAAGAGGCTCTTGTTGCCTATTACTAATCTAACCAGTCATCCGACTGCACAGACTTTATTTATATACTCTATAGTGTGTAGATGGAGAAGGCCTTCACTTAAATCTGTTAGAAGAATTCACTCTTTAAAAACTGTTAGTGCTAAATTCTCTCCTCTTCACACCTTATCTGGTGCCATAAATTGCTCACTGAGTGATTGACTGAAGGATTTTGTAGCAGCTGTTGTGAAGACAAAGGGAAACTTTATCCTCACAGGCCACAGGGAGATAAAAATGTTGACTATTTCACCTTTTTGTTTGGATAACTTTTAACTTGGATAGAAAGTGAAGCTGGGGATGACCTTGCTGTTTCTATTTATATCCAGTGACAAATTGGGATGGTTACAGACTTGGAAACCAAAATGTTTTCTTTTTAATGTGAAAGCAAATCTGATAGTTCCATAAAGTAGTTTGTCTTTAACGCCAAAGTTACCTTCTGTGGTCTGTGTACCTGAGCTAGGCTCTCTGCTGTCTCATCTCATGCATGGAGCCAGGAGTCCTGTGTGTTGTAGGTACAGTGGAAGGTCAGGCCTTGGCTACACTTGCAGATGTACAGCGCTGTGAGTTAAACATGACTTTGTGCAGCTGAGTAGGGAAAGTGCTGCAGTCTGTCCACACTGACAGCTGCCAGCGCACTGTCATAGCCACATTTGCGGCAATTGCAGCGCTATTGGGAGCGGTGCATTATGGGCAGCTATCCCACAGAGCACCTCTTCCCATTCTGGCGCCATGGGTTGTGGGAAGGGGGCGTGGGTGCGGGGCATTCTGGGTCCTGTCCCAACGCCCCATGATGCATCGCTTCGCATCCCAGAAATCCCTTTGTTTCCGTCCACCTTTGGCGCCATCTTTCAACGGTTTCTGTGCAGCGCGATCTGTCTGCGCGAAATGGAGCCCGAACTGCTGAGGCATATGCTGACTTATCTTGCCAGCACGGCACGTTTGGCTGTCGAACTATTCCTTAAGATCCAAAGTGAGAGTGAGGAGTCCGACGATGCTATCGAGCTGCGTAATGCGTACGACACGAAATTGCTCATGGCATTCACAGACATGCACAGCACCGTGGAATGCCGCTTTTGGGCTTGGGAAACAAGCACCGAGTGGTGGGATCGCATCGTCATGGAAGTCTGGGATGACGAGCAGTGGCTGCAGAACTTTCGGATGAGAAAAGCCACTTTCACGGGACTGTGTGAGGAGCTTGCCCCCACCCTGTGGCGCAAGGACACGAGATTGAGAGCTGCCCTGCCAGTGGAGAAGCGGGTGGCTATTGCAATCTGGAAGCTGGCAACTCCAGACAGCTACCGGTCGGTCGCAAACCAGTTTGGAGTGGGAAAGTCGACCGTTGGAATCGTGTTGATGCAAGTTTGCAAGGCCATTAATCGCATCCTACTCAGAAGAACCGTGACTCTGGGTAACGTGCAGGAAATAGTGGATGGCTTTGCATAAATGGGGTTCCCTAACTGTGGAGGGGCGATAGATGGGACGCATATTCCTATTCTGGCACCACACCACCTAGGATCCGAGTACGTTAATCGGAAGGGGTATTTCTCTATGGTTCTCCAGGCGCTTGTGGATCACCGTGGGCGTTTCATTGACATTAACACAGGCTGGCCCGGAAAGGTGCATGACGCATGCATCTTTCGGAACACTTGGCTGTTCAGGAAGATGCAGGCCGGGACTTTTTTCCCAGAGCGGAAGATCATGGTAGGCGAAGTCGAAATGCCCATTGTGATCCTTGGAGATCCCGCTTACCCGTTAATGCCGTGGCTCATGAAACCCTACACAGGGAGCCTTGACAGCAGCAAGGAACAGTTCAACTACAGGCTGAGCCGGTGCCGAATGACTGTGGAGTGTGCCTTTGGCCGTTTAAAGGGCCGCTGGCGATCTCTGTATGGGAAGCTGGACTTGGCCGAAAACAGCATCCCTGCGGTTATATCCGCGTGCTGTGCCCTCCATAATATTTGTGAAGGGAAGGGTGAAAGCTTCACTCAGGCATGGACCTCCGAGGTTCAACACCTGGAGGCTGAATTTGCACAGCCAGAGAGCAGGGCTATTACAGGGGCCCAGCGCGGGGCTGCAAGGATTAGGGATGCCTTGAGGGAGCAATTTGAGGCTGAAAACCAGCAGTGATATCTGGTGCCCTGCACGGGAGTGAAGTGCAGTAGTTCCAATCTTTAGGAATCAGTGTTTGCTAAGCAGACAAGCAGACCTGCAGTGCCTGTTTATTTCCTGGGCTAAGGAGTCTTTTACTTTATGCAATAATAAAGAATGTTTGCAAAGCCAAAAAATCCATTTATTGAAAAGAAACAAGGGGGTGGAGTGGGGAACGGTACAATCACAGATTCGCGTATGTCCTGTCTGGTGTGCTGTGCAGTGAGTGCTGCACTTCAGGATAGCTATACTACATGATGATGGGGGTTGAGTGCAGAGGGTAAGGGTCGTGGTTTTCAGGGCTGGGTAGTGAAGATACTGGTGTTGGAGGCAGCAGGTGGCGTGAAGAACACAGAAGTTGGGGAAAGTGGGTTGGAGGTGACAGTGGGGCACAACAGAAAGAGTTTTGGGACAAGGGCTGTAGGGGGGGATGGCGTTTGCGGTACTGCTCCTCTTTCTGCATGGCTACGAGCTCCTGGATAGCGTCTGCTTGGCGCTCCAAGATGCTTATGAGCCAATCCGTGCTTTGCCGCCGGTGCGCTGCATTTTCCTGGCGGATCCTGCTTTCTCTCTCCCTCCAGTTCTGTGCTTTCTCATTCTCTTTAATAGATTGCCGCATCACTTCTTGCAGCATGTCTTCTTTGCTTTTTCACGGTCTCTTCCTGAGTCTTTGCAGTCTCTGAGCAGGCGATAAGAGGGACGGCTGAGGTCTCAAGGTTGATGCTGCTGTATAGGCAAAATGCAACATTTAACAGAGGCAGCATTGTTTATACCAGACAGAGTAATGATTTCCCCCGCACTTAAGGAGTAGAAAACACACAGGGTCTGCACAATTGCATAATTTTCCCATCCGAAACAGAGCACACACATCCCACGGGAGCCTCAAAATGTTGAGTAAGGGGGACTGATTGTTTCAGGGCTGCACTGTCCTCTGGGTTTCTGTGCCTTGGGGAGAGCCAACCGCTTCAGGGGGCAGCTACGCTGAACACTGTCCCAACATTTTCCACAGGAGTTCGTCCTGGACGATATCTCGCTGCTGAGGGTGAACGGGAAGCAAGGGAGGGTCTTCTACTGCAATGCGGCTTCCGCCCTGGCCCATATGCAGCTTGCCTGTGTGCAGCAATGGTCCCCTCGCGGCACAGTGGCGCGGACACGTTAGCCTGGCTGGGACAAGGACCACGGTTCCTCTCCCGATAAACCTGTGCAAGCGCATTGCACACGTTCTGAATGAGACATTCGAGGAGATTACCAAGGCCGATTACCGCGATGTGATAAACCACATCAATGCACTATTCCGCATCTAGGCATGCATGCCTAACCCTCCTCTCCCAAAGAGCCCGCACTGAAAAAATTCCTTCCTGAAAAAAAACCCGCTTACCGGGAACCTGCTCTTCTGTTTGTCCTCCACCAAGTACCGGCCGCTGCGACTGGCTACCTTCCTTCCTCCTGGCTCGAGAAGAGCTCCTGGCTGCATGGCTCCAGGGATTCCGGGGTGTCTCCATCCGGCCCACCACCATCACTCCCGTTTTCCTCTTCCTCCTCTCCCTCCCCCCCCCCCCCCCCCCCCC
>NW_020664661.1:1330794-1333251 GCF_002925995.2 Terrapene triunguis | reverse complement strand
CCCCCCCCCCCCCCCCCCCCACCGGCTCTGAAGTGTCCATGGTGGTGCTTGGAGTGGAGGTGGGGTTAACCCCAAGTATCGCATCCAGCTCTTTGTAGAATCGGCAGGTTGCGGGGGGAGCACCCAAGCGGCCATTTGCGTCGTGGGCTTTGCGGTAGGCACTCCGCAGCTCCTTCACTTTAATCCTGCACTGCAGGGCGTCCCGGTCATGGCCCCTTTCCATCATGTCCTTTGATACCTTCGGGAAGGTATCGTAATTCCTATGGCTGGAGCGCAGCTGGGACTGTACAGCTTCCTCCCCCCAAACACTGATGAGGTCCAGCAATTCGCCATTGCTCCATGCTGGGGCTCGCTTGGCGTGTGGAGGCATGGTCACCTGGAAAGATTCACTGATAGCACTCCACACCACGCCGGGCTGAGCAAACAGGAAGGGGATTTTTAAAATTCCCGGGGAATGTAAAGGGTGGGTCACATGGTTGGTTACCTGAGGCCAGGGCAGTAGAGTTTGAACTGATGACCAGAGTGGCTAGAACAGACATTGTGGGATACTGACGAATAATTCTGGAGGCCATTCACAGCGCATTGGGTGGCCACACTGGCGCCGCAGCGCTGCAGTGGCAGCGCAATACTCGCTATTCCTCTCGGGGAGGTGGAGTATCTGCAGCAGTGTACCCAGGGAGATACAGCGCTGTAAGTGCCCTGCCAGTGTGGACGAGGAGTGAGTTACAGCGCTGGGGGCGGCTTTACAGCACTGCAGCTCACAAGTGTAGCCAAGGCCTTAGTCAGATCCGCTGACTCAGAGGGGAGAATTTTGTTTCATGTGGATATATGGCTTGCCTTGAAGATTAGGGCTGAGGGAACAATTGATTATTTGGTTTAGGGACCAAACTGGAAAAAAAAATTCAGAGAATAGATTTTTTTTTTTTTTACTTTTCATTAGCTCAAAAACTCAAAATAAAAAAAAATTGTTTTGAGTTGCTTGAAACATTTGGGTTGACTTGAAACAATGTTTTCCCCCCAAGTCTTTCATTTTAGTTTGGTTGTTTGTTGTTTTTCACCCTTGCATGTGCGTGTGTTTGTGTTTGTTTTTTACTTTGGCCAAATTTCAAAATGCAATACTGTTTTGAAATAAAAAAATGAAAACCAAAATGTTCTGAAATGGTCAAAATGAAATGTTTTGACTTTTTTCTAAAACTTAAAAAAAAAAATAAAAAAAATTCAAAACTATTTTGTTAAATTCCACCCAAATTTGCAAAGCTTTAGAGCCCCCCCCCCCCCAAAAGAACTTTTTGTTAAACATTTTTTGGCAAAGAGTAATTTCGCCAAGCTCTGCTGAAGAGAACTTTATCTGCCTTGTAAAGCATCTTAATGCTCCCGTATTTTGGTAGTCTGAAGCTGATGCAGGAGAACGTTATTACTGAGAGCTTGGAGAAGGGAGTCTATATTGGAAATAGGCCAGTCCTATTAGGATTTAGCACCAGTGATAATTGGTATTAAAGGATATCTTTAATAGTCCAAGAATCATTTGAAATACCTACAGATTTGGAACTAAGGTTCATATTCTGCCAACATCAGCTTGGCTTTTCATCCATTCTGGGTAGGTTATTTTAATTCCATGCAATTTGTGATGTACACCTTTACCCCGATATAACACGAATTCGGATATAACACGGTAAAGCAGCGCTCCAGCGGATCAAAGCAAGTTCGATATAACGTGGTTTCACCTATAACGCAGTAAGAGTTTTTGGCTCCCGAGGACAGCGTTATATCGGGATAGAGGTGTATCTTGTTTTTCAGGTGAGATGAAAACAGAGGTCCCATCTGGTCTATATGATCATTAAAGATCTTATTTCTTTGTTTATAAGGGGAGGGGTTCTGTCTTCTGGCCAAAACTTCTCCATCCCCAGTCACTGTGCACTGGTTGACTGCCAACCTCCATCTCGGAGGTGGTTGTATTTTGGTCAGGCTGTATAGCAAACTTCATTCTGTATTTTTTGGGTGCCCGAAACTCCCATTAAAAGCCAACTCTCTCATATAAGCCAGGTGGTGATGTATTAGTGGTACAGATGGACCCTTGCAATGGAACAGTTTTTTGTTGGTTTTTTTTAAAACTATCCTGCCTTGTAGAAAGAGGTTCTCTATCCCTGGATTGCAGTTTGCATACTGCACTAAACTGGCCCAACATGAGACCGACTTTCTACTTCTCTAAATGAGGCGTTTCCAGTGTATTGGATTTCTAATGTTTAATGTTCTGTGCGGGGCCAGCTCTAGGTTTTTTGCCGCCCCAAGCAAAAAAAATTTTGGCTGCCCCCTGCCCCAGCCCTGGGCTCCTCGCCGCACCCCCTGCCGCCCCAGCCCTGGGCTCTCCCCCCCCCCCCGGCTTCCCCCCCCCCCACACACACCCTGCTGCCCCAGCTCTGGGCTCCCCCTACCCCCCCACCATTGCCCCCCCCCCAC
>NW_020664661.1:1322924-1330694 GCF_002925995.2 Terrapene triunguis | reverse complement strand
CCCCCCCCCCCCCCCCCCCCCGCCGCCCCAGCCCTGGGCTCCCCCTACCCCCCCACCATTGCCCCCCCCCCACACCTCCTGCTGCCCCAGCCCTGGGCTCCCCCCCGCCACACCCTCCTTCCACCACAGCCCTGGGACACTGGTAACTCGCTCCCAGGGCAGGTCATTCAGCAGGAATTTTAGATGTGCACAGAACACAGACAGGATTGGTTCCCATATGGTTACAGAACTGCAGTAAAGTGGAACAATTTTCAGCTTGTGTGATTGGAGGATATCTGGATGCATATTATAAGACTGTCCTACATAAATGAGGAAAAGTTGAGGTGCCTTTATTATTCTTTTGTTCCACTCTTTCTTTCTATGGGGAATTTGCCAATGCAATATCAGTCTTCCTTTTAAACAAACAAACAAAAGGCAATGGCTGTTGAAAATAGCAATTCCAGTCCTAACCACTGGGAAGCATTTCTTGCTCAATTTTATGCTACTTTTTCTACAGCAAGTTACAGTGGATCAGTATATTTGATTTGGGAGAAATGAATAACAGCTGCCCAAACTGAGCTTGAGCACTCCTGAATTTTGAGGTGTTCAAATCTGGAAGGCACCTGTGGCTCCACAGGGGAGCATGGTAGCATGTATGCAGCAGCATGTCTGGCGCTGCGCAAAGCCAGACACGCTGGTCTGAGTGGCACGGTAAGGGGGCTGGGGGGTTGGAGAAGGGGTAGGTGGTTCCAGGGGGGCAGTCAAGGGACAGGGAGCAGGGGTGGTTGGATGGGGTGGAGGTTCGGGGGGGGCAGTCAGGGGCAGGGAGAAGGGGAGGTTAGATGGGTTGGGGGGTTAGATGGGTCAGGAGTTCGGGGGGGCAGTCGGGCAGGCAGCAGTTGGATAGGCATGGGAGTCCCAGGGGTTTGTCAGGGGACAGGTGGGGGTGGGGTCCTGGGGGGCATTTGGGGGGGGGTCTCAGGAGGGGGCAGTTGGGGACAAGGAGAAGGGAGGCTTAGGTAGGGGGTGGGGTCCCAGGAGGGGGCAATCAGGGGACAAGGATCTGTGGGGCTTAGATAGGGGGTGGGGTCCTGGGGGGCAGTTGGGGCAGGGTCCTGGGAGGGGGTGATCAGGGGACAGGGAGCAGGGGGGGTTGGATGGGTTGGGGTTTCTGTGGGGGGTAGTCGGAGGGAATGGATGGTGGCAGGGTGGGGCTACCCTCCCTCCCAGTGAAGTGTCCTATTTTTAGAATCATAGAATCATAGAATATCAGGGTTGGAAGGGACCTCAAGAGGTCATCTAGTCCAAGCCCCTGCTCAAAGCAGGACCAATTCCCAACTAAATCATCCCAGCCATGGCTTTGTCAAGCCGGGCCTTAAAAACCTCCAAGGAAGGAGACTCCACCACCTCCCTAGGTAACGCATTCCAGTGCTTCACCACCATCCTGGTGAAATAGTGTTTCCTAATATCCAACCTAGACCTCCCCCGCTGCAACTTGAGACCATTGCTCCTTGTTCTGTCATCTGCCACCACTGAGAACAGCCGAGCTCCATCCTCTTTGGAACCCCCCTTCAGGTAGTTGAAGGCTGCTATCAAATCCCCCCTCATTCTTCTCTTCTGGAGACTAAACAATCCCAGTTCCCTCAGCCTCTCCTCATAAGTCATGTGCTCCAGACCACTAATCATTTTTGTTGCCCTCCGCTGGACTCTTTCCAATTTTTCCACATCCTTCTTGTAGTGTGGGGCCCAAAACTGGACACAGTATTCCAGATGAGGCCTCACCAATGTCGAATAAAGGGGAACGATCACGTTCCTCGATCTGCTGGCAATGCCCCTACTTATACAGCCCAAAATGCCGTTAGCCTTCTTGGCAACAAGAGCACACTGTTGACTCATATCCAGCTTCTCATCCACTGTGACCCCTAGGTCCTTTTCTGCAGAACTGCTACCTAGCCATTCGGTCCCTAGTCTGTAGCAGTGCATGGGATTCTTCCGTCCTAAGTGCAGGACTCTGCACTTATCCTTGTTGAACCTCATCAGGTTTTTTTTTTGGCCCAATCCTCTAATTTGTCTAGGTCCCTCTGTATCCGATCCCTACCCTCTAGCGTATCTACCACGCCTCCTAGTTTAGTGTCATCTGCAAACTTGCTGAGAGTGCAGTCCACACCATCCTCCAGATCATTAATAAAGATATTAAACAAAACCGGCCCCAGGACTGACCCTTGGGGCACTCTGCTTGAAACCGGCTGCCAACTAGACATGGAGCCATTGATCACTACCCGTTGAGCCCGACGATCTAGCCAGCTTTCTATCCACCTTACAGTCCATTCATCCAGCCCATACTTCTTTAACTTGTCGGCAAGAATACTGTGGGAGACCGTATCAAAAGCTTTGCTAAAGTCAAGGAATAACACATCCACTGCTTTCCCCTCATCCACAGAGCCAGTTATCTCATCATAGAAGGCAATTAGGTTAGTCAGGCATGACTTCCCTTTGGTGAATCCATGCTGACTGTTCCTGATCACTTTCCTCTCCTCTAAGTGTTTCATAATTGATTCCTTGAGGACCTGTTCCATGATTTTTCCAGGGACTGAGGTGAGGCTGACTGGCCTGTAGTTCCCCGGATCCTCCTCCTTCCCTTTTTTAAAGATGGGCACTACATTAGCCTTTTTCCAGTCATCCGGGACCTCCCCCGATCGCCATGAGTTTTCAAAAATAATGGCTAATGGCTCTGCAATCTCATCCGCCAACTCCTTTAGCACCCTCGGATGCAGCGCATCCGGCCCCATGGACTTGTGCACGTCCAGTTTTTCTAAATAGTCCCGAACCACTTCTTTCTCCACATAAGGCTGGTCACCTTCTCCCCATATTATGCTGCCCAGTGCAGCAGTCTGGGAGCTGACCTTGTTCGTGAAGACAGAGGCAAAAAAAGCATTGAGTACATTAGCTTTTTCCACATCCTCGGTCACTAGGTTGCCTCCCTCATTCAGTAAGGGGCCCACACTTTCCTTGACTTTCTTCTTGTTGCTAACATACCTGAAGAAACCCTTCTTGTTACTCTTAACATCTCTTGCTAGCTGCAACTCCAAGTGTGATTTGGCCTTCCTGATTTCATTCCTGCATGCCTGAGCAATAGTTTTATACTCCTCCCTGGTCATTTGTCCAATCTTCCACTTCTTGTAAGCTTCTTTTTTGCGTTTAAGATCAGCAAGGATTTCACTGTTTAGCCAAGCTGGTCACCTGCCATATTTACTATTCTTTCTACACATTGGGATGGTTTGTTCCTGCAACCGCAATAAGGATTCTTTAAAATACAGCCAGCTCTCCTGGACCCCTTTGCCCTTCATGTTATTCTCCCAGGGGATCCTGCCCATCTGTTCCCTGAGGGAGTCAAAGTCTGCTTTTCTGAAGTCCAGGGTCCGTATTCTGCTGCTCTCCTTTCTTCCTTGTGTCAGGATCCTGAACTCGACCATCTCATGGTCACTGCCTCCCAGGTTCCCATCCACTTTTGCTTCCCCTACTAATTCTTCCCTGTTTGTGAGCAGCAGGTCAAGAAAAGCTCTGCCCCTAGTTGGTTCCTCCAGCACTTGCACCAGGAAATTGTCCCCTACACTTTCCAAAAACTTCCTGGATTGTCTGTGCACCGCTGTATTGCTCTCCCAGCAGATATCAGGGTGATTAAAGTCTCCCATGAGAACCAGGGCCTGCGATCTAGCAACTTCTGCTAGTTGCCAGAAGAAAGCCTCATCCACCTCATCCCCCTGGTCTGGTGGTCTATAGCAGACTCCAACCACGACATCACCCTTGTTGCTCACACTTCTCAACTTTATCCAGAGACTCTCAGGTTTTTCTGCAGTTTCATACCGGAGCTCTGAGCAGTCATACTCCTCTCTTACATACAACGCAACTCCCCCACCTTTTCTGCCCTGCCTGTCCTTCCTGAACAGTTTATATCCATCCATGACAGTACTCCAGTCATGTGAGTTATCCCACCAAGTCTCTGTTATTCCAATCGCATCATAGTTCCCTGACTGTGCCAGGACTTCCAGTTCACCCTGCTTGTTTCCCAGGCTTCTTGCATTTGTGTATAGGCACTTAAGATAACTCATTGATCGTCCCTCTTTCACAGCATGAGACAGGAGTCCTCCCCTCTTGCGCTCTCTTGCTTGTGCTTCCTCCCAGGATCCCATTTCCCCACTTACCTCAGGGCTTTGGTCTCCTTCCCCCGGTGAACCTAGTTTAAAGCCCTCCTCACTAGGTTAGCCAGCCTGCTGGCGAAGATGCTCTTCCCTCTCTTCGTTAGGTGGAGCCCGTCTCTGCCTAGCACTCCTCCTTCTTGCAACACCATCCCATGGTCGAAGAATCCAAAGCCTTCTTTGAATGTTAAAATATGGAATCCCTACTCACAGTGCAGCTCTCCATTCACAGCAGGCTGCAGCATGAGGTCTCAGCTTCCTCACTCCCTCCCCCTCTTTCCTGTTGGTAGTGGCCAAGGGAATGCTGGGAAATGTAGTTCTCTCCCTGCTCCAGGGCTGGCTCTATAGGCAGGGAGCTAACCAAGGAACTACAGCTCCCAGGGCCCCCTGTTGGTTCTTAGCTCCCATGCTGGATCCCTGCTGCCCCTGCAAATGGGCTGCCCCAAACACCTGCTTGCTTTGCTGGTGCCTAGAGCCGCCCCTGGTTCTGTGTACAATAGATGTTAACAGGAGGCAGATGCTATACCCAGGAGAGCTTTCTATCACTAAGGGAGGAGAAAGAGTGGTGGGCTTGTAGATTTTGGTTTTCTTTTCTTTTTTTAAACTGAATGGTAATGGGAAGCGGCTTGTTAAATGATATGGGCCAAATTCATCCCTTGTGTAAATCCATGGTATTTCCTCCGCAATGAATGTGGCCCTGTAGTCACCCTCTTCTGTTTCCCACACCTTTGCACCCCTGATTACAGGCCTGATTTTTAAAGAGGTTTGTTCCCAACATCTGTATTAATAGCATGTGCAAATCCTATTTCAGTACTCAAGATCTAATTTGTGGGTGCAGTTGGGCAATTAGGTATCTAAAAGGTAGAGTTTGCCACTGCAGATGCAAAATGGTTCCTGTCAGAACAGGACAAATTTTTTAAAACTCTTCTGAAGAGTTTATCAGCCATGTGGAATTTCCAAATTTGAATAAAAACTGGAAAAATCTCAGTGAAATTGCCACAATTTCCCCCTTTTTTTAAACCAGTTCTTGAACTGACAAATGTTTAAAATGTTTTCAACAATTTTAAATTTTAAAAAATGGGGAAATTTTTCAGAAAAGAATTCCACATATAACATTAACAAATGTAAGCCTCACAACATCCCGATGGGGCAGTTAAATATATGCCATTTTAAAGATGGGAAGGCTGGGGCAGAGAGAATCTAAGACTTCTCAGGCCCAGGACTGTGGATGGCTATGTCCTGAGCCATAATCATTAGTTTGTCTTTAATCTATGTTTTAAGATCTTTTAAAACCTAGGGGCTACTGTATTCCTAATCTTTATTTGCACTGCAGGCTGGTTTGGGGAAACTTGCAAATAATCCAGTCAATCCACAGTGGAAATACCTCCCTGGGAGCACTTGGTCCTTGGAGTTCTCACTCTATCCATGGATGGAGTCTGACAAATCATTTTATAAGCCCTCGAGAGGCGTCTGTTTAATCAACAGTAACATTCTTTTATATACAAAAAGATTAGAATTTAGGGCAGGCCAGCATAAGGATATAACACATACTCTGTGTATTCAATATGTGCCTGAAGAAAAGACATAAATAATACTGCCTCCCAGCTATTCCTAATGACTCAAACAGCCCTTACTCATGTGGGTTATCACACTGAAGTCAAAGGAACTGCTCCCATGATTAAGGGTCACAGCGTCAGGCACTTGGGGTATGTCTACACTGCAATAAAAACCCCATGGCACCGGTCTCAGAGCCTGGGATCAGCTGACTTGGTCTCACGGGGCCCAGGCTGTGGAGCTAAAAATTGCAGTGTAGACGTTAGGGCTTGGGCTGGAGCCCAGGCTCTGAGACCCAACCCCCTCATGTGACTTCCCACAGCCCGACTCCAAATGTCGACACTGCAATTTTTAGCCCCACTGGCTGGCCCAGGCTCATGGGGCTAAGCTCAGCCATGCCAATGGTCTGTTGTTGCAGTGTAGATGTACCCGTACTGTTTATAACGCGTTGCTGGAATGTTTGCTGGAATGATTTCTGGCCATCGTTATTGGAAATTCTGGTAACTTTTGTTGTCAAAAATGCTTCGTCACATCCCTGGCTCATTCGGTTAGTAGTGACCACGCTAGGGATGGGTCTGATGCAAACGCGTTCAGAGCTGGATCAGAACTCTTCCATCTGGTGCCTTCCTCTCTTCTATACCATGAGCCCCGTGATTGTAAGCCCTCTCCCGCTTAATAAGGGATCACCCCAACCTAGGTCCCCAAGCCATTTCACAGTGTTTAACCTCTCCCCCTCACTCCAGCTATCCAGAAATGTGCCCAGGCACAGTAGCACCATCTCCTAGCTGATTGGCAGAACTGCTTCACAACCACAAGCACTCAAAAATCATGAGTTAGTCCCCCAAAAAACATGAGAATTAAAAAAATAATAAATTTGGAGTATTAATTTGCCTTGGGTGGTGGTGTCACATTTTCAAGCTTTTCTCCCCAACCATGAGGGCTAGAAACTTAACTTTTATTTTAATAAAAGCTGGGAGCCTTATGTAATCACTTGAATCCAGGAGCTGGTTTTTCTTTCTTTTTTTTTAAAAATGCCAAATACCACAGGACATGTGATCAAATCAGGAGACTGTGTGCAGGAGTTTCTGCACTTTGCACAGTTCTATGTAACACTTCATGTTCTTATGCTAAAATGCCATATTTCAAAGGTTTTTACATATTTGGGTTTTTTAAATATAAAAAACACATTTTTGGTATCAAGTCAAAAAGACCTAGACGTTTATAGGCTCCCCTCCAGTTTTAAAGGAAAGTTCTCAGCCCACCTCTATTAGGCCACCTTTTTTGTCAGTATTTGGAGTTGGTCACTTAATACAGGATTCACTAGCAAATGGTTCTTGAATTTGTTATGTTTGTGGTATATACACAGAGAATTTAAATAAAAACATAAAATACTCTAGTTGGTAGGTTGCAATATAACACTACTTTACTTATAAGAATCCAGAAAAACATACTGTAGCCAAAAACAGAGAGAGACAAAGCAAGCTGTTCCCTGGCTAAAACAGAAGCATGCCTCATTCTGTGCTGAATCTCTGCAGACTGACTGAGAACACAGACTGCATGCCTCCTTCAGAGCCCCCTAGCCTGCAAGCAGGACAAGGAAACCCCTTAGGATTTTAAGAGGAGAGCTTGTAATTTTAACAGTTTTTAGTTTACACTGCAGTTTTCTTCCTCCTTCCTCCCTGTAGTAGTGTGAGTCGGGGTTCTACCCTCCGAGGCGGGAGGGGAGCCACGCCGACTCACTGCAGACGTGATCAATAGCCGGTTGCTCAGGAATCAGGCCCTCTGGTGTAGGGGCTGAGGAAAACAACAGTACAGGAGCCCATGCCCTCTGGAGCAGGGGCTGGGTAAACACAACCATACAGGAGCCCAGGCCCTCTGGAGCAGGGGCTGGGCAAACAGCAGTACAGGAGCCCAGGCCCTCTGGAGCAGGGGCTGGGTAAACACAACAGTACAGGAGCCCAGGCCCTCTGGAGCAGGGGCTGGGTAAACAGCAGAGTCTTCGCTCAAGCCCTTTGGGGCAGGGGGTTGAGCCGACAAGCAG
>NW_020664661.1:1300785-1322914 GCF_002925995.2 Terrapene triunguis | reverse complement strand
ACAGTCTTCGCTCAAGCCCTTTGGGGCAGGGGGTTGAGCCGACAAGCTGTTCAGGGGTTCAGGTTCCTACCTGAACGTTGGGTGAGGGGGAAGCCTGCCACCCGTGAGTGGGGGTGGCAGGGGGGGACGCAGGCCCACCCACTCCACTGCGTCCCAGCCCGGGGCCCTAGCAGCGATTACTATCGCTGCTGGTCAGTGGGGTATCCTGACCGAAACACACTGACATGGGCTCATAGGCCTCTGCAGCCTGACCGGGGTCGGCTACCCCCGGGCTACTTCCTTCGTCCCCCTCGGGGCTTACCTCGGCGGCAGTGCTGGGTTCGGGCCAGTCTAGTAGCATCGGCTCCTCGGGAGCGGGGCTTGAGGGCTGGTCCGGCAGTTCTTCCTCCGGATAGCTGGCCCGGGGCAGGCTTGACTCCTCCTCGGGGCTGCTGGTCTGGGGCCAGCTGGGCCAGTCTCCCTCGGGATAGCTGGGTCGCGGCAGGCTGGGCCAGTCCTCTTCGGCGTGACGGGTCCGGGGGAGGCTGGGCCAGTCCTCCTCGGGGTACCTGGCTAGAGGAAGGCTCGAGCGGCGCGGGCCGTTAGCAGGCGGTTCGCGGCCGGCCGCTGACTCCCAACCGGGAGCTCGGCCCGGAGCGTCTGCTCTCTCCGGCAGGCTGGGCCCTACTGAGCTTTGGTGGTGGGCTTTTATACTTCCGGGTCGGGGCCGTGACCTTGGAGGGGCGGGCCCCGGACCCGGTAGCCCCGCCCACTCTAGGGATGGAGGCTGTGCCACCCTGCCAGAGGCGCAGGGGGGCTACGCCGACTCACTACACTCCCCACCACAATCTACCCGTGAAGATTGACTTTTCCAGTATTTTGTGTGGAATATTTTCCAGCCCTTGCCCTTCCCTTGTGGTGCTGAGATTCCTGTTTCTGAATGGTTTAAAAACCATTTAATTGAATCCCCATAACTGAACCAAGGAAAGAAAACTATCAAATTAACCATCGTTAATGTTCCTGTATTGCAGAACGGAATCCAAAGTCTGGTCCCCTCTGGTGACAGAGGAGGGAAAGCCCAATCCATACAAGATGAATCTGGCATCTCAACCCCAGGTAAGTAATAATGGGTTTGCGCTATTTGTTGTTTCCTCACTGTGCCCTGTTCCAGAGTGGCATATGACCTGATTCGCAGCTGTGCTAAGCACCTCTAGCTCCAGCTGATTTCAGTGGGAACAGTGGCCTCAAATCTTCAAAGAGCGAGCAGACTAGCTGTGATAGTGCTAGGTTTTTAAAGTCCGGCTTGACAAAGCCCTGGCTGGGATGATTTAGTTGGGGATGGTCCTGCCTTGAGCAGGGAGTTGGACTAGATGACCTCCTGAGGTCCCTTCCAACCCTGATATTCTATGATTCTATGATCTCTGTGAGGGAGAGTGAGCTAGTCCTTATTCTGAACTCTGCTGTGGCCCAGCTGAGCTCTTAACGAGGCTTGATGTGGTGCATGATGAGCTGGGTTTGGAAAGAGCCTTGTGTTCTCTTTGTACTCATTTTTTGCCGTACTGCCCATGATGTGCTAGGCACTCATCTGGTCTAGTGAGAGAGATAGGCCCTGCCTCAAGGAGCTAGCAGCCTCAGGCTGGCTTTGGAACATGGCGTAGCCTGGAATGTTGTTAGGTCCCAGACATTCTATAGCCTCAGAATTGCTCTAGGTTGGGGTGGGCAAACTACGGCCTGGGGGCTGCATCCAGCCCTCCAGACGTTTTAAGCCGGCCCTCGAGCTCCTGCCAGGGAACAGGATTGGGGGCTTGCCCCGCTCCACGTGGCTCCTGGAAGCAGCGGCATGTTCCCGCTCTGGCTCCTATGTGTAGGGGCAGCCAGGGGGCTCCGCACGCAGCCCCCGCCCCAAGCGCCATCCCTGCAGCTCCCATTGGCCAGGAACCGCAGCCAATGGGAGCTGCAGGGGCGGCATCCATGGATGGGGCGGTGTGCAGAGCTGCCTGGCCGCGCCTCCGTGTAGGAGCTGGATGGGGGACATGCCGCTGCTTCTGGGAGCTGCTTGAGGTAAGCACTGCTCGGAGCTTGCACCCCTGACCCCCTCCTGTGCCCCAACCCCCTGCCCCAGCCCTGATCCCCCTCCTGCCCTCAAACCCCATGGTCCCAGCCAAGAGCATCCTCCTGCACCCCCAACCCTTCATCCCCAGCCCCACCCCAGAGCCCTCACCCCCTCCTGCACCCCAATCCCCAATTTCGTGAGCATGCATGGCCCCCATACAATTTCCATACCCAGATATGCCCCTTAGGCCAGAAAGTTTGCCCACCCCTTCTCTAGGTGCTGCCCTGAAGAACTTATCTAAATGACTTGCCAATGGTGAGCTGTTTGGGGCAGGGACTATGTGTATATGTGAACAGTGCCTATCACACAGCGGGTGCAACAGAATATAGGCCATAAATAACAGTTTGAGCACTTTAATCTTAACCATTGCTAAGCTTGTTGGCTTTCCTAGATAAGAGAGGCCCCAAGGCAGGGTGGGAGACAAATGATTCATTCTCACAATGACTCATTTATGCTAAAAATGCAGGGATACTGACTAATAGGAAAGCTTTGGAGATGGGGAGTGCCACCCTTTCAGTTCCTTTGTGGTGTGCATAGTCCATTTGAGGACATGGGTTTTGAAGCATGCTAGTGGCCTGTTTCAATTCAATTTCAGTCAATTTTAGGGGACAAAGGCAGTGAGGTTCCTTTGGAAGTCAATGGGATGTAGACATCCAACTCCCATTAGTGCCTTTCCCCCTTTATTAGCGTGGCAAAGTGCACTAAGTGGGGCCAGACTTAATATATGAAGGCCCGATCCTCAAATGTATTTTGGCTCCTAACTTCCGTGGAAATCATTGGAAGCTAGAAGCCTAAATGTCTTGGAGGATCTAGGCCTAAGGGTTTATAACCCATCCTATACAAAGATAATGTGCCCATTTTGCATCACTGTCCATTTGTGGCGGGGAGGAGAAGCCTTTGTTTTGTTTCATGCCAGGAGATACAAATAAACCTTGGGGGTTGACAGCTTTAAAAACAAAATTTCCCATTGTTATTTTCAGCCTCTGCCTTTGGCTGTGATTTGGCTCTGTTAGCAGAGGCCCGGTTTCACATAGCTCCTTGTGTCCAATCCCCAAAGAATTTTTTGAGCCAAATTCAGATGGTTACACGTGTGTAAATGTGGAGTAACTGCAGTGAAATCAGAGGAGTTGCTCTGGATTTGCACCAATATAATGGATCAGAATCTGGTCCTAGAACTTACCATGTTTGAGTTTTTTTTCTAGCAAAATTAGAATGTGAGAATAGTTCATTGTGTAACCAGGAAAATACTAATTTGTCCTGCTACATTTATGTGGTAAACTTGTACCACAAAACGAGCCTTCGTATAGAATAAGACCATCTTGATGCAGTAACTTGGAGCTGTTTGCCCAGGAACTGTCCTGGATCTCATCTTTTTCCCTGTTCCATGCCAGGTTGGGGGGATCAGTATTCATGGTAGGCTAGCAGCTGATGTACAGAACTTGCTGTAGCACTTCTCCCAGTCAACTCCTTAAGTGTCTGAGACAAGTAAAGCTACAGCAAGCCACACAAGCTGGTAGGTTGGGAGGGGATAAGGCAGAGGTGGACATTCTGGCTCTGGGTTCTCTGGTGGGTTTCTAGCCTGTGAGTTATGGAGAGTTGGGGCCCAAACCACCTGGATTCACGCTTTCCTACCTCCAAACACTGGAGAAGTTCAGAGCTGGAGCTTGTGACTTGGCCACCTTGGCTAGGGCTAGTCTCGTAGCATGCTCTGACACTGCATTGCAGCACTATAGAATATTGTATAAACTCCATCCTTTGGAAGAAGTGGGCAGACATGACCCTCGAAGTACTAAAGATCCCCCAGCACTTCTGTAAAAGCAAGGATAACCCCAGTGCTTGGCTAATGCTTCCTCTCTTAAATGAAGCAAGAGTTAAATCCAAGGCTATGCGAGAACTGTTGCTGAGCTTATACTGGCTGTTGAATTTTCCTACATAGTTGTTTTGCCACCAACCTCTCTCTGTTTTGTAAATCACTTAAAAATGCCTAGAGGTGTTGATTCTTTTCAGTTTAAAGCAGGGGCAGACCAAGGGGTTCTCAGGAACTCTGGTGATGAGCACAGTATAAACCCCTGAATAGACAGAATAGGGACTGTGTAGTCCTGAGGTGCAGCCTTCAGCTCTCTTGTTCCTGTAAGCACAGGACAAAAGAGTTGATCCAAGTTCAACTGCAGGTTTTTATTGCTTAAGAACTCAGGCAAGCAGTTTCTATTGGCTTATAAAGAAAGCTCTAAGTGAAAGCAAACATTATGGGTGTGCCCCTTTGATTTTCAGCCCTCAGCTACCAACTGCCTGCTGATGCAGCTCTCCGAGACATGGAGGGCTGGAAGGGATCAGGAGAGGTCATTGAGGCAGGGCCAAGTATACCAGACTATCCCTCACAGGTGGTAGGTCTAACCTATTCTTAAAAACCTCCAGTGATGGGGATTCCACAACCTCCCTTGTTACAGAGCTTAACTAACCTTATAGTAAAGTTAGAAAGCGTTTTCTATGTTCCACCTAAATCTCTCTTGCTGCTTTCTTCTTTTCCTACCTTCAGTGGACATTGAGAACAATTGATTCCTGTCCTCTTTGACAGCCCTTACCATATTTGAAGACTGTTATCAGATCCCCCCTCAGTCTTCTCTTCTCAAGATTAAACATGAAAATTTTTTTAACCTTTCCTCACAGGTCAGGTTTTCTAAACCTTTATTCATTTTTGTTGCTCTCCCCTGGACTCCCTCAAATTTGTCCACATCTTTGCTGAAGTTTGGTACTCAGAATTGGACACGATACTCCCATCTTGAGGCCTCACAAGTGCTGAGTAGAGCAGAACAATTACCTCCCATGTCTTACATAAAACACTCCTGTTAATACACCCAAGAATATTTGTCTTTTTTGCAACAGCATCACATTTTTGGCTCAGATTCAACTTTTGATCCACTCTAACCACCAGATCCTTTTCAGTGGTACTACTGCCTAGCCAGTTATTCTCCATTTTGTATGTGTGCATTTGATTTTTCCTCTCTAAGTGAAGTATTTTGCATGTGTCCATATTGAACTTAATCTTGTTGATTTCAGACCAATTAATTCTCCAATTTATCAAGGTTACTTTGAATTCTAATCCTGTCCTCCAAAGTGCTTGCAACCCCTCCTAGCTTGGTGTCATCTGCAAGTTTTATAAGCATACTCTTCACTCCATTATCCAAGTCATTAATGAAAATATTGAATAGTACCTGATTTAGGACAGACAGCTGTGGGACCCCACTAGATACGTCCTGGCAAAATATGGGTATCCCTGGATTAAAGGGTTATTTCCAGTGTCTCTAGGCTTAATCTTCACATCAGGTTTGTCATCACTCTCCTCTTAGAGCCTGTTTAAAAGTGGAGCCAGCTGCAGCAGTCTTAACAAATTGAGGCACTGGATAAATCACCCTCTCTCCTTTAGTATGCAAGCAGGACAAACTGGCACAGTGAGGGAAGAGTTCTGCAATCCAACCCATAATTGGAAGAGCCCACTGAGCTTGCCAGCTTTGCCAGTGCCTCTTTAAATGTCTCGAGCCCGTCTGCCAAGAAAAAGAGAATAATGACATGAATAACACCCGCTTTTAATAAACCCTAGGGGGTTTTGTCCGTACCCCATTCAATGACTGCTGCAAGTGATACTTTGCAACGTAGACACTGTGTGACTGCAATGTCAACTTGAGTGCTAATTTCTCCTGGAAATGTAGCAAACATGCCAGGTTGTCTAACTTGGGGGCTCTGTGTATAGAATAGCAAATTAGACTTCATGATCTTGCCTGTTGCAAATGGGGTTTTTTATCCATCATCATACCCTGAGCAGATCATGCTGTCTATGCCAGCCTTGCAAAATTTTCAAGAATTTTACCAGCATAGGCCTAATAAAATGATGATTTAACTTTTTACCAACATCATTGTACAAGTTGTTATATTTTACTTTTGTTGGGTGAGTAGATGTTTTTGTTGGACATGCAGAATCTTAGAAGCAACTATCATTATAGCTTACTCATAATTAAAAATAATGAGTAAATTATTCTTAGCAATAGTTATAGAACTTTCATTTATTCACTTGCAGAATAGATAGCATGTGTTTTGGGGTGGCTTTTTGCTCTGCCAGAACCATAGTACTTGTTCATATGAGTGTGGGGACCATATACTGAACAGAATTACTAGTTTTGGTCCCATATTACATACACAACTATATGTGGTTCATTTAGGGACTGATCCAAAACTCCTTGAAGAAGATTCTCATTGTCTCCAAGAGGTCCAGCCTTAGGATGTACAGAGAGCAATCATTCAAATGAATAGCTAGGACTGTGGGATGTTTAGCTAGAGAGTTATGGCTGTGGTAGCATATGTATCACATCGTAGAGTGATGATAAAATCAGCTTTTACTAAAAAAACCTGTAACCCTCCAGTAGCGATGGGTCAGCTAGCTGATGTAGTTCTGTGTTGGGTGTGACTGTTAACTTTGGAGGAAGGAAATGACTGGTGTATTTGCTCAATTATTTCACTTGTGCTTCTCACCCAAATCTTAAGGGTGTCACATTCAGCATCTGTTTCCACTTGAGTTACCCCCCCCCCCCCCCCCAGTGGAAAGGACAAAACCACCAGAACCACCTGCCCTCTGTGCTTCATTTCCCTGTTTCACAGGGATCCAAATAGGAGAGGAAGGATGACTTGCTGGTTAAGGTACTGAGTTGGAACCGGGAAAATCTGGGTTAAATTCCTGGCCCTGCCATAGAGTCCATGGATGATCTTGGGCAAGTCACGTAGTCGCTTTGTGCCTCAGTTTCCCAATCTATAAAATGGGGAATAATACTTCCTTTCCCCCATCCTTTGTCTTGCCTATTTAGAGTGCATGCTCTTTGGGGCAGGGTCTGTCTCTTACTATGTTTGTGAAGTGCCAGCACAGTGGGGCTCTGATCTCAGTTTGCACTTTTAGGTGCGTCTGTATTCAAATAATAATAAGCAGATAAAATGGGCTGTGAGAGCAGCTTCGAGAGTGTTCTAAGCTGCAGTCATTTCCAGGTGATCTGGCCCATTTCCCAAAAGATCCTCTCTTCCTACTTTGAGGCAGAAATATTAGAACATCCCCAAAAAATCTAAGTGGAAGATTCAGGTTTAAGGTTAATTTAAGGTTTAAGGCTCCTTTAACCAAAAATTGTGTAAACTTAACAACGGAACAGTGATTTTTGTTTTGTCTTAAATAAGACATAACCTTCAGAAACATGTTCTAGTTACTTCTGAGAGTGAATAGCAGCATTCAGGTGATGGCTGAAACAGTCAGCCACATGTATCAACTTTCCCGAGGTTTCCTTAGGCAGTGCTGCTCACATCCTATGGGGTGATGTAATTGTTTCCATTTTGTATATTTGTCTCCATGGAGATTTAGAAGCCACAAAGTATAGAGAGTGGGTGTGTTGTTGATATGACCTTTGATAAGGCCGTGGGTGTACTAGCAGTCTGTGTGAAGCAATAGTCTATAACGTAACCATCTCCACTTGGAGATGGCTGAACTTTGTTGGCTTTTGGTGACCTCCTGTTTCTCTTTGTTTAGGCAGCATTACTACATAAGTATGGAATGCTTTAGGAAAGTCAGAGAGAGAGGATGTGGGAAGCTGGTCAGACAGCTTTGTCCCCTTGCCTCCCTCTCATCAAAAAGTCTTCCAAATTTCTACTCTGCTTTCAAAACATGAGAAAAGTTTTTGAAAGGATGAGAAAAGAGTAAGGCTATGTGAAGACACTCTAATCCCCAAGAGCCGTGACACATCCCGTGGATCTCAGAGAGAGATGGGAGCTCAGACAGATTGGTCTGTGCACCTGGAATCAGTGAGAGAGTTGGCTGCAATAACTTTGTTTTTGAAGTTGCTAAATCTTTGGCTTAAACATACTTCTGTGAACTGTGCTCTTAAAGGCAGAGATGCAAAGCTAGCATGGTGTGTGCTGGGAGGGATGGGTTTGAGCTGAGAAGTTTGGTTCCAGATCTGAACAACTCCTCTCAATAAACCTAAAGCTCACTGGATCTGAGATTTGGACTTAGACCCATCTCTAGTGTAGAGCAGATAAACAATGGACACCAAGAAATGTTAATATTCTTCTCTTGGAGCAGATATCTAGGTGCAGTATCCAGTTCAGTTCAAAAATCCAGTTTAAAAAATCATGAGATAATTTTTAAGATCTCCTGGTTTTTTAAACTACTGTGTTCTCATTTGCCCCCTGAGTTTGGAGCCTTTGTGGCAGAGGAGGGGGTCAGATTTTCAAGCTTTTCTCTCCAACAACAAGGGCTAGAAACTTACTTTTTAAATAAAAACAGAGAGTCTCATGTAGCCCCATGACTCCACCAGCTGAGGTTGTAAGAAGCACCAAATATCGCAAGACCCTAAAATCAGGAGAGTTGACAACACTGAGACCTGAAATGGGATTTCAGCAGCTTCCCTGCCTTGCTTGGGGCAGCACGTCTGCCCCCCACAAGCACAGTGGGGAGGCAGCAGTATCTCTTCGAATGCTGCTGAAGGAGGAGTGGTAGCAAGGACCCTTGCCCCTCCTAGTACAGCTTTTGGCTTCACTTGGAAAGGAGAACGGGGTGGCGGGAGGAGGTGGGAGAATGGAAGCTTTGACTGTAGGGAAGAAGAGTCCTGCTCCTCAGTCCCTTTATTTTCCCTGTGTGACATAACCCCTCAGAATTTCCTATTCCTTGTGTACCAGATGTGGGTGGGTGGGCAGGCTCAGCCCAGCAGGATCCAAGTGTGAATCGGCTTAGTGTGGGGGGATCCAGGTATGGGGTGAGAGGTTTCTGGGTGGGGCAATCTGGGTGCGGGTGGCTCAGTGGAGAATCTAGATACACAGGGTCTCGTTGGGGGGGGGGGGTTCCGGGTACAGGGGCAATAGGACTCTACGAGTGAAGGTGGTTGGGGTGTGTGGGGAGATGGGGCTTGGTGGGGCGGGGCTGGGTGTGGGGGACACAGTGGGAGGGTCTGGGTGCTGGGGGAGTGGGGCTTGATGGGGTGGGGGTCCAGGTGCAGCTGGTTGGGAACTAGTGGGGTGGGAGTCTGGGGGTGGGGGACTCGTCAGAGCGGTACAGATGTTGGGGGGTAGGGCTTGTCAGGGTGAGGGTTCAATGGGCCTGCTTAATGGGGGAGCCCCAGCTGCTGCTGAGGGGACGCCGCATGCCGGGCTCCCGACTCCCCTATCCCCTTTCATTCTCCACCCCCCCACACACACAATCCGCCCCACCTCCCCTCCCCCTCACATTCCATCTCCCCTTTCTCCCCCCCTGCCTCTTCTCCTCACCCCCTTTCCCTCATTTCCCCCCGCTCCACTGCGGGCACTCACTGTTGCACAGAATAGAAAACAGGAGGGCTCCCAGTACACAGAAGGGGGAGCATGACTGGCACTAGGACCCAGGAGGTGGCGCTCAGGCCCCCCCCCCCTCCCCCAGCATGGCTTCCCTTTGCTTTGGTACCGTTTTCTGCAGAGAAACACAGGAAAGCTGTGGGGGGGGGGGCATTTTCAGTGGGCACACAGTCCCGCAGAATCCCCCCAGGAGGAGTATTATACACGTGACTGAAACCGTTTTCTACTTGCATCCTCTTAATGAGGGTTTTAATAATTGCATTGGGCCAATTCTTTCCTGGGGTAAGAATATTGATTCTTCCCTTGGGTAATTGACAGAGTGGTCACTCTCATTTCTTGCTACCATCCACAGTCTCTGCCATGGGAAAGACTATCTTTATGGGCAGAAGAGCAGTGTCATCATTGTGCTTGAAATAAGACTTGAACAAAAGGCTTGAACACTGCTGGGTAAATGGGACATTAACTTCTTATTGTAGGGGTTGGTCTTTCATCAGTGTGTGGGAAACCTACAGGCCTAATACCCAGACACTCCAATTGGAGATGACATGTGAAAGCTCCTCTTTCTAGCCCACACATGACTGGCTCTAGCTACCCCATTGGTTTCTAGTGACTCATGAATGGGAGCATTTCCGATTGACTCTGTCAGTTTGGGGACAGCAGCCAGCTGGCTAAGGAAATCTAGAAATGTTACTGAACATTAAAATGAACATTTTGTGGGGAATTTGTTTGTCCTTTTGAAATGGGTGGTTTATTCTGTACCAGTCAAACCGGTAGCATTGCTTTAGGGTTCTGAGATGTACAGAAGGAGTGCTGTGTTAATTGGGGTAAGGGACTGTAGACCCAAGAAGCTAAGATGGTGATGAGGCCTCTGGTTAATATTGTGTCACTTAGGCCTGAGACCCTTCACAATAGAACAGGGATCATCACAAATTTGAAAGATCTAGAGCAGACATCCACACTAACAGCTCTTGCATTGACACAGAGAGCAGTGCACTGTGGGTAGTTATCTCACTGTGCAATTGGCTGCAGGATGCTTTAGGAAGGGTTTGCAATGCCTCAGTGGGCAGGTACAGCGTCACATGATACAGGTTTCTCAATCCCATTGTTCCATCGGCATCCTGCTAGATTGTCAGCCACTTTTCAACTGAAGTGTGTGGGTGGAGGGAGAGGAGAGTGGTGTGTCTTGGGGTGGGGGAGTCCGTGCTGAGGAATGTCAAAGCAGCACAGCAGTCCCCACCCCACACACACCTTGCAGCAGCAGTCTGCCTGCCACTGTATTCCTAGTGCAGGGCAGAACAGGAGCATTCCATGTTAATGATTTGCTCTTTGTTCCTGGAGCATAGCAGCAGCTGGCTGTCAGATACTGTCAGACACTTCCCAGAGCTTTGAAAGGGGAGGGGCGGGTGCATGACTGCAGGGCAGCAGAGATCAAAACAGTGAGCAGAGCCATAGGTGCCAACTCCATGGGTGCTCTCAGGCTGGATCACCCACGGGGAAAAATTAGTGGGTGCTCTGCACCCACCGGCAGCCAAGCTCCCCTCCCCGCCCCAATCCACCTCCTCCTCCCCCCCCCCCCCGCCACCGCATTCCCACTCCTCCTCCTACCTCCCAGCGTTTCTCTCCCAGCCACCGCCAAACAGCTGTTTGGCAGTGTTAGCACGCTCCGGGCAGGGGGAGGGGAGAGGAGCGGGAACGTGGTGTGCTCAGGGGGAGGAGGTGGGGATTTGGGGAAGGGGTTGGAATGGGGGCAGGGAAGAGGCGGGGTGGGGCGGCCTCATGGAAGAGATGGAGTGGGGGCGGGTGGGGGGATCGAGCACCCATGGGGAAGAGGGGAAGTCGGCGCCTATGAGCAGAGCGGTCATGATGGGAATTGTGGGATACTGGTGGAAGCCAGTTATGTCAACAAAACAAACAGCAGCGTCTGCACTGATGCTATGACTCTTAAAGTTTGCTGCAAAAAGCTCTATGTCTCCCGTTGAGGTGGTTTTATTTTGTTGGCAAAACAGCAGAGTTTTTCCGCCAATAGTAGCTTTGCAGTGTTTACACCTGCCCTGTTTTGTCGGCAAAAGGCAGCTTTTGCCGACAAAACTTTGTAGTGTAGATAAGGCCTTAATGTTCACGTGCCCGGCTGGCGTCATGTCCTAGCTTGCATAGCATTTAACAGTGTTTATGTCAAGAGCAATATGTGAATAATTCCATTTGTAGCTGCAGCAGTCTCTTCTTCAGAAGAATCTTCCTTGAGCATGTCTCGTCTTCAGAATTTTGTCCTTTTCTTATTAAATAGCAACTTTCTATAGCCAGTGATTCTAACTGTCCTGTAATATCTGCCTGAGGCAGCATAATCTAATGGCTAGTCCAGAGGGCCTGGGAATGGGCTGGCCTGGCACCAGTTAGCTCTGTGTTCTTGTCCTGTCACTTACCTCTCTACTCCCCATTTCTGGGCGTGTACATGAGGTTCAGACTTACCCAGCATTAAGTGCTTTGGATGAAAAGTGCTATTGAAAGGCAAGATGACAGTGGACTATTTAAAAAAACACAAAAACCTTCCATTCTTTATTTTGATTAAATAAATGCTAAGGAATTTTGGTTCCGGAGTTTTTGATCAAATTGATTGGAGGCTCAGATTGGAAGACTGACTGAATTAAATGGGGGACACAGCCTTGTAGCAGGTGAAATCCACTGTCTTGATAACTAACCTTTGGGTATTTGTTACTCGGGAACCACATGCAAGAATTTGTAATGCCTTTCCATTTCTCTGCTTTATGTCGGCGAGAATAGGAGGGGATCTTTTCAGAAGTGGCTAGTAATTTTTTGAATGCCTCAATTTTTCAATGCCCAACTTGAGATACCTTAACCAGGCCTGACTTTTGGATAGCGCTGAGCACCCATCCTCTGAAAATCAGGCCTCTTGAAGGTATGAGAGGTTGGATGCCCCCCTCCCCCAATCCACTAGTCACGTTTGAAAATGTCAGCCTACATTAGATCTGAATGGAAGTCCAGCCACATGATAAATCTGAACAGTCCTGCTCCCAGGGTTGGCTTACAGGGGGCTCAGTGAGAAGGTGGTTGTGCCAACTTGTGCTCCAGAATCAAACCATTCCATTAATAAAAAAAATAAAAATAAAAAAGCTTGAGACTGAATTCAGTGGATCCAGTGAAGTTTGCCGACAGCTCGAGACAATAGCTCTGATAGGTGTGCCCCAGCCCTGTCTTTCCAGTGATCTGTCGTCGCTGATGCCTAATGTCTGCTTTATGGACTCTTTCGCTGTCAAGCAGAGCGAGCAGTTGTGGATAGGGATGCTCGTAGCGCAAGATCTTCAGGCTGCTGAGAGCTCTGTCGAGTGTAGGGTCGCAGCTGCGTGGATTTGGGGAGAGTGCTTCTCTGGTTACGCAGAGCTGTCCTCGTGCTGCATGTTCATCGGGCTGCCCTGGCACTTCCCACCTGCATGTCAGACACTTCTGACATTGCCTTTGCTCCCTTGCATGCAGGAAATAAGGCATATAGGAAGCGCACACAACCGGAGTGCTATGCCATTCACTGCTGCCACCGCTTCCAGCACTGCCCCCAAAGTGATCACTGCCCAGTACAACAGCCCCGCAGGCCTGTACTCCTCAGAAAACATCCAGACCTTCAACAGTGCTGTGGAGTCTAAGTCATCTGGTGATGCCCAGGACCCCAGCAAGCCGTAAGTAGTTTCCCCACTTCTCTCTCCCTGCCCCCTCCTTGGTGGGATGTCTGTTGTCATGGAGTAAGCTTTGTCATAAACTCATTGCGAGCGTAACCATTCTTTAACATGGGACAATTCTCTTTCAGGCTTGTGGAAGGAGTGCAGCTAGCAGGGGTGAGACTGGATGCGGTCCAGGGGGGCATGGCTAGTGGGGGCAGGGAATATTCTGCAAGGTGCAAAGGTGAAATTAACAATTGTGTGTTTTTGTTTGCCAGAGACCAGCGCAGTTTCAGCGTGCGTTCAGCATGACATACCAGCCCTTAAAATCACCCTCTGACCGAAACAGGTGCCCAATGCTTTATTATCAGCACTTTGTACACTTAGTCTTTTCTTCTGGCTTTACAAGCAGTGCTGGAAGGGTACAGTGTGGTACAGAGGAAAGAGCAGCCCCTTTTCAGAGAGAGCTTTGAAATGTTACAGGGACAATGTCAAGGCTTGGAGTTTTTATTAAACTGCCCTTTTCTTTGGATTTTAAAGAATTGCAAAGAGCTCTGGGCAGTTGTTTCTCTTCTGCTCAACCTGTTACATGGTTGAGATTGCAAGTCTGAAAACATACTCTACCTCAACAGCAATCCAAGCAGAACAGCCATGGGGGTGGGTTTGTGTTTGCATCTGACCCTTGCCAAGTAACTCTCACTTCACCAAAAAAACTAGCCTGCTTCTAGGCTGAAGTGCTAGAAACAAACCCGAGTATATCCGATGATGTGAGCACAGGTCTGGGAGCCAGGAACATGCTGGGCTCTGTTCTTGGCTCTGATACTGGCTTCCTCTCTGACCTTGAGCAAGTCGCTCACTTAGTCTCCCGACGTCCCAGTTTCCACATCTGTAAAATGGAGATAATGATAATAACAAGAAGTCAGAGCACTTCGGTGTTATTTGTATTACCCTAGTGCTTAGAACCACTAGTCATGGACCAGGACGTCGTGGTGCTAGGTGCTGCACAAACACAGAACAGAGGCCATCACAATCTGAAGATACTGGCCTCTGCTTTCAAAGGTGCAGTTTTATGCCTGTGCTTTAGGTGCTAGTCCTCTAAATCCCTGACTTGCAGGTGCAGTCAAAAGGGAGAGGTCTAGGAACTTCAATTGTGGTCACAGTTGTTTGTGCCTGCAGAAATTGAGACCTTTTAATACTAGTCTGAAAACATGGCTCCATATGTGCTTATGCTAGCTCGTAGCCACCCTGATAAGGTCAGGACAATGCCGTCAACGTTTTGGCTTCCCTGCCCCCAAGGGTTATTTTTGCCTTTCGCTTCCCCTGAGAGAAGGCTGGTGTCAGTGAGCCCCATGGGGCTGTCACTCCCCCCTCCCTCCCTGGAAAGAGGGCAGGTGGCAGTGGGTGGGCAGAGATTGTAAATAGCTGCTAAAGCCTAGCAGGATTTTGTTTACCAAACAGGTGTCCTTTTAGAATTGAATTAACAGCTACTGCAAGGCTGCTTTAATGGGGCCAAACCCCAGACAATAGTGACTGATGCTCTGTGGCTTGTTTTTCAATGGTTCAGACTTCGAAGTGGGGCTGGCACCATGTTCATCTAACATCACATGATCTATAATGCACAGCCCCCATCCCCCATCCAGAGCATCTTTCTCTGAACTCAAGAGACCAGATCCGTGTGCCAGTGTTATTCCAGAGGAATGTAATTGAAATTGTCCAGCCCAGCGCATTTCCTCTAGATTTACACTGGTGTAAGCGATGCAGAGTCTGGCCAGAGAAACTGCAACCACTATACTTGATTTCCAGATCTTTACAAAAGAATTGCCTTATGGTGACGGGGGTGGGTGAGGGGAGGGACTTAGCATCTAGTTCCTCCTGCTACACTGTATCCTTTGGGTGGTCTGCATTGCAGTCTGGAGGTGGGACTGCAGTTCATGTAGGCATACCTGATCTAACTAGATTAAAACTAGCTCAGACATGCCTCTGTGCGCTCAGTCACACCTCCTGACTGCAGTGTAGACATACCCTTTGTGCTCAGCCAGCACGTCAGCATTAGCCAGAAGCTTTACCATAGAGCTGATCTTTGTATGGTGGATCCTTCTAGTGAAAGGAATGCCTGATTTGAAGTACTCATTTCAGAATTGCTTGGGAATTTGGTTTAGTCCTCCATTAACTTCTTCCTTCCTTCCTTCCTTCCCCCTTCTGTGTTTTCCTCTCAACTCTGCAACCCTAAAAAAAAAAAATACCCAACCTCCCTTGTAACCCTTTCCTGCCTCTAGCCATTTATCGCCTCCTGGGTTCCAGGCACCTTTTGCAACGGTCTATAATCCTCTCCAGCCGCACACCTCCTTGCCTCCATTGCAAAGGAGGCACAGCACCTCCTCCATCCCAAGCCAAGTGAGAGTGGGGCCCGAACAGCTAAAGCAAGCCGCTCAGATCTGCCCCAACAGCCCTGTGGAAGTGGAGGTGCCGGGACTCAAAGTGGTGCACGTGCAATTTAATTCCCCCTTGCAGCTCTATTCCCAGAGAAACATCCTGGATACTTTACAAGGGCAGATCTCTTCCGTTAGCCCTGCTTTTCCCAGGTAACCTTGCCTGCTGCGTGCGTGGCTTACTCGGCGCACATGTGCATCCACGGCTTCATCTCCACAAGTGACTTGTTATTTGACCATTGCTCACAGTGTCAACCTGTCACCAAGAATCCAAGGTTTTATGTGTCACCTTTCTGAATGAAAACTTAGTGCATGATGTTCTCATCACAGACGCTTTCTCTGCATTGCATTTCTTTGCTGTGCACAATGCAAAGCACCGAAATGTACCAAATCAATCTGCCACTCTCCTCTGCTGCTTTACACACATACACACACACACACACACACACACACACACACGTAAAACGTACAAGATTTGATTACTTGAAAAATGGTCTTGTACTGACTTGACTTGTTCAGTGGAAGGGTGAGTGGGGTTGCTGTTTAAAGCACCAGACTGGTAACATTTCATTCCCGAATCCCTAATTCGGTAGTGACTGGAAGGCACTGCCATCTGTCCAGCTGCTAAGTGTCCTGTGAGCTTTCATTTCACATATCACTGGTGGGTCTATGTGTGTATTGAAGGATCAGGCTATGTAGCCTGAGTTAGTCCAATTTCTGGCAAGAACAGGCTCCTCCTCCCCAGTGTTCACTTCCCAGGCAGGTGACACCTACTAATTTGGAGGCAGGGTGACCTTGTAGAGAATTGGACTGGCATTCAAGAGACCTATTCCCAACTGTGCCATTGGATTGCTGGGTGACTTTCAATAAGTCACTTCACTGCCCTGTGCCTCAGTTTCTCCATCTGTAAGGGTAATGATGCTTACCTCCTTTATAAAGTGCTTTGAGATCTACAGAAAGCAATATAAATATTTCTGCATTGTATTAGCCTGTACTGATGGTAGGCAGTTTAGCGCTGTGATTCCCTGATGCTAACTGGCACTAGCACAGCAGGTCAGGATCTGTATTGAGTTATATGAAATCACAGTCAACAACATTCAGCACGCTTCAAACAACATTCAGCACAATTGGTTTTCAGATGATGACATTAAAATCAAAGTGGGCAGAGAAAAGCAAAGCTTAAACCACTTCAAGCATCTTGCAGAACAGCTAAGAAGCCAATTCCTTTCACAAGAGCTGGTTAGGAAATCAGCTGCAGCGCTACATTCTTAGATTATTACAGTTAGTTTGTGTCTATTTCATCTTACAGTGCTATGAACTGGCTACTGTGTATGAATCCCACCCTCCTTTGCTGGACAAAATTAGAACTGCAGAGCTTTGTTTCATAGCTTCTATACTGCTAACAGTCCTTTTAGATCTAGTGTTAAGGACCATATGCTTTTGGAGCAGGAGGATCTGAGTTTTCACCCAACAGTCACTGCAGAGATCCATGTGGCCAAGTTTTGCAATATAACAGCCACGAAATCCCAGATAGCCACCACTTTATAACAATGCAGTGCAGTTAGTGAACTACAAGGAGCAAAGCATTTCAGTGTTACAACTTGTAATTGATATGCTTTACCTCAGGAACAGTAAACATCACTACTTCTCCTTGCTACTCCAGACCCTGATAATGCTGACAAAAGAACCCAAGTGGGGCTCCACCATATTCTGGCATTAGAATTCCCTACCGCCCAATCTCGAAGACCTTTGTTACCTTTACAAAATGTTCTACAGTAATATAAAAGCGAAATTACACTTGCCAAAATACACTAAGTGAGGCTGTCTCTTTGTGGGTTTTATTACTGTGGTGTTGGTTTCTTGCTAATTTGCAAAACTCAGTAATTCAACAGTGGGTCTCCTGGTCACTACTATGAATTAGCAAGGTTCCTCTGCTCTCCTTTTGGAATGATTAACTCCACTGAAGGATGTCAGAGTTGTCTTCTGCCAAATATCTGTCCCCACAGACTCTTACTTTTAAGCCAGTTCTATCACTTTGTATTAATAACATTAGTATGTGCGCCTTCCTCAAGATATGAGCGATTGCACAATTTAATGAAAGATTTTTTTTTTTTTTTTTGGTCTGTCTTCACAGTCTCATTTTCTAAAAAATGGATCACTAAGTGCTAAAAATGTGTAAGGTCTGACATGTACATTATGCACATTGTCACAATACTTATTTGTTTGAAATGTTGTGTGTCTGTTTATAATGCTCCATAAGACAATTTTTAGCATTTTCTTTTCAATGTACATGGATTAAATATCCTTAGTATTGTGATTGAAAGACTAACAGTGGGCATCAGCCCATTATTTTGAGAGTAGAAAAGGTGATGGGAGAACACCAGGGTATAAGAATGTAATGGGGGGCATGGATTAATTTAGGATAATCCAGGGAATTTCCTATGTAAAAGACATCGGGACTTGATCCTGTTTCTGCTAAGAGTTTCAGGTCATTGAGATTTATATTCTAGACGCTTGAATGTATGTGTATATTGCTTGAAAGAGTACACTGCTTTCACTCCAGAATATTTTACCATAGATGGGAACATTTTTTGAGATTATTTCATGAAAAAGTGCATTATAACATTTGCCATCCATTTAACTCTGGCACTTGGAGTGTTTATTGTGCAGGCTAACCCCTAGATGACTTGATTACAAATTGGCATGGAAAATATGCAGTTGCTTCATCATCAAAAAGATTTCTCTCTACAAATTCATCTCAGTTTCAGGATGCTTGTTTACAAGTGCCTGCACTTACTATATGCGACAATGGTGTTCTTATAGGCTGAACCTAGCAAACCACTTATGTCTCATTGTATATTATTTAACCTTGTAGGCAAATGACACTCATTCTTCAGTGTCCCATTTTTTTAAAGAAGACATTTGCCCCTAATCCAACTTGGGTAATGTTTCCAGCTGCATTCGTTTAGGATGCTTCAACTAGCACAAATGTATCCACAGAGAGATGGCTTATATTCTGAGGTGCTACATTTATACTTCAAAACCAAAACCATTAAACTGAGATTGCTAATCACTCTCACCACAAAAGGCAAAAAAAATGTCTAGATAGACAATGAAGATCCAGCCCTTAAAGCAGCAGCTTGGGGGCAGGAGGTGGAACAGTATTCCTGACTCTGCCACTGACCTGTTCTGTGAGCTTAGGCAAATTGCTGAAGTGCTCTGTGCCTCAGTTACCCTATCTGTAAAATGGAAATATTGATACCCATTTTTTAAAAATCACTTTGAGCTTGAAACTGCAGCTGTCACTCTTAGGAGTAAGGTCTGCAGGACCAGGTCTCTCTATAATGCAAAGGATTTTTTAATTAGAGAATTATTAATAGAAGCTAATCAATATTGATATGTGTAAGTAATATTAGGAATGGAATACAAATTCCCCTATTCAAGTTAAGCACATTTTTAAGTGTTTTGCTGAATTGTAGCATTGGTCCCCCCGCATTCCCAGAACAGGAACAAGCAGTGAGTCACCCTCTGCAGTTGAAGTTGAAACTCAGCTTTCATTATACTAAGCCCCACTTGCTCCCTATTGCCTGCACTAAACACTCTCTGTCTCCAGCTCTAGTTGTGCTAAGAACCAAGCCAGATCGCCCTTCTTAAACAACAGGAGCTGGGCCTGCTCCAAGAGCAGCACAATTCATTCTTTATGGCACAATGGTCCTTTTTAAATTTCAGCAGAACTGTTATTTCCTGGAAAGTACCTTTTTAAATTTCTTACATTGAATTGCAAAGTATACTTGAGAAGTGTGGGTGTGAGAGAGAGAGAGAGTGAAACAGTGGAAATCCTCTAAAAATAGTGTTTTCCACTGGGAAGCCATGGTGTTCATCTCACTAAGATTGCACTTTACTTGTGCAAACATAGCCTCTATCGCCATTGTTGTATGCTATATGTTTGCATATGGGGGTGTTTGTTCTCAGATTATAGTATTTACAGATTGTGGCAGTGGATTATTTTAATTATAGGTCATTTATCAAGCTTTTTTTTTTTTTAATATTCTCCCCAGTTTGGAGCAACATAACCAGCCCTCCAATAACCTTGTCATAGACAAGGAGTCTGAGGTTTACAAGATGCTCCAGGAGACTGAAGACCCAAAGGAACCACCCAGGCAATCTGCTTCATTCCTGGTGCTACAAGAAATTTTAGAATCTGAAGGTAAGCAGTTACTGTGTTCTCCATGTGACTGTCAGATTCCCTTTGCTATGATCTGATCTATAGTCTACATTTGGTTTAAAAGCAAACCCTCTTCCCCACCTACTGATTGTTCAAAGTGGTCTTTGTAGATGATTTCCACAGAAATCTACAGACAGACACTTTTCCATTAACTTCCATGTTCAGGGATACTCTTTCCATACAGTTGTTATCCATATGTACCCATGGGTTTGAACTCTTACGGCATGAGCATTTTAAAAACAAACCCTAAAACATCAAAAAGGAATCCTTTAACAAAAGTTTTAGAAACTCCCCCAAATTTTCTAAATATCAGGCTTCACTTTTCACTGGGTAAAGAATTTTTAGATCCAAAATTGTATGGGACAATGTGTGTGAGGGTGTGAGCACTAAAGCTAGCAGTTTCCATCCTCTCAACAAGGAAAGGGGAAAAATCAGCTGCAGCTGTAATCCAGGAAATTACTGGATCTGGTAAGGACGAGTAGCTGAAGGTGCCACTCTTTTTGGCACCACTGGGTCAACATCTGGACTTTGCAATGCACAACTACAATCTCCTTATCAAGGGGATCTGTGTTGTACTTAGTTGAGCCCCAGATCTTAAGTTTGTTTGTTTTTAACTCCTTTCTTTAACAAACAGGTCTAGATAGGGAAAGAGATGTGTTTGATGAATGGCCAATTAAAAGCCTTTCTTTGGCTGAGTTCACAGCACTGGGGAGGTGTATGTTCAAGTCCATCTGTAATAACATGGTAGTCTGGTATGAGTCTGGAAGTGAAACAGATCTGTTAAATTCCATTGTCTAAGCTGAGTGATTTGCAAAGAGCAAACAAACGGCCTTAAAGCGAGAAGAAAATTAGATTCTTAAAATTCTTTTAGTTTAATCCAAGATAAAGTCATATATTTTTAAGTGTCCCTGTTTATGTTGCATGTTTGTAACTTACAACTACTGATGGGAGTTCTGCACATATGTGAGAAACTCTCATTTCATTTGTCAATCACCGAGAAAGTCGACCCTGTTCTCAATAGCACTGAAGAAAATAAGAGGCAAAGGAGCCTCTTATTCTACTTTGCAAGGATTTGCAGCATTGCTGGAAACTGAAATGTGCCTGCCTGATAAAGAGCCAAAATGGGCTGTTGCTTGGTTTCATTTTGAGCTGATAATTCTTGATACTGAGCAGGACCTGTAAAGTTATGCATCCCTGAAAGAATGTTTGTTGCTTAACTTGCTTCCCCTTCAACACAGCTCAGAAAGGCTCTGGCATTCCAGTCCAGATGCTTGGTGATGCTGCTAAAGTTTACAGTGATAAACAGGCACAGGCAGCAAATGCTCAAAGACTCTGAGCCAGATCCCCAGCTGGTGGAAGTCAGCAGAGACACCACTGTCTTCAGTCATCTGACTGCTTTACACCAGCTGAGGATCTGGGCCAGTGTCTTTTGGTCTTTATTTATCTTGGAACTCAGAATAACAACCAATGAAATAACAGTCCCTCTGGGGTGAGCCTCAAATCACTTTTCAGCCTTAGAACTCTTATTGGGGGGTCACATTTCATGTAAAATAAGGTAGGAAGGGTTTTTTTTTTCAAATAACTAAAAAGATGTTTTAGAGTTGGCTACCATGAGCAAGCTGCTGTGCCTCTTCCCTGCACAGTCCATCATATTGGATTGTCTGGATGGAGCAACAGTAGTTACACATGTCACTGAGGGACATCATCATGGGCGGCAGTGACTCTGAAGTGGTGCTGTATCCTTCCTGGTCCATTCAAAGGCGACTCAGGATTAAGGAGCTTTGCAGATGCGTAACTACATCAATACACCTATGGTGGGCAAAACACAAACATAGACGAGTTGGACTGGGGCCAAGTGGGACTTGCACCTCTGCGGTTTAGCCTGCACTAGTGCAAACCCTGCTTTGCCTTGGTACAGTGGTCAACCGCAGGGGTCACCCCTGGGTACCTGCAGTGATGTAGGTACAACGGCACAGATGTCCTTGATATAGGCAGGGCTGTCTTAGCAGGCTGGCTGAGAGCCAGCTTTGACATGTCGAGCCATTGGCCCAATAGGCAAATGGTGCAACAGCATCCGCAGAGCGTGTGGCTGGCTGTGCTCTAGCCTTTCTCTGTACTCTGCTGTGATAATAGGAGCTGAAGCTGGCAGCTGCATCATAGCTATGGCCCTCCAAATTCATGGCCATGAAAAACGCGTCACAGACCGTGAAATCTGGTCTTGTGTGTGCTTTTACCCTATACCAGGGGTCGGCAACCTTTCAGAAGTGACATGCCAAGTCTTCATTTAGTCACTCTAATTTAAGGTTTCACATGCCAGTAATACATTTTAACGTTTTTAGAAGGTCTCTTTCTATAAGTCTATAAT
>NW_020664661.1:1277881-1300385 GCF_002925995.2 Terrapene triunguis | reverse complement strand
GCCGGGCCAGAGCCGCTGGGGCCTGCGTGCTCGGCCGGAACGGGCCGCGCCCCCCCGGAGCCCTTCTCGCGCCCCCCGTCACCCCAGCTTACTTGCTGCTGCCGGCCGGCCCCTGCTCCTTTTCAGACTTCCCGCGAATCTCTGATTCGCGGGAAGCAGGGGAGGGGGCGGAGCGTTCAGGGAAGGGGAGGAGGGGGAAGTGAGCTGAGGGCGGGGTGGAGAGCTGCAGCGCGGGGCCCTCTTTGCGCGGGGCCCAATTCGGCTGAATCGGCCTAAAGCCGGCCCTGGCTGGCTGGGCACCCAGCTCTGAAGCCAGCGCCCCACCATCAGCAGTGCAGAAGTAAGGGTGGCAATACCATACCATGCCACTCTTACTTCTGCACTGCTGCTGGCTGTGGCTTTGCTGGCCAGGAGCCCAGCTGTGAAGGCAATCGCCGCTCTCCAGCTGCCCAGCTCTGAAGGCAGCACCGCCATCAGCAGCAGCACAGAAGTAAGGGTAGCAGTACTGCAACTCCCCATCTACAATAACCTTGCGACCCACCCCCACAACTCCTTTTTTGGGGTCAGGACCCCTACAATTACAACACTGTGAAATTTCAAATTTAAATAGCTGAAATCATGAAATTTACAATTTTAAAAAATCCTATGACCGTGAAATTGACCAAAATGGACCATGAATTTGGTAGGGCCCTAATCATAGCGCAAGCTTTCTCCTTTGTTCTTTCATCAGTGCCATGTGGGCTGGGCTGCAGCAACTTGTGTTTATTACATTGCCAGCCATTGTGGCTGCTTCTATGGGGTTTTATCCCCTTTCTTTGGCAAACACTGGAAGCAGCTCACTCTTGGGTTTGAGTCACATACTCTTGAGAGACCCAAGGGTGTTGCCCCCACGCCCTGTCCCATCCTGCCTGAGATGGAATAAAGTCCCTCTGTCCTATCCTGATCTATAATGTATGTACCACTGTCTGTAAATTGAGAGGATCTGCAGCCCTTCTTAACTGCCACATTATTTTAAAAGCTCTTTCATAATCCACTTTCTTTACTGTAAGGCTAGTAATATTGGAATAACACAGTCCCTAGGAGTTCCCTGGATTAATTCCTGCTTCAAGTCCAACAGCTGTATTGAACTAGAGCATCTCTAGCAAAGCATCCAGTCTGGATTTAAAGATTCCTCTTTCAGTTTGTGCAACCCATAATCCGAAGTGCTCTGTTCCTATCCCCAGGGGATCCCAATAAACCTTCTGGATTTAGAAGTGTGAAACCACCAATGACAAAAGTTGCCTCATCGATCGGAAATGCCCAGAAGCTGCCCATTTGTGAGAAGTGTGGATCCGGCATTGTGTAAGTATTGACCCGTCCCAATTGCTTACAGGCTATGTCTACCCTACATACCGCTGGTAGCAGCGTGTAGGGTATGTGTATCTACTACAAGCTGCAGTGAAAATTCTGCTGCATCTGTGCTGTGGTATGTGCTACACGTGGCAGTGAAAGGCTCTGGTGGGGGAGAGAGTAGTCAAAAGCTTTAGCATTCCCTACTAACAGAGCCTTTCACTGTGGCAAGGAAAGGCTCTGGCAGGGCTAGTCTTTCCCTGCGGCAGGAGAAGGCTCCAGCAGAAGAGAATTGGCAGAGTCTTTCCCCGCTGTCTCCCTACAGTCTTCCCAGTGGCAGGGAAGGGCTCTAGCAGTGGGGAGGCCATAGCTAAAATAGCAGCATAGATAGGGAAGTATAGTTTGGGGGAATAGAGCCATGCAGGGTATGTACTCGCATATATACCCACTCCCTTTAGGTGCGTCTTTACTTGCCTGAGCCATGCCTCACCAGCTACACTGTGGGTTATACCCATGTTAGGGGGCTGTGCTGGTATGTACGCTACACGCTGCCAAAAGAAGCATGCCGTGTAGATGTGCCCATAGAGTGGAGCTTGCCGTACTATATTGTGTGTATACGGCCTGCTGTCTAGGACTCCTGTTCTGTGAGAGCTGCGGGCACTTCGCTCCTCTGGGAATTGGCCCGTGGTGCTTGTACCTTCAGAAGGTTTCACAAATGCTGCCAGTGAACCCTGCAAAGGTCTGCTAGGGTGTCCAGGTGTCCAGTTTTCAACTGGAAAGTCCGGTCGAAAAGGGGACCTGACAGTGTCCAGTCAGATCTACTGACCGGACACCCAAAGTCCAGTTATTGGAGGGGGGGAGGGGGGAGGCACCAGGTCATCATCTGTGCCAGCCCCATCTCAGCCGGGGCCGCCAGCTGGGCCTCGGGGAAGAGGCAGGGTGGAGGAGGTTCCAGCACTCCTGCTGGAGTGTCTGGTTTTTAAATATTACGAAGGTGGCAACCCTACTCCTGAGGCAGGGGCTACGTTTTCCTGGACACACAGAGCCAGGCCTGTATTTCTCAGTGTAGGTGGTGGGTTTATTTCAGACTGACGGAGAACAAATCAAGTCACTAAGATACACGCAGACACGGTGACTCCCTGTCATGGGTGGCGGGTTCTATGGGCCCGTGGTGCCTGGGCACCAGGAATATTCTTAGTGCCCAGGCACCACGGGCCCGGCTCCAGCATTGGTCTCTCCCTCTGACCCACCTTCTGCCCCCAGGTGCCCCCACATTTAAAACAGTCTGAGGCCCCCACTCACCACCAGCAGTGCAGCGGAGCTGAACGGCTTCCTGCCTGCTTGCTTCACGTGGCTGCTGGCCCCTCCCTGCAGCCCCTGGGTGGGATGGGTCTGTGTCCTGTCCCAAGTGCCCCTGCAGCCAATAGGAAGCTGCGGGGGCAGTGCCTGGGGGTAGCAGCACATGGAGGCCCCCCCGGCCCGCCCTGCCTAGGAGCCCCAGGAAAGCGCTGCACCCCCTCCCATCCCCAAACTCCCAGACCCTGCACACCCCCCTTCCCACACATCCCCTCCGGCCCCCAAACTCCATCCCAGAGCCTGCACCCCTCAGCCCCTCCTACACCCACACCCCTTGCCTCAGCCCAGAGCCTACACCCAAACTCCATTCCAGAGCCTGCACCCCAGGCCCCCTCCCCCACCCAAACTCCCTCCCAGAGCCCAACCTATCAGGAGTAGCTATTATATCACCAAGGTTAATTCAGAGATGAAAGTTATCCTAAAGAAAAATGAATGTGGAAGTGGTTCTTAGTAAATATCTGTTTTTAAAAAGAAAATAAGTTGAATATATTCTAGATCCATTTCTCAGTTGTAGTCAATTTTTAAAAAACTTCTGAGAATTTTCAGAAATTTGTCCATACCCAAACATGTTTTTTACTGATTTATAAAATTTAAAAGAAAATTTTGGATATGAATTCTACAGTGTCTTTTAAAAAAAAATGTTCTTAACTATTAACTTAAAAAAAAAAAAGAGCAAGGTTAACTGCACCCCAATCCCCTGCACCTCAATCCCCTGCCCCAGCCCAGGGCCTGCACCCCAGACCTCCTCCCCCCACCCAAACTCCCTCCCAGAGCCTTAGGCAGGTGGGGATGGGAGTTTGGAGATCTGGACTCTCTTCCCAGCTCTGCTGTGTGACCTTGGACAAGTGTCACATCACTTCTTGTGCCTCTGTTTCCCCTCCCAAACATTGTCAGTCTTGTTTATTTGAATCATAAGCTCTGTGAGGCAGAGACTCTGTCATTATGAGTATGTACAGCACCTAGCACAATGGGGCCATGATCTCAGCCGGGGCCTCTAGGAGCTACTGCAATGCAAATAATACATAACACAGGGGGTGTGGCAGAGCCAGGAATGGGAGCCAGATTTCTTGACTCGCCAGTCCAGTACCTTAAGGCCATGTCTACACTAGCACTTATGTCAGCAAAACTTTTGTTGCTCAGGGGTGTATAAAAAAACACCCTGAGCGACATAAATTTTGCCGGCATAAGTGCTTGAGTGCACAGCACCTCGCTCCGACATAGCTACTGCTGCTCATTGAGCTGGTTTTGTTATGTCGACGGGAGAGCCCTCTCCCATTGGCATAGCGCAGCTACCCAAGCGATCTTACAGCTGTATCGATACAGCTGTGCCGCTGTAAGCTTGTAAGTGTAGACATGGCCTAACTATGAGATCTTCTGTCCTCCTTTTATCTTTTAGCATTGGTTTCTTTATAACTGCTGTCTCTGCAGAATTCCGCCTTTCTAAGCCTGGGAGTTCAAGCGGGATCTTTAAATAGATCTCAGATTGGAGGATTACATTTAAAACCTTCCCTCTGCAGACCATACATACAAAGCCTCCATCAGACTTTCCCATTCTCCTGCATACATCCTCTGTGCCAGAATCACACAAGCCTGGCATAGCCTGAACGCTGACCAACCCTAGAACATCAATGAGTTCTTTTACCAGGGATATGTGTCATGTAAAATAGGAATCCGCATTAAAATATGAAACCCTGCAGTTACTCTAACAATTGGGTAGGTCTGGAAAGCTCTGTACTATAAACAGTGTAACTAATGAATTCAAGAGAGTGCTGCTAGAGCAAAATTATACTCCTAGGCAATTGTTTGGGAGCTGCCTCAGGTAGCTAACAAGCTGCTGTGTAGTTTCCTTATTTTGGTTTGGCTAGTTGCAAATAGCATTTGCATTGTGTTTCCCTGAGGGGGCAGGCCCATATACAATGGAACAGTTAGACACCCTAACTACAGCGTAGGAGTTAGTGACTATTTGCTGCATCGGAAAATTCAGCCAGGGTCCAGGCACCTTTTGCCTCTCCCACAAACATGTTTTTTTTTAAGTTGCAAGTCAGAGGTCTGCCCTTTGGTTCTGCAGCCCTTTGCCCAAACTGGTTGTGCTGGAGTTATATTTTGGCTAATTTTACTTGGTTTTGAGCCATTCAAACCCACTGTTCATGGTACACCCTCACTGTTGCACATACCTGTTTACCAGCTCCTCTCTAAGACTAAGGCCTGTCTACACTACAAAGTTAGGTAAGGTTGATGTAAGTCACCTTGCGCCAACCTATTTCTGTATGTGACCACTCAAATTTATCTCCGGCTGACATAAGCGCCCTGTTAGGCCAATGCAGTAAAGCCACCACCTTGAACGGCCTTGAGCCATAGTCAACCAATTGAGGTCGATGCAGTGCAAGTGTGACTTGTGTCAACCCTAACAGTCTTCCAGCAGCTGTCCCACAATGCCCCATTCCCTGTGACCATGACTGCTCTGTTCACAATTGTAAACTCCACTGCCCCAGAGTCATAGAGACCAGAAGCTGCTCCCCACTTTAACCCCCACCCCACATTTTTTTTAAATGCCTTTTCCTGGTTGCCCAGCACACCCAGAAGCACAGCCAACCATGCCAGCTCCACTCACTGGGCGTGCTCCTGTCTGGAGTAGATGGGAGGTATTGGATCTCCTGGGCCTGTGGGGAGAAGAGACTGTGCAAGCACAGTTACAGTGTAGCCATAGAAACATGGATGTCTCTGGACAGATTGCCCGGGGGATGCAGGCAAAGGGGTCTGACAGGGATCAGTTACAATGCCGAGTGAAAGCGAAGGAACTTCGCCAGGGATATCACCAGAGAACGTGACCAGGGACTTTCCCTGGAACTTCCTTGTGCTTGTGCTTGGAAAAGTGGGAAGGCCAGTTCTAAAAATGCTTTCAGGGAAAAGAGTTCTTGCTTGTGCATCGCGCTAGCCAGTCATGGGGCCAGATCCTCATCAGGTGTAAATTGATGTAGCACCACATGGAGCAGTGGGGTTACACCAACTGAAGATCTTGCCCATAGTCTCTCTAACCCTGCATGGCCCTGGCCTGCACTGTGTGTGAGGGGGAGAGAGTTTTTAATCTTTCTTGGGCATCAGTCTGTGTCCAGCGAGGATATCCACATTCTGCCTCCCTACAGCCATGCTCCCCATAGATATTCTCACTGGCACGTTGCTGCTGCAGAACAGCTGCCTCCTTCCCACTCGAGGGGATGGCTGTGCTGTCTGGAGCAGTCCCAGTGGTGGGCAAGCATGGGGAATTTCAGCCAGCGAGTCCTTGGGGGATTTCAGGAGCCCCAGAGCTGAGCCATTATGTTGTTTCCCACAGGGGGGCATTCGTGAAACTGCGTGACAAGCAGCGTCATCCAGAGTGCTACGTGTGCAGCGACTGTGGGACAAACCTCAAGCAGAAAGGACACTTCTTTGTGGAAGATTGCATCTATTGCGAGACGCATGCCCGGGAGCGAGTGACCCCACCCGAAGGCTATGAGGTGGTCACCGTCTTTCCAAAGTGAATGACATCATCAGCTCTGTATTATTTTTCCTACACTACTGTTTTCCAAAAAGCAGCCCCCCCTTGAACCAGCCTTGCAATAAGCAATGCTCGGCATGGCTTTTCTTTTGCTGCCACAGTAACCCTCCATCTGTTAGCCTTAGGTGCCACTAATTGTTCAACACTTGCATTTTTAAAAATCTGCTCTGATAAATCTGTTTGGATCCCTTTTTTGTACTGTCCAATCTTTCTCCCTTCACTGTCGATTGCAGATGAAAATCAGAAGCCGAAGCACAGAAGCTGTGTGTCTCAGTTGTTTTTCCTTCTGCTTGTGTTCAATAAACGTGATGAATCTACAAGGCAAACTGTTGTCTGCATTTCTTCCAGTTCGGTGTATGTTGGCCTCCTTCCGCCCCCACCCCCAAAAAACACTTTGCATTCTGAACAGGGTTGGCAGAATTCGATTTGTATCTTTTGGTAATTTAGATGTTTATTGTTAAGAATTTTTTTACATTTTTATTAAGGCTGTCAATTAATTGCTGTTAACTCACACGATTAACTCAAAAAAAAGTAATCGTCATCGCAGTTTTAATCACTGTTAAACAATAGAATACCAATTGAAATTTATTAAATAATTTTGGATATTTTCTACATTTTCAAATATATTGATTTCAATTACTACACAGAATACAAAGTGTACAGTGCTCACTTTATAGCATTATTTTTATTACAAATATATGCACTGTAAAAATGATAAACAAAAGAAATAGTATTTTTCAATTCACCTCAGACAAGTACTGTAGTACAATCTCTTTATCATTAAAGTGCAACTTACAAATGTAGATTTTTGTTGTTGTTACATAACTGCACTCAAAAACATGTAAAACTTTAGAGCTGACAAGTCCACTCAGTCCTACTTCTTGTTCAGCCAATCGCTACGAAAAACAAGTTTGTTTACATTTACGGGAGATAATGCTGCCCGCTTCTTATTTACAATGTCACCTGAAAGTGAGAACAGGCATTTGAATGGCACTTTTGTAGCCAGCATTGCAAGATATTTACGTACCAGATATGCTAAACATTCGTATGCCCCTTCAATGCTTTGGCTACCATTCCAGAAGAAATGTTTCCATGCTGATGATACTCGTTAAAAAAAATAATGCGTTAAATAATTTCTGACTGAACTCCTTGGGGGAGAATTGTATGTCGTCTTCTCTGTTTTACCTGCATTCTGTCATGTTTCATGTTATAGCAGTCTCAGACGATGACCCAGCACATGTCGCTAATCTTAAGAATACTTTCACTGCAGATTTGACAAAACGCAAAGAAGGTACCAATGTGAGATTTCTAAAGATAGCTACAGTACTTATCCCAAGGTTTAAGAATCTGAAGTGCCTTCCAAAATCTGAGAAGGACCGGGTGTGGAGATGCTTAAAAGAGCAACACTCCGATGCGGAAACTACAGAACCCGAACCACCAAAAAAGAAAATCAACCTTCTGCTGGTGGCATTTGACTCAGATGATGAAAATGAACATGCGTCGGGCCCCACTGCTTTGGATCATTATCGAGCAGAACTCGTCATCAGCATGGACACATGTCCTCTGGAATGGTGGTTGAAGCATGAAGGGACATATGAATCTTTAGCACATCTGGCACATAAATATCTTGCGATGCCGGCTACAACAGTGCCATGCAAACACCTGTTTTCACTTTCAGGTGACATTGTAAAGAAGAAGTGGGCGATTGGCTGAATAAGAAGTATCAAATCATAGAATCATAGAATATCAGGGTTGGAAGGGACCTCAGGAGGTCATCTAGTCCAACCCCCTGCTCAAAGCAGGACCAATACCCAACTAAATCATCCCAGCCAGGGCTTTGTCAAGCCTGACCTTAAAAACCTCTAAGGAAGGAGATTCCACCACCTCCCTAGGTAACCCATTCCAGTGCTTCACCACCCTCCTAGTGAAAAAGTTTTTCCTAATATCCAACCTAAACCTCCCCCATTGCAACTTGAGACCATTACTCCTTGTTCTGTCATCTGCTACCACTGAAAACAGTCTAGCTCCCTCCTCTTTGGAACCCCCTTTCAGGTAGTTGAAAGCAGCTATAAAATCCCCCCCCCCGCATTCTTCTCTTCTGCAGACTAAACAATCCCAGTTCCCTCAGCCTCTCCTCATAAGTCATGTGCTCCAGCCCCCTAATCATTTTTGTTGCCCTCTGCTGGACTCTTTCCAATTTTTCCACATCCTTCTTGTAGTGTGGGGCCCAAAACTGGACACAGTACTCCAGCTGAGGCCTCACCAATGTCGAATAGAGGGGAATGATCACATCCCTCAATCTGCTGGCAATGCCCCTTCTTATACAGCTCAAAATGCCATTAGCCTTCTTGGCAACAAGGGCACACTGTCGACTCATATCCAGCTTCTCATCCACTGTAACCCCTAGGTCCTTCTCTGCAGAACTGCTGCCTAGCCATTTGGTCCCTAGTCTGTAGCAGTGCATGGGATTCTTCCATCCTAAGTGCAGGACTCTGCACTTGTCCTTGCTGAACCTCATCAGATTTCTTTTGGCCCAATCCTCTAATTTGTCTAGTAGGACTAAGTGGACTTGTAGGCTCTAAAGTTTTATGTTGTTTTTTGTTTTTGAATGCAGTTTTTTTACATAATTCTACATTTGTAAGTTCAACTTTCATGATAAAGAGATTGCACTGCAGTACTTGTCTTAAGTGAATTGAAAAATATTATTTCTTGTTTTCTTACAGTGTAAATGTTTGTAATAAATAAAGTGAACACTGTATACTTTGTATTCTGTCTTATAATTGAAATCAATATATTTGAAAATGTAGAAAACATCCAAAAATATTCAAATAAATGGTATTCTATTATTTAACAGCGCAATCAATCACAATTATTTTTTTAAATTGCTTGACAGCCCTAATTTTTATTGATTGAAATTTTCACAGTTGCATGAAATTATGGGATGGGTTCAACAATAAGTATTTAGGGACAGTAGACATTGAAATTCAAAACATTAAATCTTTGTAACTGTTCAAAAAAACAAATTGTCAACATCACGTCAAAACATACCAAGTAAATATCCTTCAACCACACTCTACAAAGTTTCCAGCTGCACTTTTTTTACTTTGCCTAGCTGTGAATTTCTGTTATTATCAATGAAAATATTTTTGAGTGGGTTTTTGGGTGTATAGACACTTACCGACATCTACCGGTAAAAACTGACTGTTCCAAACCTATGAGCAGGTGAGAGGAAGCATTTGTCCTGAGGCTCCCTTGTGATATCATGATGTGCATGGAGTAAGGAACGGGGCGTAGCTGCACCAGCCCAGAGGCACTACAGGCAGGGATGTCTAGGTTGGATATTAGGAAAAACTATTTCATTAGAAGGGTGGTGAAGCACTGGAATGGGTTATCTAGGGAGGTGGTGGAATCTTTATCTTTAGAGGTTTTTAAGGCCTGGCTTGACAAAGCCCTGGCTGGAATGATTTAGTTGTGGTTGGTTCTGCTTTGAGCAGGGGGTTGGACTAGATGACCTCCTGAGGTCTCTTCCAACCCTAATCTCCTATGATTCTATGTCTAGCAAAGTTTTCAGTTTAAGCTCCCAGTGTCATCTTTTGAAAGTGTTATGTAGGTTTCCTTTGAGGATGAGGATTGAGAGGTCAGATACAATGATGGCTTTGTGAAAAGTATTCACCCACAAGTAATAGTGTTGGTTCTTTGAGTGCTTGCTCATGTCCATTCCATGCTAGGTGTGTGAGTGCACTGTTGCCAAAGACTTTTTGCCTTAGTGGTATCCGTAGGGCTGGCTCTGGAGTGCCGCGCTCATGCACCAGTATATGAAGCAGCGCTGGCTCTGTGCCCTCTCAGTTCCTTCTTATCACCCATGATGGTCACTGGAATGCCTCTCTCGCTCTTGCTCAGCAAGTGTGATAGTGGTCTCTTCAAACTGCTTCTGTATCTGAGGCCTGATCTACACTACAAACTTAGGTCAACATAAACTGCGTTACGTCAATCTGATAATGTGTCTACACTATAGAGTCCCTTCCGCTGACCTAAGTGGTCTGTAAAGTCAACTTCTGTACTCCACCTCCACGAGAGGAGTAGCACTTGATTTGACATCTACGGGTTGACATGGACATAGGGTAGACACTGCGTTGTGTAATCCGAATGAATTGGCCTCCGGGAGGTGTCCCACAGTGCTCCATGTGACTGCTCTGGAGAGCACTTTCAACTCCACTGCACATTAGCCAGGTACACAGGAGAGAGCTGCTTCCCTGTTAAAGCCACGGGAACTTTTGAATTTTCAATTCCTGTTTGATCAGCGTGGAGAGCTCGCCAGCACAGCTCATCAGGGAGACTCAAAGCCGCAAAGGCACTCCAGCATGGAGTACACAGGAGATGGTGGATCTTAGTGCTGTGTGGGAAGAAGAGTCTGTGCAGGCCGAGCTCCGATCCAGCAGAAGAAACGCTGACTCTATGCCAAGTTTGTGCAGGGCATGGGGGAGAAAGGCCACACCAGGGACACACAGCAGTGCCATGTGAAAATGAAGGAGCTTTGGCAAGCATACCAGAAGACAAGGGAGGTGAACAGTTGTTCTGGTTCTGCCCCAGAGACATACCGCTTTTATGAGGAGCTGCATGCAATTCTCGGTGGCAACCCCACCACTACCCCAAAACACTCCATGGATACCTGCCAGGAGCCCTGGGCGACCTCGAGCAGCAACGAGGAGGACCTTGATGATGATGATGATGAGAATGTGAGGCAGGCAAGCAGAGGATCCATTCTCCCCGACAGCCAAGAACTGTTTTTAACCCGGGAGCCCATCCCTTCACAGGACCAGTTGGTGGTGGAGCGTGATGCTGGGGAAGGCACCTCTGGTGAGTACACGTTTCCAATCAAACTGTAGGGGTTACGTGCTATTATATTTTGTTTAATCTGAACAAAAAAGTAGGTGTAGTGAGTATCGGTGGCCACTCTAGCTATGCAGCGTGCTTTCCAAAAAAGACTTTATGTACATGGGGATGGCCCAGGAATCCTCCATGAAGATTCAGAGATTCGTAGACCTTAAGGTCAGAAGGGACTATTATGATCGTCTAGTCTGACCTGCACAACGCAGGCCACAGAATCTCACCCACCCACTCCTGTAATAAACTCCTAACCTATGTCTGAGCTATTCAAGTCCTCAAATCATGGTTTAAAGACTTCAAGGTGCAGAGAATTCTCCAGCAAGTGACCTGTGCCCCATGCTGCAGAGGAAGGTCTAAAACCCCCGGGGCCTCTGCCAATCTGCCCTGGAGGAAAATTCCTTCTCGACCCCAAATATGGTGATCAGCTAAACCCTGAGCATGTGGGCAAGACTCACCAGCCAGACACTCAAGAAAGAATTCTCCGTAGTAACTCAGATCCCACCCCACCTAACATCCCATCACAGGACATTGGGCATATTTACCGCTAATAGTCAAAGATCAATTAATTGCCCAAATTAGGCTATCCCATCATACCATCCCCTCCATAAACTTATCAAGCTTAGTCTTGAAGCCAGATATGTCCTTTGCCCCCACTGCTCCCCTTGGAAGGCTGTTCCAGAACTTCACTCCTCTGATGGTTAGATCTCTAGGAAGTATAAAGATTCCCTGCTGCAAGACCTGGGCCAGGAGTTCAGGTTTATTCTGGAGGAAGGCAGGTGTGTAGCCAGGGCTTCTCTCCAGATGGCATTGTTTGCAGCAGACTTGGCAGCCAGGGCCATGGCTATGGCTGTCTCGATGAGGCGGAGTTCGTGGTTGCAGTCCTCCGGCCTCTCCCTGGAGGTCCAATAGTCCATCCAGGTCCTCCCATTTGAGAGCAATGCTCTATTTTCAGAGCAAACGGATGGCAGGCTGCACTGCCTGAAAGACTCCCATGCCATGCTCCATTCCCTGGGGCTTTACACGCCACATGCCTCCAGGAAGTCATTTTTGCCTCTTCCACCACCGCCAAGATTCTCTGGCCCCTCAAGGCAAGGCTCCTATAGGAGACGGGCCAGAGAGAAGGGTTTCAAACGCTGTCATCCCACTCGGTCCTCCTCAGCCACCCAATCGGGCTCTGTGTGCCAATCAGAGGGCCCGAAACAGCACAGGCACTGGCTTCTTCTGGGCCCCTGGGGTGCTCTACCTCCCACTCCGCCCCAGGTCCCGCCTTCACCCACCCCCGTCCCACCCCCACCCCGCCTTCCTGCCCCTGCTTCACCCCCACTACACCTCTTCCTACCCAGTTCTGCCCCTCCCCTGAGCATACCCCATCCCTGCTCCTCCCCCAGCACCTTCTTTACGCCACAGAACAGGTGATTGTGGCGGGCAGGAGGCACTGCGAGGGAGGGGGAGTTGATCAGCGGGGCCACCAGCAGACGGGAGACACTGGGGGGAAGGAGGGAGTTGGCTCCCCCTGGAGCACCCACGGAGTTGGCACCTATGCAAGATAAGTATTTTGAGGGTGTGCCTGAGGACAATGCACCAAATTTATTGGATCCAGTCCCCCCATTTATTTTTCAATCGTTTGTTCCCCTTTCGTAGTGCATGGACCCAAATTACTTCGGTTGGCTGGATGCTCAACACCATAAATTCTGGGTACACCCTTCAGTTTTCCTCCATCCCTGACTACCACCCCCTCCCCGTCCCTCTTGAGAGACTCTTCTCACGAGAAAGGCCTCGTCCAGGAGGTGGAAACCCTCTTAAAGGTGTTGGCCATAGAGGAAGTCCCTCTAAACATGAGGGGAAAGGGGTTTTGTTCTCTGTATTTCCTAATCCCAAAGGCCAAAAGGGACCTCAGACCCATCCTAGACCTGTGTCACCTCAATAAATATCTCAAGAAGTTGAAGTTCTGCATGGTATCCCTGATCTCCATCATTCCCTCTCTGGATCTAGGAGACTGTTTTGCTGCCCTCAGTTTGAAAGACGCTTGTTTCCATATCTCCATTTTCCATGGACACAGAAAGTTTCTCTGATTTGTAGTGGGTCAACGCCACTATTCGTTCGTGGCTCTGCCTTTCGGCTGCTTACCTGAGGCATCGAGGGGTGCAGAGCTACCCTTACCTCGATGTCTGGCTAGTCAGAGGCAGGTTATGAGCTTAGGTGCAAGGTAGCCTCAACTTGGTGAGGTCAACCTGTCAGGATCTGGGTCTGCTTATAAACTAACAGAAATCAACGCTGTCCCCAGTTCAGCAGATAGAGTTTATAGGAGCAGTGCTTGATTCTGCCCAAGCCAGGGCCTTCCTGCCAGAGTCCAGGTTCTGAGCCACGTCAGACCTCATCTCCCATGTGAGAGCCCACCCACTCGCAACCGCCTGGGTATGCTTCAAGCTGCTGGGCCACATGGCAGCATTTACTTACGTGGTCCAGCATGTGTCTTAGACCCCTGCAGGCGTGGCTGGTTTCAGTCTACATGCCAGACAGAAACAATTTGGACCGGGTGGTCACAGTCCCGTCACATATCCTGGCATCACTGAGGTGGTGGACGGAACCCCAATCGGTGTTGGAGGGGTTCCCCTTTGTGGACCCGTGTACCACAGCACCCTTGGTCTCTGATGCATTGGGCCTGGGATGTGGAGCCCACCTTGGCGACATCAGCATGTAAGGTTTCAGGTCACAGGAAGATCGTTCCCTGCATATAAATATCACAGAGCTCAAGGCGATTCAGTTGGCCTGCCAAGCTTTCCTCCCCTTTCTGGAGGGCAAGGTGGTCCGAATCCTAATGGACAATACCATGGCAATGTTCTACATCAACAGGCAAGGCGGAGCCTGCTTGTCAGGCATGTGCCAAGAGGCTCTCCGACTGTGGGACTTCTGCGTCCAGCACACCATTCATCTCATGGCCTTGCATCGACCAGGCATCAAGAATGCATTGGCATGTCTCCTCAGCGGAGCTTTCTCATCTCGCCACGAGTGGTCTCTCCACCCAGAGGTGGCCAACCACATCTTCTAAAGGTGGGGGACTTCCCAGGTGGACCTGTCCAGACAGAACAGAAAGTGTCACTGGCTCTGCTCTGTCTGCGGACTCAAGAGAGGCTCCCTGTCAGACGCCTTCCTGTTCCTGTGATCAGGGTCCCTGATGTCTTCCCTCCAACACCACTGGTGCACAAAACGTTCCTGAAAATCAAGCAGGACAGGGCAAAAGTCATCCTGATAGCTCCGACATGGCTGCCCCAACACTGGTTCGGCATGCTGTTAGAGCTCTCAATAGCAGCTCCATTAGAGCTCCCGTCACAGTCATTTCCAACACCTGAATCTAGCATCCCTCCACCTGATGGCATGCTTGCTGCGTGGCTGAATGTGGAGGAGCAGACGTGCTCAGCTCAAGTCCAACAGATCTTGATGAGCAGCAGAAAGGTAGCCCTGGTGCAGGCTATCTGGCCAAATGGAAACATTTTTCATGTTGGGCCACAGGCCAAAACCTGCCTGCGGACCAGACCTCCCTACAATCCATCCTAGACTACTTGTTGCATCTAAAGCACAAAGGTCTGACTCTTTCAGCAATCAGGGTCCACTTGGTGGCTATCTGAGCCTTTCATGGTCAGATTTCTGAAAAGTCTGGAGCGACTTTATCCTCAGGTTTGTGACCCTATCCTGCTTTGGGATCTGAACCTGGTGCTGTCAAGGCTCACTGGGCCACCCTTCGAGCCGTTAGCTTCGTGTTCCCTGCTGCGCCTCTCATGGAAGGTAAGGATTAGCGCACTCACATCAGAACCCCCTATACGTTTTTCTACAAGGATACGGTCCAGCTGCAGCCCCACCCAGCCTTCTTGCCGAAGGTGGCATCGGGGCCGACTCCGTGAGTGCTCCAGGGCTGGAGCACCCACGGGGAAAAAGTGGTGGGTGCTGAGCACCCACCGGCAACCCCCCTAACCTTCCCTATCAGCTCCCCTCTTCCCCTCAACGCCTCCTGCCTGCCGGCGGGCCCCACCAATCAGCGCTTCCCCCTCTCTCCCCACATCTCCCACCTGCAGCAATCAGCTGTTTCATGGTGTGCAGGAGGCTGGGGGGGGGAAGGGGGAGGAGCACGGGCATGCTCAGGGAGAGGTTGGAACACTGCAGGAAGAGGCGGGGCGGGGTGGAGCAGGGGTGGGAAGAGGTAGAACGGGATGGGGCCTTGGGGGAAGGGGTGGGGCCTGGGGCAGAGCTAGGGTTGGGCACCCCCCAGCACATTGGAAAGTCATAGAATCCTAGAATATCAGCGTTGGAAGGGACCTCAGGAGGTCATCTAGTCCAATCCCCTGCTCAAAGCAGGACCAATTCCCAACTAAATTATCCCAGCCAGGGCTTTGTCAAGCCTGACCTTAAAAACCCTCTAAGGAAGGAGATTCCACCACCTCCCTAGGTAACCCGTTCCAGTGCTTCACCACCCTCCTAGTGAAAAAGTCGGCACCTGTGGACGGTTGTGTGTCACTGTTCCACGATAATCAGGATATATTCCTGATGGTATTCTATCCAAAGCCTCATAAATCCAGCGAGGAATGCAAGCTACATACCCTGGATGTTAGAAGGGCACTGGCCTTCTGCCTTGAGAGAACAAAGCCTTTCGTAAGTCGACGCAGCTCTTTGTCACAGTGGCGGACAGGATGAAAGGCCTGCCAGTTTCCGTCCAGAGATTCTCCTCGTGTATATCCGCCTGCATCAAGTTCTGCTATGAGCAAGTAGGGGTGTCACCACCAGCTGTCATGACTGCCCATTCTACCAGAGTGCAAGCTTCAGCAGCAGCTTTCCTCGCTCCGGTACCAATGGAGGACATCTGCAAAGCCGCAATCTGGTCTTCGGTCCACACCTTTGCTTTCCATTTCGCCATTACCCAGCAGGCCTTCGATGACGCCAGCTTCAGTAGATCAGTGTTGCAAGCCGCAAAACCGTGAATGCCAAGGCCACCTCCAGGGATACTGCTTGTGAATCACCTAATATGGAATTGATGTGAGCAAGCACTCGAAGGAGACAGAACGGTTTTCTATCTTCCGTAACAATTGTTCTTCGAGATGTGTTGCTCATGGCCATTCCATGAACTGCCCTCTGTCCCCGCTGTCAGAGTTGATGGTAAGAAGGAACTGTTTCGAAATGTCTGCCAAATGTCCTACCTTGGTCCTCAGTCATTCTTTGTTATCGCTGCATTGGCTTGACTGCCCTCACTTTGTTTACAATACAGCCACTATAATCCTCTTGACTCAAACAACTCCAAGATTCCCTTGCTTACAGCATCCATAGGTACTTGGCTGGGCTCTCATAAGCTAGAAGTTTAGCAATCTCTACTGTGCTCTGATAACCATGGCATGACAGGTATGGTACTTTTTTTTGACCCTCTTAAAATGTGCTGCTCAGTGAACTCTTTTGAAAAGGAACAGAACAAAGGGAAACAGGGTTTGCCAGCTCCTTCTCCAGTAACATCAAAATCTGCTTGTAATCAGGAAGTGTTTATCCTGGAATATAATGAGAGGAAAGGAAGGAGGGGGTGAGGAGGGAAGGAAGTGGATTCAAGTTAGTGACAGACATCTGGGAAAGCAAACTCACCAGAGCATATAGGATCCACTTGGTTTGGAAGCAGCTCATTTGTGCAAGTCCAGGGGCCTTGCACAAGTGCTGCCCTTTGAATTGGGCCCTGATGAACATAGCGCATTTTGTCTACTGACAACTTGATCCCAAGCCTGTTTCAATGTATTTGATATTCACAAGACCACTCAAGTGAAAAATTTAAGAAATGGCAGCCTATGGATTATGTGCAAGCTATTTGTTTTTACTTTGTCCATTCATTTGCTGTCATTTGTTCATGCTTTTAGAACCAGAGACCCTGGGTTCAACTACCACAGATGAAGCACCATCATTTGTGGCATGTGATTGATCACTGAAGTCTCATGACATTGTTTCTGATTCCTGATTGGATGAGGCACTTTAAACAGGAGACTAATGAATGGCATCCAGTGCAATTTGTCGTTTTTGCTAATGGAACTCCAGTGATTAGCAAACATTTTCATGAATAAACCAGTCGATCTGACTCCTCATGAGAAATGAATAGCATGAATGACAAATGAGCTTACATGCTTGTTTATAAAAATACTGATGAAGTGCTTTTTGAATTATTCATCCTGCTCTTTTGAAGAGAGAGCTAGTTTTCATCGGTTTGCTACAGCCAATCTTTGTAAAACTACTAACACTTAACTCCTCATGGTTTTTGTTGCTTTGAGTGATTTTCATCCCTGGCATTTACAGCACCTTCTGTTACTGCTGCATTTAGTGTCTCCTCTGACCCCAGGCTCCCAGCACCGTCAAATGGGGAGTATACCTTGAACGGTGCAAGGACTGATTCCTCAGCAAGCTGCTAGAGATGAGCATCACAGTGGCACTTGGGCGAGTGTGCGGCTGGGTATGAATGTTGGAATGAGCTTCTTGGCAAGGATTAATGTTAGCTGGCGTTGGTTTTGTTCCCCCACCCACTCAATGTAAACGGGTCAGTAGAGCAAGTTTTCCATGCTGTATGCAGGCAGTGAGGCTCCCACCACATCTTGTGTCCTAGAATGGATAGTTAGGGTTGAAAAGGGCCCATACAACGTACATCTCTGTATGGGTGTTCTTGCAGGATTCTGATGGTTTTAGCTGTGTTTTCACTGCAGTAAGTGCTGGCCATGCAGCGAGGGGAAGAATTCAAGTGAGGAGTCCACCAGCATGTTTGGAAAGGGGATCCATTTCCAAGTTGATCGTGTGTGCGTGCACGTAAATGTTACTACTTCCAACTTGGGACAACTTTTTTCTTTTTCAGGATGAAACTACCAATAGTCTTCCAACTACTAACCGGTGAGAAATTAAATCCTTATTTCCTTGATAGAATACACACCCCCACACCTGGTGGGTCATCTGTGGTAGTTGAACTCAGGGTCTCTGGATCTAAAAGCATGAACCTAGCTGCCTGACCCATAAAACTGTCTACATGGTCCACCTGCTAGAGAGGGACAAAGACCCACACTGGGTGTGGGTGTGATAATTTGATTTTCCTAGGTACTAAGCACCCACAATTCCAGCTGAGCCCAATAGGCATTGAGGATGCTCAGCACCTCTTTGAAATCATCTCACGCTTGTGTGAGAGTTGGGAAATCCCTTTGGCAGTATTTTAAATGAAAGTCAGTCATTTTGGCTTATTCTATTATATAGGTTAACGGAAAACCTCTCTCTCGTGTGTTGAGCATTTTCAGGAGGAAACTTCTGGTCCTGCAGTGCCGAGAGAGACAGCACCAGCCTGAATCTAGACAATACTGTGAATTAATGTATTTTGTATCAGAGGGGTAGCCCTGTTAGTCTGGATCTGTAAAAAGCAACAAAGAGTCCTGTGGCACCTTTTAGTAGACTACAGACGTATTGGAGCATAAGCTTTTGTGGGTGAATACACACTTCGTCAGATACATGTATTTTGGATTAAATAAACATTGGCCTCTGTGGGCCAAATCCACCATTGTCATGAGTGGGTGCAATGCTATTGACTGCAGTGGCGCTGCAGCCACTGCCCTCATGCCAGCAGTGTATCGCCTGAGGCTTTCTGCAACCAGGTATCTTGGTGCTAAAGTATTGGCTGCAAATTCCCAAAGTCGAGTGGAGTCTGAATAATGGTGAAGGAGGGAAACCTCCCAGAAATGCAGTTCTCTGCTTTTTCTCTGGCTCTCCTACAGACAAGGAAGGGAGGTACGTCAAATCCTTGAGCTATAAAAGGAGGAATTCCCAGGAGATCCCAACCTTCCTACTCTGCTTCAGAAAGGAAGGTTGGCTAACCCTTCCTCGCTGCCACAGGAACATTTGAAGCAGAGCTCTGTGTGGCTCGGAAGCTGGGGTTGCCAACTTTCTGATTGCAGAAAACCGAACACTAGCGTGACCATAGTTCTCTATGCTGAATATGAGATACCTGGTAAAATTACTTGTATGCAAGCTAGTTTAATGGCAATCAATCAGAACTATGCAGTACAAACATTCAAATTAACATGAAGTTGACTGAGCCCAGTTAAAAAGAAATACTGTGTAGTTGGATTATTTTTATTTACCTTCTTATCTTAAGGTTAATAGTGGGGGGTGGGACACACATGGGGAGAGGTGACATACACCCATATCCCTCTCTCAGAGGGTGTGTGTGGCTGACCGACCCTCCCCTCTCTGCCTGGTGCTTTCTGTCCTCCATGCCTGGCTGGGCCCTAGGGACGGATCTGCCTCCTGAGGCTGGCATCATGTCTTCCCAAGGCAACATGTGTGGGGGCATGCAGCCTCATATGCGTGCCACCCCCCCCACTCCCATTTCTGCCAGGGTTCATACCAGAATGTGGCCAGCAGCCTTTCGGCACTGCAGGAGGGAAGGGACGGGAGCTGCTTCCAGTTGCCGGGGAGGTAGGATGACCTGGCCTGTGTCTTTGCAAAGCTCATCTCTTCTGCCCCATCCGACCCTGGTGCTGGAAGCAGCTTGTCCCTTTCTGCCCACATCGGGTTGAAAGGCAGCTAACACCTCCAGGCTGCTATTGGCCCCTGACATAACCCAGCTGCAGCACAGGCAGGAAGGGGTTAAGCCCTAAGGATTAGGGTTGCCAACCCTCCAAGATTGCCCTGAAATCTCTAGGAATTAAAGATGGTCATGTGATGAAACCTCCAGGAATACAACCAAAATTGGCAACCCTACTAAGGGTGCATAGTGCACAAGGGCCCAGGGAACCTGACTGCAGGGGCTTAAGCAAACCTGGCAAGAGAGGTGGCACAGGAGGGGAGGGTGCCTAGGGGATGGAGCAGTCCCATGCTCGCTGGGGGCAGGATGCAGGGGGGGGGGCGGCGGGAGTGAAGAGCATGCTAAGCCCCTGCCCCAGGTGCTGCTGTGGATCCTGTAGGTATAGGGAGTGAACAGGCTGGACATTGCTTCCCCCCCCTCCTCCTCACCCCACCACTCCAGAGTTTAGCTGAGGGGTGGAGAGGCTGCCCCATGCCAGTGCTGTGTAGGGCTTTGGAACATGCAGGGCTTGGCTCCTCATGGCTAGCACCCCGGGCTGGAGGGTCTTAGGCTTTCCCCAGTGCTGTCCAGAAATGGGATGGGGCCCTAGTGGCCGAGAGCCGGCATGCAGAGGGGGCTGGGCTGATGGACCAGCATGGGAAGTGGCTGGGCTTGCGTGCTGCATCTTTGCCCTGCCACCAGCCTTGCACACCTACCCCTATTGTCGATCACTGGACCCCCCCCGCCCCCCAGCGCTGGTGGGCTGGTGCGCAGGGCTCCGGCCAGCAGCAGGATCCGCCAGTGCTGATGTGGGGGAGACAGAAAATATAGGACAATTTGCCTGTTTTTAAGAAAAAATTGGAACATCTGCAGGGCTTAAATATGGGACTGTCCCTTTAAAAATGGGACATCTGGTCACTCTGCTGAACATCCTTCCCTTCTCTGAGGCCCTGCCCCCTGCTCACTCTCCCCCACCCTCACTCACTTGCTCATTTTCACTGGGCTGGGGCAGAGGATTGAGGTGGGGGGGGTGAGAGTTCTGGCTGGGGGTGCACATGAGGGGTGTGGGAGGGGGCTGGGGCTGAGGAGTTCAGGGTGCAGGAGGGGGCTCCAGGCTGGAGCAGGGGCTTGAAGCAGCACTAAGTTCCCTCCATCGTGTATGGTGCTGCTGTGTGCATTGCAATCTTCCTGGTGCCTGCTTTATCAGTGCCTGAGCCGCTGCCACATCTGGTTTTGTATTTTCTGTCTATAAAGATGTTGCAAGACAGGGCTGTCTGTTCTGCTTCACGCTAACAATGCTCACTGGTCTAGGGCTTTGAAAGAAGCCTATGGGGTGCAGAAAATCATTAAATCTTTTCTTACTGTAGTATTGACTGCTAAAAATCACCTCATTCTAGATAACCTTTTTGGGCTTTTCATGCATTACTGTCAGACTGGAATAGAGTGAAACTAAAACATGCATGGTATTTCCCCTCCCCCATCACTCAACCCTCAATATAAACAGTCAACAAACTCCTCATTGTGATGCTTCATGCACTAGACTGGTCAGTTCAAAACCTTTGTAGAGTGGGGCTTGAACTGCTGTAGGTGTCAGTTACATCAGTGGTTTTCAAACTTTTTTTCTGGTGACACAACTGAAGAAAATTGTTGATGCCTGCAATCCAATGGAACTGGGGATGAGGGGTTTGGGGTGCAGGAGGGGCTCAGGGCTGGGGCAGGGATTGGGGCCCAGGGTTGGGTTGTGGGCACAGCAGGGGTGCTAAGGCAGGTGGGAACCAGCCTATGGGAGGGTGGAGCCAGTGCCTTACATTCCATGACCCAGTACTGGGTCGCGACCCACAGTTTGAAAACCACTGAGTTACATAGTGAAGAAATATATCACTATGGGAACAGGGTATCCAAGTTGGTCCCAATATTGCTGGGAAGGAATGCACTGGATTTTATGATGCAGTACAACATATTTTTTGAAGTTGTATTCACTCTAGTCTCATTTTCCAAATTCCTCCTAAGTGCAGCAACCGGCAGCTGGAGCTTGTCAACAAAATATGTCAGCTCAGATCTAAAAGCATCCCACTTTGAAAGTTAAAAATAATGTAAGTACTGGGTAAAAAGAGACGGCAGTAGTTTGTATCCAGTCCAGCTTTCTGCAACGCTCAAAACAGGGACTGCCTTATGTGTCCTGCATAGCACAGCAGTGACCACCACACTGTGTGCATTTAACAAATAAATGACTAGATTTGCTTCCCCACTTGGAGAATTTTCTCATATAGTGGGTGTTGTCCACTGCTTCTGCCCTCTTCTGGATTAAATTGGATCTGCACTGGAGTTTAGCAAAAGATTCTGCTAGTGCTGGGGTGTTAGTCTAAGGTGCCACAAGGCCTCCTCGTTGTTTTTGCTAGTGTAGCACTTTAACCAACTTAATTCAAACTGGTGCAAACCCTTAAACCAGTGGTATTTGACATACATTTAGGGAATTTAGGAAATCAGTGCCACTAGGTGCTTTTGAAACTCTGTCAGTCTTTGTTATAACACTTCATTAGTTCTTAACTCACTTAAGCCATTCAGGACATATAGAACTTGACTTTCCCCTGTTAAAATCAAACAGAAAAGCTGTAAACTTAAATTCTGCTGTAAGCAGTTTAATTACACTACTACAGTTCAAGTATTGCTAGCTTCTGCCACAGTTCTTCCAGTTTGGGTAGCACTCAAATAGAGCAGTTTAAAATGGCTCCAGTTTGAACATGCTATATATTTGTACTGAAAATGTGTTATTACACAATGGGAGACAGAGCTTTTGACCAGGGGCGGCTCTAGGCACCAGCAAAGCAAGCACGTGCTTGGGGCAG
>NW_020664661.1:1226173-1277481 GCF_002925995.2 Terrapene triunguis | reverse complement strand
CCTCTTAGAGGTACCCAGGGGGGTGGTATGTAATTGTCCCAGGTCACAGGGTGGGGGCTCGAGCCGGTTTTGCATTGTATTATTGAAACGGAACCCCTAGATACAGAACCCGGCCCTTGTTGCTGCCAACTTAGATGGGCAGAAGGGTTACATAAGCATAGATCCTGAAATACCAGTCTGTGGCAAATTCCATGCTTGGGGCATGTAGTCTCAGGTGATTGCTTTAGCCCAGTACCTTAAGAATATGGAAAAGTTACACATAGAAGTTGCATATCATAGAATATCAGGGTTGGAAGGGACCTCAGGAGGTCATCTAATCCAAGCCCCTGCTCAAAGCAGGACCAATTCCCAACTAAATCATCTCAGCCAGGGCTTTGTCAAGCCTGACCTTAAAAACCTCGAAGGAAGGAGATTCCACCACCTCCCTAGGTATCCCACTCCAATGCTTCACCACCCTCCTAGTGAAAGTTTTTCCTAATATCCAACCTAAACCCCCCCAACTGCAACTTGAGACTATTACTCCTTGTTCTGTCATCAGGTACCACTGAGAACAGTCTAGCTCCCTCCTCTTTGGAACCCCCTTTCAGGTAGTTGAAAGCAGCTATCAAATCCCCACTCATTCTTCTCTTCTGCAGACTAAACAATCCCAGTTCCCTCAGCCTCTCCTCGTAAGTCATGTGCTCCAGCCCCCTAATCATTTTTGTTACCCTCTGCTGGACTCTTTCCAATTTTTCCACATCCTTCCTGTAGTGTGGGGCCCAAAACTGGACACAGTACTCCAGCTGAGGCCTCACCGATGTCGAATAGCGGGGAACGATCACGTCCCTCGATCTGCTGGCAATGTCCCTACTTATACAGCCCAGAATGCCGTTAGCCTCCTTGGCAACAAGGGCACACTGTTGACTCATATCCAGCTTCTCATCCACTGTAACCCCTAGGGCCTTTTCTGCAGAACTGCTTCCTAGCTATTCGATCCCTAGTCTGTAACAGTGCATGGGATTCTTCCATCCTAAGTGCAGGACTCTGCACTTGTCCTTGTTGAACCTCATCAGATTTCTTTTGGCCCAATCCTCTAATTTGTCTAGGTCCCTCTGTATCCTGTCCCTACCCTCCAGCGTATCTACCACTCCTCCCAGTTTAGTGTCATCTGCAAACTTGCTGAGAGTGCAATCCACGCCAGCCTCCAGATCATTAATGAAGATATTGAACAAAACCGGCCCCAAGACCGACCCCTGGGGCACTCCACTTGAAACCGGCTGCCAACTAGACATGGAGCAGTTGATCATTACCCATTGAGCCCGACGATCTAGCCAGTTTTCTATCCACCTTATAGTCCATTCACCCAGCCCATACTTATTTAACTTGCTGGCAAGAATACTGTAGGAGACGGTATCAAAAGCTTTACTAAAGACAAGGAATAACACATCCACCGCTTTCCCCTCATCCCCAGACCCAGTTATCTCCTCATAGAAGGCAATTAGGTTAGTTAGGCATGACTTGCCCTTGGTGAATCCATGCTGACTGTTCCTGATCACTTTCCTCTCCTCTAAGTGCTTCAGCATTGATTGCTTGAGGACTTGCTCCATGATTTTTCCAGGGACTAAGGTGAGGGTGACTGGCCTGTAGTTCCCCGGATCCTCCTTCTTCCCTTTTTTAAAGATGGGCACTACATTAGCCTTTTTTCAGTCATCTGGGACCTCCCCCCATCGCCATGAGTTTTCAAAGATAATGGCCAACGGCTCTGCAATCACATCAGCCAACTCCTTCAGCACCCTTGGATGCAGCACATCTGGCCCCATGGACTTGTGTTCGTCCAGTTTTTCTAAATATTTTTCTAAATATTATACATAAACCACTGAAAAGTATTTAGCTTTGATCACTTTCCCTAGTTTCACTTGCAAGGGACCTTTCACAGATCAGAAAGAGGCATAATTAAACAAGATATTCTTACACTGAAAGCTGCCCCACCCCCAATAAAATTACATGACAAAATGGACAAATTTATTAGCAAAATATTTTGCAAAATTTAAAACTGAAGTTACACGATTGTTTGTAAACAAATGTACTAGACACTCTTCCCTTTCCCAATAAAATCATAATTGACACATTAGGTCACATTCGAGAGAAAAATAAAAAAAAATTCGCAAGACTTCCACAGGAAGATTTTGTACAAACCTGGCAGTGTGTCACTGGATCACACAAGCTACCTAAACATCTGAAACATGTTCATTTTCGTAATTCTTCATGTGAGGTTCACACATATGAAATTTTTAGGTATGCTACAACATGAAGTATGCTACCTGACGTGTTACAACTCACTGAAAAGTAAAAAAAGATTTGAACCAGGCTTTGAAAAAAAAAAAAAAAATCAGCGTAATCAAGAGTCACTATATGTAAATGATGGCCTTACAAGGTCTGCTGTTAGTCCCAAGAAGTTTGGGCTGTACTTTTAGAAGCCAGTCACGCTTCAAAATACACATTCTGCACTGGAGTCTTCAGAATCTTCTAGGACCTTGAACACTCCCACTTTTTCTTTTTCAACTGATTCAGACTTTTTCATTTGGTCTAAGAGAAAAACAAAAGTAAAGGTTAAACAAAATTGTGTATAGTCTTACATTGGAAGTAGAACAGTGTAGAGAAAGAAGCTTGTTCCTCCTACTAGCAGATGCTGAATGAAATACACAACATACTGAATGTTAGTTGTCAATAGAATTGGGCAGGAAATGGTTACCCCATCCCAAATCAGGAGGAAAAACAACAAAATCTGAGACTTTTTTGGTTGAGGTCAATTGAAACATTTCATTTCAATAATTTCAATTTTTTTTTTAAATGAAGGTTAAAATGAAACAAGAAATACTATAAATTAGCTCGTGTTTCAAAACAAAAAGCTGTTTCAGCCTTTACATATAAAATATAAGGGAAAAATTCTACACATGTTACTGTCAAATAGGAAAAGAGGACCAAATTAGTTTTACTTACCAATAAGATCACTTCTATCCAGCAGTAACTCTAGATCTTTGTCACTGATTATTCTCTCTCTGGATCCTTTAACCTCTCTATAGAAATAAGAGTATCTTAGTCTAAACACTGTAGTTCTCAACATTTTTCCACACAAGGACACCGCTTTTCCATACCAGAATCCCCCAGGACCTCCCCTCCCATATAGCAGAGACCCACAACCCATTTAGCAATATCGGAAGGGCAGGGTCGTTGAGATCCTTAGACACTTATTTGCATCTCCCAGGTCTAACAAAATGTGGAAGTTAACATACCTTTCATAGTCCCTGGATTTCAGTAATTCCATTAATTCCTTAGGATCCAAGCAGCCCTTTGTTTGGATTAACCCAGATTTACCACCTTTAAACTGATCTATAAAAAGAGAAACCTTTCTTGAATATAAAGGCTGCCAAATTACCAATGAATTCTATAAACTGACATCTAATATATGCTGTTAACCCAACAGAGAAAGAGAAAGAAACTATTGTTGGATATACTTGGATTTGTTGCCTAAACATATACCAAACATGCCCTAAATTGTGATGACTAAATTAAATAGTGAAAGTCAGAGCTGCATGAAAGGTTTTCATGTAGGCCTTTACTTTCTAATTGTGGCTCGCAAAAAAAAAAAAAAGGTTGCAAAACACTGATTTGACATGCACACACACAGTGGAAAAGCTATTAGTTCTACTTACAGTAAAAACATTGCAAATAAAGTTAGATGGTGGATGCCGAAGTGTGTCCCGTTTGCAATGTTGCTGATTGAAACAAAGTGAGGCGTATTATCACTACAAGATAGAGAATAAATGAAAGATATCCTGCCCATTTTATTGGGGTGTATTTCTCTCAATCAGTGAATTAGCTATAACTGTTTTAACATTTTTAAAACAAGCACATTTCTTCAGATGAGAACATCCAGACACCTTTTTGTACCCAAATCTGGATGTTTTCCAATTCAGATCTGAGTGTGGGAACAGAAGAGAAGTCTTCCAGACAATAGTATGTACTGGTGTTGTAAAAACAAGAGATATAGGTTCAGTCAAAGTATGACTAAAGATGAGACCTGGAAGGTTTAATGAAAGAGGTGTCATTTGGATCAATTATCATGTCTATCAAGAAATGGTATAAGATTACTTCTAATTGGCCAAGGACAACACAACACACGCCCAGAAGGCCTCGCAGCTTTCTGTTATCATTGGACTCACCCAACCTTGCCTGAACTTTTGTTACATTTACTGAAGCATCTGCCCATCCTTGTCTCCCCCATTATGCACCTCTTTCTTTCCTCAGTCACATCTAAGATCTTGCTTTCAAACCCCACCACGCACCCCACTAAGTTTTTGTTAATTCTCCCTGTAGTAGTGCTTTAGTACTTAACATATGCTACAGGTTAACAATGTACTTCTCAGATGTAGAAAAAGTTGCATGAAATACTGAGAAACAGTATGTAATCATTTTGAAGAGACACGATCAATGTATATACACAGTGTGCAGAAATAAGTTTACATGTATAACTTTACTTTGAGATTTCCTGACTTGATATCTTAACCATAATCTTCATGCAGCTTTTTTAAAGTGATGTTTCCTATGGGTTTTTTATTTTATTTTATATATATATAATATATAAGATAAAACAAAATGCATCAAGATCTGAAAGCTCTGCTGATTTGTAACCAATTCCAAATCTGGAGCTACTTCTATTTTACCAGCCCTCTGTAAACACTTCCAACATGACTTTTGACAGGAGGGGTCCTGGAAGAGACCACTGCTTAAAATCTAGTACTTAGTTACAGAGAAGAGAAAGGTTTAGCAAATAATTAATGAGAAGAAAAACATTTGCATTAATGCAATAGGTCAGACTGCTCGATTAACACATCCCATGCCATGTGTCTCTTCTCCTTTAGTAAAGGACTTTACATTTATTAGTCCCAATCCCTCCTACTCTCTTGCTGCCTGAAGCCCTCATGTCTCTTATCTTGGTAGGTCATTTTACAGTTTTTCCCCTTTGTTTGCACTACTCCTCCCATTTTAGTTTATCTGCAAATTGGCTCAGTTGCATTTATACCAAAGAAATTCCTGAGAGAGATGCTTTTCCTCCTATTTTAATAGGTCATAAAAGCCAAGAAATTTGCTGGCAGATACTAGAGCCGTAACTGGGGAAGGTTGAGAGGGGTAGCCGCCCAGGTGCAAAACCACGGGGACAGAAATATAGGGCAGTGTGGGTGGGGGATGTGGGGGTCACTATGACGAGCGCCTACCACAGTTTGGTGGGAGCCACCTGGCCCACTCTTGCCTCTCCCCCGAAGGAGTCCAGACCCTGTCCGCAGAGCCCAGCTGCCATGAGATGCTCCCTGAGGCACTCGCCCCACCACTGCCCTGCCCAGAGGAACGCAAGGGCAGTAGCGAGCAAGTACCTTTGGGGAGAGGCAAGAGCAGGCTGGGTGGCTCCCACCAGCTTCCAAGCAACCAGAAGGCAATGGTTTTCAAACTGTGGGGGGCGCTCTTCATAGTTTGAAAACTTCCGTGCTAAATGGAAGTCAGACATCTAGGGGGGGCATATGCCCCCATATACCACCCTCCTCCTCCAATTCCACCCCATTTTTCTACCCGGACGGCTGCTCCACTCTGTTTACAGCCCTGGCTAGATATCACCATGATGTAAGTGGAGTATAAAAAACAGACTAGGCTAAAAATCAGAGCATAGAATCATAGAAGATTAAGGTTGGAAGAGACCTCAGGAGGTCATCTAGTCCAACCCCCTGCTCAAAGCAGGACCAACACCAACAAAATCATCCCAGACAGGGCTTTGTCAGGCCAGGCCTTAAAAACCTCCAAGGAAGGAGATTCTACCACCTCCCTAGATAATACATTCTAGTGCTTCACCACCCTCCTAGTGAAATAGTTTTTCCTAATATCCAACCTAGACCTTCCCCACTGCAACTTGAGACCATTGCTTCTTGTTCTGTCATCTGCCACCAATGAGAACAGCCTAGCTCCATCCTCTTTAGAACCCCCCTTCAGGTAATTGAAGGCTGCTATCAAATCCCCCCTCACTGCTCTTCTGCAGACTAAATAATCCCAGTTCCCTCAGCCTCTCCTCATAAGTCATGTGCCCGAGCCCCCTAATAATTTTCATTGGCCTCCGCTGGACTCTCTCTAATCTGTCCACATCCTTTCTGTAGTGGGGGGCACAAACCTGGACACAATACTCCAGATGTGGCCTCACCAGTGCCAAATTGATGGGAATAATCACTTCTAATGCAGCCCAATATGCCGTTAGCCTTCTTGGCAACAAGGGCACACTGTTGACTCATATCCAACTTCTCATCCACTGTAATCCCCACGTCCTTTTCTGCAGAACTGGGATTCTTGCATGGGATTCTTCCGTCCTAAGTGCAGGACTCTGCACTTGTCCTTGTTGAACCTCATCAGCATCACTAATTCAAGACTGGCAAATATCACCCCAAAACTAGCAGTAACCTATGATCTACACTTTGAAAAACATCACACCAAGCAATTTAACTCTCTCATTCTCCCTGTCCCCACCCCAACATACAGCTTTTGGTGTATTATGGGAAGTCCTTACCTTCTTCTGAAGTTTAAAGTACAGGCTACTGTCAGAGGCCCACCAGATTATAAAAAACTTCTTTATAGACAACTTCCTATTTCAGTGGATTTAGTGCTTATGAAAAAGGCCAGAGTGCAGGATTGTTAAAATTTGATCAACAGAATAATTATAGCAGATTTATCACAGTGCCCAATCAGTATGCCTTCACCAGTAACGATGAGAGGGAAATAGTTCCACCCAACCATTTGTTACTTGGGTTGTGCAGAGATTACCAACTAGGAAGTCAAAATAGCAGCAAGTAAATTATTGGATTGTGTTGCATACAAAATGAGACATGTAAACTATTTTACCAGGGTTATTTTATTACAGAAATTACTTTAAATAGTAATTTTTGGATAGTTTCTGTGGGCAGGGTCCTGCAAATGCCATGATTCTGTGACTGCAAGACTGGCCATCTGGACTAGATGGTACAGAAAACCCCAGTAGAACTGAATATATATCTATAGGGGTGCAAATTCTGCTGATTTGAACGTTGTCACACAACATATTGTTCTCCCTGCCTTCCTCTGCCTCCCCACATTTCAGCTGATTTCAATGGATGTGATCCAAAGCTAGACAAGTTTGCCTGTGCAGCTAGTAAGCCCCTCTCTCAAAGCTTCAGACCAACTTAAAGACAGTTCTGAATCTTGTCCATAAGACATTTTCTTCCCTGAAGGTAGATAACTGTAAATCTGGAAGCTGATTTTGCCAACAGCTGTTTCATGTCCCCAGTCATCCTGACCACTCTCGCTCCTTACTGCCTGGTTTCATTCCTGTTTCTCTCCCTGGCCAGCACACACTGTCCTTGCTCCTCACTCTCCCCAAAAGCCAGGAGGAGGTATAGCACACACTGACCCCAAGTTCCGCAGCAAGGGCCCATTATTTTAGTGGCAAAACAAATGAGGCAGCAGTCTGAAATGCATGAAAAGAGTAATTTGCAGCCAAATTCAGCATCATGTCACAGAATTCAGCCTAGATGCTAAAGAATGCACGGAGTGCTGATTAGAAGGGCTAAGAGAAACAAGCATATTTAGAAAAAGGAGATGAACTACTTACATATAGAGAATCTCTCTGTTAACAAGGACAACTAGAAATAATCTTGAATTACAGCAAGAATTCCCCACAGTAACTTAATGGAACAAAAAAGTTTTACAGTTCTGAAGAATTAATTTACTAACTTTTATGAATAATCAACTTCTCTAGCTTCCTTTTGGCAGCAGCTCTCTCCACAATCTTCTGGTCAACAGTATTTGCTGTCACGAGGCGATAAACAACAACTGGCTTTGTCTGACCAATTCTGTGACACCTGTCTTGGGCCTGAAGGTCAGACTGGGGGTTCTAAAATGAATGAGATTAAAGAAATCAAATTAGCTTAATTGTTAAAGATGCACAATGGGTTCCATTTTCCATCACTCAGCTTTCCAAGCTGTCACTTTTCAGCCTGTAAAATCTACCACGGGGGATTTTGTATAGTGGGAAGTGGGAAAGATTGAGAAAACACAGTTCAGATGTTCTGGAGAATGAGTGAGAGATATTTATCCCTTTACTAAAAAAAAAAATCTGTAATTAATGATGGAATTAGCCCTCACTGAAAAATACTTTTGCTCCTGAATTCTCAATTTGTTTATTTGGGAAGGGATATGCTAAGTATGCTTGTGCAGCCTAAGTAGCTGTATACTGAAAAAGTTGAAGATGTACAAGTCCATAGGGATTAGACTCCTAACAGCTCTTCAACCATCCTCCTGAGACTCACAGGAGGCAGTGGGGTTGTAGCTGGCTGGAGCTTTAGGATGTCAGTTGACTGGGGAAATTTTGGGGACCAGAAACCAACAAGGCAGCTGTTGAAATAGGGAAGTTTGCAAAAGTTGTCTGCCCAAGAGGGCTCAAACTTCTTTAAGAGCTTTAAACTTCTTCTCTCCAAGGTAGACATTTTAATAATTATCAGCACTCAAGCAGTACGCATTCTTTTCAACTAGCAGAAAAGCCTGTTTTTAAAAGGAAATTCAGAGGATCAGCCAGTTGCCTACAAAGCAATCTTAGGTGGTTTGTATAGGGCAGCACATTTTTACTTATTACCCTAGGCTACATATTATTCTGAATATATATATTTTACTATGAAATTTTCACATACATTACTTTCATAGACTATCTGGTAAAGCATCCCATAACACAAGATGCTAAGTGAGTATCTAGGGTTACAGTAGAAAGTTGTATGATGTAGCATTTGAGAAACAGTATGTCATCTTACCCAGTCACTATCATAGATGATGACAGTGTCTGCTGCAGTCAAATTAATGCCCAGGCCTCCAGCCCGTGTACTCACTAAAAATATGAAAACTTCAGGATCTGTATTAAATTTATGCATCTGGAAAAGAATACATGTAACATGAAACAGCATACAGAATAAAAGGATGTGGTCAGTGGGGTTTTTTTTAAACCCATGTTTTAAATTAAATCAGATGATTAAAAATATATTATTTGCTTTGTCTTTCTACAAGGCATTACATATAAAGCATACCAACAGAGGTTGAATTTGTTGCAATTAGTTGAGTTGGATGCATGCACGTAAGTATTTAAGCTGATACTTACATTTTCTTCTCTCTCTGTATAGGACATGGATCCATCCAAACGACTAAATTTGTAATTCCGCAGATAGCAATAATCCATCAAAATGTCCAACATCAGTGTCATTTGTGAGAATAGCAACACCTACAAGTAGTTAAGATTCCTCAATATCCCTATTTTAAAAAATAAAACCAAACACCAAAAACCACACACAAGGCAACTGATCAGTTATTATCCATATTCATAAACAAAAATACCTTGTGACCTCTCTTTTTCAGTTCTGGCAGCATCCGGTCCAAAAGTAGGAATTTGCCTGAATTCTTCACTAGATCTTCATCAACCTTAAAACAGAGTAAAAAGGAAAAGTCAAGATTTACAATCTCTCAGATGCATCAACATTCAGGTACTAGCGATGACAGTTAATGCACTAGGCTTCCACCTGCGTGGCTAATCCTATCCCATCCTTGTCCAGTCTAGATCATTTGATTGTGTCAACCATTAGTTGTGGCTCAAAGTTCTTGACAACCTTTAAGTGGCCCCTCTGAATAATAGTGGATTCAACTATATGGCAGTCATGCTCATGTTCGTTTGCAAGACTCTATTTTGAATGAGATCCTTTGGTTTTCATTAATGGCTTATTAAGGGTTAGTAAAAATGTTAGAGGGTTAAAGCTCCCAAATATACATTATATATCATCCAAATTCTTTTTCCCTTTTCAATATAGTAAGAGGGTTTATGTAGTATAAAAAAAACAAACTATTAAGATGATCTTTATATATATTTATTAATTTGTATATATCTTGAGTGGGGGGTTGGATGTTGAGCTCCAGAAAGAACATTTTGTCTTGTATACCAGTTCTAGGAAGCTCTCTCTAGAAGTGTGTGACACACCCAGCCCAGTGGGGTACAGGAGTCTGGTAGAGGGCAAATATACTGGTCACTGGATGAGTAGTTTTCTGTTCCCTGAGTGACCAGAGCAGGGGCTGCACTAGAGTAATCAGGAACCTGCTAGAACCAGTTAAGGCAGACAGGCTAATTAGGACACCTGGAGCCAATTAAGAAGAAGCTTCTAGAATCAATTAAGGCAGGCTAATCAGGGCACCTGGGTTTTAAAAAGGAGCTCACTTCAGTTTGTGGTGGGAGTGTGAGGAGCTGGGAACAAGAGGCGCAAGGAGCTGAGAGTGAGAGGGTGTGCTGCTGGAGGACTGAGGAGCACAAGTGTTATCAGACACCAGGAGGAAGGTCCTGTGGTGAGAATAAGGAAGGTGTTTGGAGGAGGCCATGGGGAAGTAGCCCAGGGAGTTGTAGCTGTCATGCAGCTGTTACAGGAGGCACTATAGACAGCTGCAGTCCACAGGGCCCTGGGCTGGAACCCGGAGTAGAGGGCGGGCCCGAGTTCCCCCCAAACCTCCCAATTGACCTGGACTGTGGGTTCTCCCAGAGGGGAAGGTCTCTGGGCTGTTCCCCAACCCACATGGTGAATCTCTGAGGCAAGAAAATCCGCCAATAAGCGCAGGACCCACCAAGATAGAGGAGGAACTTTGTCACACTGGTGTCAGGAGTGGGATCTTGGGGTGCACAGCGTGGCAGAAGAAGGAGGGTGATTTAAACAAAAAACAAACAAAAAAAGGGAGGGGGTTTATTTTTTTTCACCACAATGGATGACGTAGTGTGGGCACTGATACAAGCTATGACGGCCCAGCAGGAGGCTACCCGTGTCCAGGCAGCCACCCAACAGGAGGCAGTGCAGCTGCAGCAAGAGACTAATCGCCTGCTGATGGACCAGGCTGCTCAAGACCGAGCTATGCTGTGGGAACTGGTAAACCAGGTAAAGTCCCTTACAGAGCTGAATCGCGGCCATGATGGGACGCGGCTCATACGGACCAGCCATTGGCTGCAGAAAATGACATGGGAGGATGATGTAGAGGCATACCTTCTGGCCTTTTAGAGGACAGCCCTACGGGAGGCCTGGCCTCGAGATCAGTGATCTGGCATCCTTGCCCCATTCCTGTGTGGGGAGGCCCAGAAGGCCTACCATGATCTGCCTGAAGAGGCTGCGGCAGACTACCCCCAGCTGAAAGCAGAGATCCTGGCCAGATCTGGGGTAATGACAGCAGTGCGGGCCCAGCAGTATCACGGTTGGAGGTACCAGGAAGACAAACCCCGCGGTCCCAATTGTATGACCTCATCCATCTCGCACGAAAGTGGTTGCAAACAGAGTCCCGGAGTCCGGAAGAGATACTAGCGGTTCTGGTCATCAACCGATACATGAGGGGACTACCACCAGACCTTCGTGCCTGGGTAAGCCAGAACGAACCCTCCACCTATGATGAGGTTGTCGCCCTGGTAGAGAGGCGAAGGACAGCGAGGGAGCTGACCCGACCAGTTAAGGAAGAGGCACCCCGGGTTAAACTAGCAGCACCAAGCCCTAAAGTTCGGGTGACTGGGCCACCAAGAGGGCCCAGGTGGAAAAAAAGAGAGGCTGAAGGCCCATTAGAGGCCACAAAGAGTTGGAGCACTGAGGGAGAAGAGGATCGTGATGTTAGACTGCCCAAACCAAGAGACCGGGGAACGCCTAGGGCTCCATACAGCTGTTATGCCTGCGGGGAGTGGGGACACATAGCTGCACAGTGTCCCAATGCTGAGGAGCCTATGCAGTGTAACCTGGGGAACTGGGCAGATCCATGCTCCCTAATCCACTTTGTGGGGGTCTCACTAACCCCACATATGTATACCAGACCAGTGAAACTAAATGGGGTAGGGACCCCGGCACTGGTTGATTCGGGGAGTGCTATCACACTTATCTCAGGGAAGCTCGTGAAGCGTAGTCAGCTGCTGCAGGCTAAACGTACGGGGATAACGTGTCCATGGGACAGTTAGTTACTACCCCACCATCCCAGTAAAAATCGAGATCCAAGGGAACACTACTAAGGTAGCAGCAGGTGTAGTCCCTAAACTCCCATACCCGGTGCTCATAGGGAGGGACTTCCCAGGGTTGGGAAACTTACTCCCAGTAGGGGGATTGGAGAAAGATGGGGACCCTAAAATTGATGAGGCATCCACAGCAGACTGTCAACCCCCAATCTTCTCTGAAATATCCCCAGATTTGTTCTCCACTCCCAGACAGGGTAGAAAGACAAAAAGGGAAAGAAGGGCAGCTAAGGCCTTGGGAACCCGAATATTGACCCAAAGCCAGAGGGTCGCTCTTGTAGGTAGGCGGACCCGCGCAGCTGAAAAGGAGGCCACGCAGGAGGTAGAAGCACCTAAGTCTGACCCCCACCCTAATGCTTCTGAACCAGTAGAGGCAACAGAGACTGGGCCCCTAGATCTTGGGCAGATTAGCCCCGGGAGAGGAAATTTTGGACGGGACCAGGCAGAAGACCCAGGTATGACAACATTAGGAAGGAGGTGACTGAAATAGATGGGGTCCTCGTGGAAGGAAAAACCCAGGGACCAGGACCCTACTTCATAATGAAGAAGGATCTCTTATACCGGGTTGCATCAGTACAGGGGCAGAAGGTACAGCAGATCCTAGTACCTCAAAAACACCAGAACGCTGTATTAAGTCTTGCTCATAGTCATCTTTTTGGGGGGCATTTGGGGGTAGAGAAGACCCTGGCACGAGTCCTACGACGGTTCTTCTGGCCCGGAGTACATGAAGAAGTGCGGAGGTACTGTGCCTCCTGCCCGGAGTGTCAGCTGCACAGTCCCCGTCCTCACTTGAGGGCACCTTTAGTACCCCTTCCCATCATAGAGGTCCCCTTCGAGCGAATAGCCATGGACCTAGTGGGACCCCTGGAGAAGACAGCTTAGGGCCACCAATATATACTTGTTGTTTTGGACTATGCTACTCGCTACCCAGAAGCCGTCCCCCTGCAGAACACGGCCTCTAAAACTATAGCCAAAGAGCTGGTGGGGATCTTTGCCTGAATGGGGCTACCGAAGCAGATATTAACCGACCAAGGAACCCCATTTATGTCGAAGCTAATGAAGGACCTCTGTATGCTGCTCCATATACATACCCTGAGAACTTCGGTCTACCATCCACAGACTGATGGGTTGGTAGAAAGGTTTAACCGAACCCTCAAGGCTATGATAAGGAAAGTGGTAAGTTGGGACGGGAAGGATTGGGACACCCTACCTTATGTTCGCTATCCGGGAGGTACCACAGGCCTCAACTGGGTTTTCTCCCTTCAAGTTATTATACGGGCGTCACCCCCGTGGCATACTAGATATCGCCAAAGAGATCTGGGAAGAGGAACCCAATGAGGGGAGAAATCTAATAGAGCATGTAATGCAGATGCGAGACCGGATAGCCCGGGTTACCCCTATTGTACGGGAACATTTGGAGAAGGCACAGGAGGCCCAGCGAACCCATTACAATCTCCAGGCAAAAGTGCGACAGTTCCAACCAGGGGATTGGGTTATGGTGTTGGTACCCACGGCAGAAAGCAAGCTTCTGGCCCAATGGCAGGGGCCCTATGAGGTGGTTGAACCCGTGGGGGAAGTAACCTACAAGGTGCGGCAGCCAGGACGCAGAAAACAAGAACAGATTTATCATGTTAACCTTCTGAATCCCTGGCATGCACAAGAGGCATGCACAACTGTCCAAAAAGACCTAACCCAGGAAAACAAGCCTTCCAAACAGGTGAGAGTGTCTCCCGATTTAACACCAGATCAGAAGAATGAGGTGTCTGAGATGATCTTCCGGAACCAAGATGTGTTCTCGACAAAACCGGGTCAAACAACCGAGACATATCACCACATCGTCACAAACCCTGGGGCCAGAGTAACAATGAGGCCCTATCGGGTGCCAGCAGCAAAAAGGGAGGAAATAAAAGCAGAAGTAAAAAAAATGCTGGAGTTGGGGATCATCGAAGAATCCCACAGTCAGTGGTCCAGCCCAATCGTGCTGGTGCCCAAACCTGATGGCACCACAAGATTTTGCAATGACTTCCGGCGACTAAATGAAGTATCCCAGTTCGATGCGTACCCCATACCTCGCATAGATGAGCTAGTGGACCGTCTGGGTAATGCCCGGTACTTGACTACCCTAGACTTGACAAAGGGGTACTGGCAGATTCCCCTTGCAGGAGACGCAAAGGAAAAGACTGCGTTCTCTACACCAGAGGGTCTTTTTCAATATACTGTTCTCCCTTTTGGACTACATGGGGCCCCAGCTACCTTCCAGCGCCTCATGGACAAGCTATTACGCCCGCATAACAGTTATGCTGCTGCCTACTTGGACGATGTGGTCATTCATACCCCAGACTGGGAAACCCACCTGGAGAAGGTGGAGGCAGTCCTCGATACCTTCAGGCGAGCTAGCCTTACAGCAAACCCTGCCAAGTGCGCTGTAGGGTTTACGGAGGCCAAATATCTTGGCTACATTGTGGGAAAAGGTCTGGTAAAACCCCAAGTGAACAAGTTAGAGGCCATCAAAAATTGGCCACGACCAAGTCACAAGAAACAAGTACGGGCGTTCCTAGGTGTGGTGAGGTATTACCGACGATTTATCCCCCACTTTGCCACAAGGGCAAGCTCCCTGACAGACCTAGTGAAAGCCCGTGGACCTGATCTGGTGAGATGGTCTGACGCAGCAGAGGAAGCATTCACAGACCTACGGACTGCCCTCTGCAGTAACCCCGTACTGATAGCCCCTGATTTCATCAAGGAGTTTATCCTGCAGACAGATGCATCGGAAGTAGGGTTGGGGGCCGTTCTATCACAGATGGTCGGGGAGGAGGAACACCCAATTCTATACCTCAGTCGGAAACTCCTTCCAAGGGAACAAAAATATGCAGTGGTGGAGAGAGACTGCCTCGCTGTAAAATGGGCCATGGAAACACTGCGCTACTACCTGCTCGGGCGCAGCTTTGTCCTCGTGACCGACCATGCCCCTCTTCAATGGATGCAGCGGAACAAGGAGAAGAACACAAGGGTGACCAGATGGTTCTTATCCCTCCAACCTTTCCAGTTCCATGTGCAACACAGAGCAGGGAGCCGTCATGGCAACGCCAATGGCTTGTCACGTGTGCACTGTCTGGCGTCCCAAGCTGCCCAACCCCTTGGCGTTGAGCAGGGGGGAGGGATATGTGACAGACCCAGACCAGTGGGGTACAGGAGTCTGGTAGAGGGCAAATATACTGGTCACTGGATGAGTAGTTTTCTGTTCCTTGAGTGACCAGAGCAGGGGCTGCACTAGAGTAATCAGGAACCTGCTAGAACCAGTTAAGGCAGGCAGGCTAATTAGGACACCTGGAGCCAATTAAGAAGAAGCTTCTAGAATCAATTAAGGCAGGCTAATCAGGGCACCTGGGTTTTAAAAAGGAGCTCAACTTCAGTTTGTGGTGGGAGTGTGAAGAGCTGGGAGCAAGAGGCGCAAGGAGCTGAGAGTGAGAGGGTGTGCTGCTGGAGGACTGAGGAGCACAAGTGTTATCAGACACCAGGAGGAAGGTCCTGTGGTGAGAATAAGGAAGGTGTTTGGAGGAGGCCATGGGGAAGTAGCCCAGGGAGTTGTAGCTGTCATGCAGCTGTTACAGGAGGCACTATAGACAGCTGCAGTCCACAGGGCCCTGGGCTGGAACCCAGAGTAGAGGGTGGGCCCGGGTTCCCCCCAAACCTCCCAATTGACCTGGACTGTGGGTTCTCCCAGAGGGGAAGGTCTCTGGGCTGTTCCCCAATCCACATGGTGAATCTCTGAGGCAAGAAAATCCGCCAATAAGCACAGGACCCACCAAGATAGAGGAGGAACTTTGTCACAAGTGGTTATTAAACTTTTTTTCTGGTGACCTAGTTGAAGAAAATTGTTGATGCCCGTGAACCAACTGAGCTGGGGATGAGGGGCTTGGGGTGTGGGAGGGGGCTCAGGGCTGGGGCAAGGGGTTGGCGTATGGGGTTCAGGGTATGGGAGGGGGCTCTAGGGTGGGGCCAGGGATGAGGGGTTTGGGATGCAGGAGAGGGCTCCAGGTTTGGAGGAGGCTCAGGGCTGGGGCAGGGGATTGGGGTAAGGGTTTATCTCAAGCAGCTCCTGGTCACCGGCACAGCCAGGGTGCAGAGGCAGGCTTCTTGCCTGTCCTGGCACCACTGACTGCGTTGCGCCCTGGAAGCAGCCAGCAGCAGTCCAGCTCCTGGGCGGAGGCCCACAAGCAGCTCCGCATGGCTCTCACCCACAGGCACTGCCCCCCACATAACAGACACTGAACTTACTCCCTCTCATATCTGCTGTAGAAAATTTCAAAACAAGACAATCACATTGGTAGGGTTTTGTGGAGAAGCATACTATACAAGTCTAAAGCTGTTCACTGGCATTACATTACCTACAATAATTTTCAAAGAACACTGCTCTGAATGCTTCAAGATATGTACCTTAAATTGCTGTGTGGCAGGATCCAGTGGATATTCAATGAGATATGGATGGTTACAACATTTTCTCAGTAACATCATAATATTCTGCAGTTTAAGGTTGATTTCTGAATCCGTAGGAATGGTCATTTCTATCACTGGCCTTGCAATGACACACATTATTATTAGTACAGCAAAATGTCAATGCATTTCAAGTACAGTACAACCTAACAAATGTCTGGAAAACCTACCGTGAACTTCTGGATTTTCAGAATTAGAAAGAAAGGATAATACAGCTTTTCATTTATCTTGATTCAGCAATTTAGTTTCAATGTTATGCAATATTTCATAGTGTATTTAAAGTGATCTTATAAGCTATAAAGATATTGTTAAAACAGGGATTTTTTTCTTCAAGATATGCACCTTTCTTTTTCTACTTCCTCTTGCATTTTGCTGATCAGTTTTTCCAGCTCATCAGGTGTATCACCATCTAGATCACGGTAATCAACCGTTTTTCGACTCCGACGCTTTGGTCGTCCTGTAGGACTCAACTCGACTACCTCTTCCTGTAGAAAGTGATATAAATTGTGACAGTCAGCAGACGTTTCACATGTATCATTTGGAGGAAGGGGAGAGGGCAGCCAGATGTGACCCAATCCCTTGGTTTCCCAGTGATTCTCAACATATCTGCTGCTTAAAAAGAGTCTCTTCACTAACAGTACACATTTCCCAATATTCATTATTGAAGGTAAATATAAATTATTGGGAAAATATTTTATATTGCCCAGATTTCTCTGTGACATTGATGTAGTGAAGACTGGTCTGCAGCTGACATCAGAAAAAGACAGTTACCTTTTCCCGTAACTGGTGTTCTTTGAGATGTGTTGCTCATGTCCATTCCATATTAGGTGTGTGTGCTCGCCACATGCACCGGTTCCGGAAGTTTTTCCCTCAGCAGCATCAGTAGGGGACCAGCTCTGGCACCCTCTGGAGTGGCGCGCACATGCTGCGGTATAAGGGGTGCCGCCAGCTCCCCCCACCCTCAGTTCCTTCTTGTCAGGCAACTCCAACAGTGGGGAAGGAGGGTGGGTCATGGAATGGATATGAGCAACACATCTTGAAGAACACCAGTTATGGAAAAAGGTAACTCTTTTCTTCAAGTGCTTGCTCATGTCCATTCCATATTAGGTGACTCCCAAGCAGTACCAATGAAGGTGGGTAGGAGTTCATAGATTGCAATACAGCTCTGCTGAACCCAGCATTGTCTCTGGCCTGCTGAGTGATGGCATAATGGGCCGTGAACATGTGGACAGAGGACCAAGTCGCGGCTCTACAGATGTCCTGGATAGGGATGTGCACCAGGAAGGCTGCTGAGGACGCCTGAGCTCTAGTCGAGTGGGCTCTGACGATCAGCGGCGGCAGGACCCCCACCAGTTGGTAACATGTCCATATGCAAGAGGTGATCCAGTTGGAAATCCTCTGTGAAGACACTGGAAGGCCCTTCATCCTATCCGCTGTGGCGATAAAGAGCAGAGTTGATTTACAGAAAGGCTTGGTACGCTGTAGGTAAAAAGCCAAGGCCCTACGGACGTCCAGCACATGAAGACGCCTCTCTTCACTGGTCTTGTGCAGCTTGGGACAGAACACCAGGAAGATGATGTTCTGGTTCATATGAAAGATAGATACCACCTTCGGCAGGAAGGCTGGGTGGAGCCACAACTGAACCTGGTCTTTGAAGAAGACCATGTACGGCAGTTCTGAGGTCAAGGCTTTAATCTCAGAGACTTGCCTCACCGACGTCACCGCCACCAGGAAAGCGACCTTCCATGAAAGGTGGGAAAGGAAGCAGGAGCCCAGTGGCTCAAAGAACCAAAATCCCACTGTGGGACAGGGGTCCGTACCTGCGGGAAGAGTCTCTCGAGGCCTCTCAAGCATCTGACCATGATGTCATGAGAAAACACTGTCTGGCCCTGGATCAGTGGGTGAAAAGCAGAGATGGCTGCAAGATGTACTCTAATGGAAGAGTGCGCCAGGCCCTGGTTCCTCAGACGAAGCAGGTAGTCTAAAATAGACTGTATGGAAGAATGCGAGGGAGAGATGCCACGCTCGGACACCTAGCAGGAAAACCTCGTCCACTTGGCCAGGTAAGTCAGTCTGGTTGAGGGCTTCCTACTCCCCAGGAGGACCTGTTGGATCTCATCTGAGCAGGTCTGCTCCTCCAGGTTCAGCCACGCAGCATCCACACCGAGAGGTGGAGGAACGTGAGGTTGGGGTGTAATAGCTGACCGTGGTCCTGTGACAGCAGGTCCAGCCGGTTGAGCAGGGGCCAGGGAGGGGCCGCTGCCAGGTTCATGAGCATGCTGAACCATTGCTGGCGACGCTATGCTAGGGAGATCTGATAACCTGCACCTTGTCTCTTTATCTTTGCCAGGACCGTGCTGATGAGTGGAATCGGAGGGAACGCATATATCAGGCTCCCTGACCAGGACAGGAGAAAGCCATCAGAGAGGGAGTCTTTGCCCAGACCTTGTTGAGAACAAAACCGATGACATTTCCTGTTTTGCCTGGTAGCAAACAGGTCCACTTGGGGAGTACCCGACCTCTGGGAGAACATGGGTGGAGCGACCACTCGTAGTAAGAGGAGAAGTCCCTGCTGAGGTGATCCACTAGCATGTACTTGACACCAGGGAGATGACAAGCTTCCAGGTGGATTTCGTGGCTGATGCAGAAGTCCCAGAGACGGATTGCCCTGCAGCCATGGCTGGCGACGGTCTATTCCCTGTCCAGGGATCACCTGGAAAAGATCGTTACCATTCCCCCAATGATACTTACCTCACTGCGATAGTGGACCGACTGCAGGACAGTCCTAGAGGGAGTTCCATTCGACACCGCCCCTCACTCCATCGAGTTGGTTTTGGACACCTTGGACCTCGGCTGAGGTGCGGACCTCAGCAATCTCCGGACGCAGGATGTGCGGTCCCCGGAAGAGATGACATTTCACATAAACGTCAAAGAACTCAGAGCGATCCACTGGGCATTCAGAATGTTCCTACCTCACCTGTCGGGCAAGGTTGTAGAGTCCCAACGGACAACACAGTCTCAATGTTCTACATCAACAGGCAAGGGGACACGCGCTCGTCGGCTCTCAGCCAAGAGGCAATCCGTCTCTGGGACTTCTGTATCAGCCAGGAAATCCACCTGGAAGGGGTAAAGCCACCATAGGAGGAGCAGAGGGTGTCAAACAGGGAGTCCGAAGACTCCTCCAATTCCTCTGCCTGAAGCCCCAGGTGAGATGCAACCCTCTTCAATAATTCCTGGTGTGTCTTAGCATCATCCTGAGGAACTGGGTGAGAGAGTCCCGTGATAGCCTTGTCTGGTGATGACGAGGATGATGCTGGTGCTGTAGGATCCTCAATGTCCATTGGTGGTCCAGCAACTTGCTCCCCTACGTCCTCCTGGACCTGTGGGGTCTTTCCCCCCGAAGCCTCGAGCACTGGAGGGGGCCGGCATCGAGTGGGCAGCCTGTTTGACTCCCCACCGGTTCTATGGATACCATGGCACCAGCTCCTGTGCTTGGGGCCACAGGATGGGTTTTGGTGCAGATGATGTAGATGGCACCGCAGGCATTGGAGCTCGTCCCACAGTCAGGGGACCCTGCTCCATGCCGGAGCTATAACTGGAGCAGTCGGTACCCGGCGACCAAGATCGGGCAGGGCGGTGGCTCTTGTCTGACTGGTGCTGGTCTCTGCGCCTTGAGGTAGACCTGTCTGAGTGAGACGAATGTCTTGGTCGGGGCCTCGGGGACACCTACTGCATTCGGCGGATCAGCGTCGGAAATCCGGCGATCTACGCCTGATGTACTCGACCGGTACCGGGATGTCAAGCAGGACCGGGAGCTACCACGAGCCGATTGCCAGGAGGATCTTCCCAAATATGGCAATCTTGGAGACAGATGACGATGGGCTAGTGATTGGTGGCTTTGGTTCCCCGATCAGTCCCGTGATCTATACCGAGCCCTTGGAGACGCGAGGGGTCGGTCTTGGTGCTTCTGCTGGGTGAGGCACATGCCTCAGTGGGTCTGCACCAGGCTACTGGCGAGGTATGCCTCGAATCCTGCTGTCGGTGCCCAAAGTCAGGAGACAGGAAGAGGGCTCTGCTGAGCCTGCTTCTCTATCTCTGAGACGTGACGGCTTTGAGCAGGCAAGCGGTGGCGGGGTGTCCATCGCAATGGGGAACAGTGCCGCTGAGGCAAGGACGTACACGGAGATACCAAGGCGGGATCTCCTGTAGGGCTTCAGGTGTCGATGGCACCTGAAGCTGACAGAGGCCTCCACTGCTATCCGGAGTTGCAGGCAAGGTATAGGATGGGCAGCACCGCTCAACTTGAGTTGGGGCCCGACTTCCTGAAGGGGGCGTTGAGCTGCCGGCGTGGGTCTTGGCTCACCCCCCCAGCCCTCTCCTTTCGCTTGTGGGAAGTAGGAGATCTTCCCCTCACTGTCTTCTTCGGCTTCTTGGCCAGAGCCACGGAGGGAGATCAGTGCTGACTCGTGGCGATGCCAGCAGAGCACTGTGCACCGACACCCTGGTGCCAAGTTGAACTATTGCTCTGGTGCCAGAGTGGGTGCAGACTCCATCAGGAGCACTTTAAGGCAGTTGTCCTGCTCCTTTTTCGTCCTGGGTTTGAAGGACTTACAAATACGACACTTGTCACTTATGTGCCCTTTGCCTCAATTCTCAGTACACAACTTTAGATACTGAAAGCCTCATTTTTTAAGAGGAGCATGGGCACTCATTGCTCTTGTGGACTATCACAATAACCTTAACTGTCACTTGAGCAAGAGGAAGGTCTCTTAGCTGTGAACTATAGAAATACCATTATGTCCTTTCTAGGCTAAAACTAGCCAAGGCGCAACATGCTCTAAATTCTGTTCCCACTGAAGTCAACAGCAATAAATTCCAATTGAAATAAGTGGCAGAAGGATTAAGCCCAGAACTATTCACAACAAAAAGCTTTTGCTCAGTTTTATTATTTTCTTCAATAATAATCAGTGCTGAAGTTTAAAAAGATTTAAGTATATGGAAAGTTTGACAGGGTAATAAGCCAATTTTGAGCTGAGTGGCAATGAAATAATAGACAAAAGTCAAAAATCTCAAATCAGGAAAATATTTTAGAGACCTGTAACAAACAAAATGTGACACCAAAATTGATAAGATAGAATGTTTCTATTCAACTTCAATGTATAGAAATATAATATAACTAATGAGCTTTGCATCTGTACACAAAACAGAACTGGTAAAACAAAAATGTGTTTTAGAAGTCACTATTAGTGTAACCAATGCTATGGTATTTTCATTCGTGAACCATTGACCATAATAGATTTATACATTTCTGAAGTCCACATCAGTAGGTACCTCATTGTTTCCGAGCAGCTTTTTAATGGTCCGATTTACAATAGCAGTATAGAAGGTTTCTTGTTTCTTTGCCAGTGGTGCATACACCACAACTTCTCGTTTAGGAGGAACCTCAAGAGCTACATCAGATTTCAGTCTTCTCAATAAGAAAGGCGTCAAAATCTAAAATGTAAACAAATATGTATTACAACCACTAAACAGTGGGGCCAAGCTCTCTAGTGCAGTGGTCTCCAACCTTTTTACACATAAGATCATTTTTTGAATTTAAGGGCAACCCAGGATCTACCCTGCCCCTTCCCCAGGGCCCCGCCCACTCCATCCCACCCCCCCCTCCCCCCAAATCGCTCGCTCTCCCCCACCCTCACTCACTTTCAGCGGGTTGGGGTTCGGGAGGCTGCAGGTTGGGTGGTGGAAGAGAAATTCTGGTCCAGCATAGCTGGGCCTGCTGTACTCATACTACTCCTGGTTGTAATGCTGCAGAGCCATTCAGAACCTGCCCATTGAAGGGGGCGGCGCTTACCTCGTGCGGCTCCGGCCCCACGCCGCTCCCGAAAGGGGCCAATGCACCCTGTGGGGGGGCACGTGGCTCTGCGCACTGCCCCTCTCTGCAGGGACCGCCCCCACAGCTCCCATTGGCCACAGTTCCCCGTTCCCAGCCAATGGGAGCTGCGGGGGTGGTGCCTGCAGACAGGAGCAGCACATGGAGAACCCTGCCCCCAGCCCTTCCCCCAGGGCCATGCTGGGCCACTGGCCATTTCTGCAAGAGGCATGGGACTGGGACAGGCAGGGCGCCTGCCTTAGCAGCAGCCCCGATGCACCACCAGAGATCGTGATTGACTGGGAGAGTCTCCAGGATTGACCAGTCGATCACGATTGACCAGTTGGTGACCCATGCTCTAGTGGCATACATTGGTGCAATGTCATTGACCTCAACGGAGTAGTGCCAATTTACACTAGAGAATTTGGCCTGTATACACCTACACGCTATAAGCTACATACATCTTGGGAATAGGCATGTCTTTGTGAAGATTTGGGACATACTAAAATACTGAGAAATCCTTATAATGGTAATGCAGTTATTGTCTTTGAAAAGTGGCGAATTTAAAAATATTTTGAAAGTTACATTCCCTAGGATCTCTATGGACTTAAACATGTGATCCTGACACAACAATGAAGTAGTGCCCTTACTGGGATTATAGGAGTTGTCAGTGAAGACTCGGCATTTGTCAACAGTTACCACATAGCATATCTGGGAGACAAATTTTTCCTTAGAGCTAGAATAGGAAAACAGTGGTGACTGTTGGCAAGTGTTGACTTAAACAAAAAAAATAGTGACCACCTAACAATAGTTTGGTTTTGCCTTTGAATAGGTGAATAAAAACCCCATTACAAACTTGGAGAGTAAGAAGAGATTCATGCCCACAAAGCTATGCCACGGCCAACAAAATGATTTGAGATAGAAACGTGTTTGGGTCACATTCCATAAAAGAAACTGTTGAAGTCATTTGCAATGGCACACACAACTCAACTTAATGCTAATGATGGTGCATGGTACCAGTTTTATCTGCTGGTGAAACATCAACTGCTAAAGAAGTACAGAAACAAAAGTTGCAGTTAGCTTTAATCTTCAGAATTCTCAATTTCATTTCAAAACCAAAAAAAAAAAAAAAAAAAAGTAATTATCAAAGACTTATACTATTCTTTCAATCTTCTAATGTTGAGAAGGTCCAATACAAAAGAAACGCAGGAAGTGCCAACAGTGCCAAAGATACAACACCAGACCTGCTAAAAGACAGAGTTACGTTTTCAGTAACTGGTGTTCTTCGAGATGTGTTGCTCATGTCTATTCCACAATAGGTGTGCGTGCTCGCCACGTGCACTGGTGCCGGAAGTTTTTCCCCTAGCAATACCCGTAGGAGGGAGGGCCCCCCGTGACCCCTGGAGTGGCACTTGCCTAGCGCGGTATAAGGGGAGCTGCGCGCTCCCCCCACCCTCAGTTCCTTCTTGCCAGACAACTCCAACAGAGAGGAAGGAGGGTGGGATGTGACATGAGCAACACATCTCGAAGAACACCAATTACGGAAAAGGTAACTGTCTTTTCTTCTCCAAGTCATTGCTCATGTGTATTCCACAATAGGTAATTCCAAGCTATATCTGTTGGAGGTGGGTAGGAGTTCACAAGTTCCCAGGATGGAGGACAGCCCTGCCAAACCCGGCGTCATCCCTGGTCTGGGGGACAATCACATAGTGCGAGGAGAACGTGTGAACTGAAGACCATGTGGCGGCCCTACAAACATCCTGGATGGGGATGTGGGCCACGAAGGCAGCCGACGAGGCCTGAGCCCAAGTCAAGTGTGCCCTCACAATGGGTGGCAGGGGAACACCCGCCAGTTCATAACAGGAACGGATGCACGAAGTGATCCAATTGGACAGCCTCTGAGTGGAAATCGGCTGGCTCCTCGTGCGCTCAGCCAAGGCGATGAACAGTTGCGAGGACTTTCTGAACGGCTTAGTCTGCTCAAGGTAGAAAGCCAGAGCACTCCGCATATCAAGCGTGTGGAGACGGTGCTCCTCACTGGATGCGTGAGGCTTGGGGCAGACGACCGGTAAAAAAAAAATGTCCTGACCCACGTGGTAGACGGAGACCACCTTCGGGAGGAATGCGGGGTCTGGGCGGAGCTGGACCTTGTCCTTATGAAAGGCCAGGTATGGTGGCTTGGAGGTCAGGGCCCTGAGCTCCGAGACTCGCCTGCCCGACATGATTGCAACCAGGTAGTCCACCTTCCACGAGAGGTGAAACCAAGAGCACGTGGCCAGTGGTTCAAACGGGGGCCCCGGGAGACAAGCCAACACCAGGTTTAGGTCCCACTGTGGGTCTAGAATACGGGAAAAAACGGTCCAAACCCTTAAGGAACCAGCCAGTCATAGCATGGGAAAGTACCGTGTGCCCTTGCACCGGCAGATGGAAGGCCGATATGGCTGCAAGGTGCATCCTGACCGACGAGGGCGCAAGGCCCTGGGTCCTTGGGAGGTAATCAAGGATAAGCTGGATCGGCGCGGTCACTGGGGAGACACCCTGGTCCGCCGCCCACCTAGAAAATCGGGACCACTTCGCCAAATAAGCGCGGCGAGTGGAGGGCCGTCTACTTTCGAGGAGGACGCGCTGAACCTGGTCCAAGCACATCCGTTCCTTTCCACTTAACCACTGAGCAGCCACGCCATGAGGTGAAGACCCGCTAGGTAGGGGTGGAGGCGGCGGCCCTGGTCCTGAGAGAGCAGGTCCGGGTGGAGCAGCAACAGCCATGGCGGAGCTACCGCCAGGCCCGTTAGGGTCCCATACCAATGCTGCCTGGGCCATACCGGGGCAATCAGGAGGACCTGGGCCTTGTCTGACTTTATCTTCTCCAGGACCCTGCTGATTAGGGGGAACGGGGGAAAGGCATAGAGAAGCCAGCCTGACCAGGACAGGAGAAAGGCATCGGAGATAGCGCCCCTCCCCAGACCCCCCCCCCGAGAAGAACCGGGGGCATCGCCGGTTCTGCTGAGTCGCAAATAGGTCCACCTGGGGAGTTCCCCACCTTCGGAAGAGCCGGTGGGCCACTTCCGGGTGGAGGGACCACTCGTGTTGCAAGGAAAAGTCCCTGCTCAAGCGGTCCACCCTCTCGTTCCGGACGCCCGGTAGGTGGAAGGCCTTCAGGTGGATGTCATGGGCTATACAGAAGTCCCACAGCCCGAGGGCTTTGTGGCAGAGGATCGGGCTCCGCCTTGCCTGTTGATATAGAACATCGAGGCTGTGTTATCCGTGAGGACCCTGACTACCTTGCACTCTAGGTGTGAGTGGAAGGCCAAACATGCCAGCCGCACCGCCCTGAGCTCCTTGATGTTTATATGCAGGGTGAGGTCTTGAGCCGACCACAGACCTTGGGTCTGAAAGTTCCGCACGTTGGACCCCCAACCCAGGCTCGATGCATCGGACACCAGCTCCAACAAGAGGGCCATGTCCCTGAATGGGACCCCTTGGAGCATGTTGTTTGGGATGGACCACCACCGTAGGGAGGCGATCACAGAGTCTGGCACAGTGAGGACCTTGTCCATCCTGTCCGTGGCCTGGGAGAACTTCGAGGCCAACCAGAGCTGGAGGGGCCTCATCCTGAGTCTGGCGTGACGGACTATGTACGTGCACGCCGACATGTGACCCAAGAGTTGCAGGCAAACCCTGGCTGTTGTCACCGGGAACCTTGTGACTGAGTCTATGAGACCTTTCAGGGTCTCTAACTTGTCTGGCGGGAGAGAGGCCTTGGCCGATTCTGCGTCCAGGAGTGCCCGGATAAACTCTATGCGTTGGACCGGGACTAACGTGTACTTGGTGTTGTTTACCAACAGGGCCAAGGCGGTGCACGTGGACAGGAGGAGTGCAACGTGATCCCTCACCCGTGACCGGGAGGTGCCCTTGACAAGCCAATCGTCCAGACAGGGGAATATCTGGACCCCCTGCCGTCTGAGGTAGGCCACTACCACCGACATGCATTTTGTAAACACCCTGGGGGCAGTGGACAGACCAAATGGAAGGACCATGAATTGGTAATGATTCTGTCCCACCACGAAATGGAGGAAGCGTCTGTGCCCCTCGAATACGTGGATGTGGAAGTATGCGTCCTGTAGATCGAGGGCAGCGTACCAATCCCTGGGATCCAGGGAGGGGATGATGGAGGCCAGTGAGACCATGCGGAACTTGAGCTTCACCATGTACTGGTTCAGACCTCGGAGGTCCAGGATGGGCCTGAGCCCCTCTTTGGCCTTCGGGATAAGGAAATAACGGGAGTAATACCCCTTGCCCATGAACTACTCGGGCACTGCCTCTATCACTCCTAGTCCTAGGAGCCGCCCCACCTCCTGCTTGAGCGGAGTGTTGTGTGGGGGTCCCCCAAGAAGAACAGAGGCAGGGGGTGGTTTGGCAGGGAGGAAGTAAACTGGAAGGTATAACCCCGGGAAACGGTGTTGAGGACCCATCGGTCTGAGGTTAGCCGTGACCATTCCGGGAGGAAAGCACACAACCGGTTGGAGAAGGGAAGCTTTATTTGGGGTGGATTCCTGATGAGGACTGGCAGGGTGCCCCCGAGTATCCCGTCAAAAACGCCTTTTCCCCGCCCGCTTGCCCTTGGAGGATCCAGGCTGGGGGCAGGCCGAGACTGCCTCTGAGGGCATCTCTTATAGTCCCGCTGCTTCTTATGGGCAGCCTCATACTTCGGGAGGGCGGCCTGGGTGGGAGTCTGCCGCAGCTTGAATTTAGATTTTGCCAGAGCCAGGACATAGAGGCCCAGAGCCTGAAGGTCGTGCCATACGTTTTTCATGCCATGCAGCCTTGTATCTGTTTCCTCCACAAACAGAGCTTTCCCATCAAACAGGAGATCCTGCATGGAAGACTGTGCCTCACTGGACAGCCCAGAGAGTAGGAGCCATGACGCCCGTCTCACAGACACCACAGAGGCCATTGATCGTGCGGCTGTGTCTGCAGCATCCGAGGCTGCCTGCAGGGACGCCCTAGCGGCTGCTGTCCCTTCCTCCGCTAGCGCCTTAAACTCCTTCCTATTGCATTCCTGGAGGGAGTGCTCAAACTTAGGCAGGGAGCCCCACAGATTGAATTCCTACCGGCCCAGGAGAGCCTGATGGTTCGCCACTCATAACTGGAAAATCGAAGATGAATAAATTTTCCTTCCAAAAGAGTCCAGTCTCCGAGAGTCTTTGTTCTTTGGGGTCGGGGCTGGCTGACCCTGCCGTTCCCTATGGTTGACCGACCTGACCACCAAGGAGTTGGGTGCCAGGTGGGTATACAAGTACTCGTACCCTTTAGTGACTAAAAAGTACTTAAGTTCCGCCTTTTTAGAGATGGGGGCCAACGAGGCCAGTGTTTGCCTCAGGGCATTTGAAATTTTAGCCACCCCTTCATGGAGAGGCAAGGCAACCTACCCGGTGCCGATAGGGACAACACGTTAAACAGGGAGTCCGAGGGCTCCTCCATCTCCTCTGCCTGGAGGTGTTGGCTTGCTGCCACCTTCTTTAAGAATTCTTGGTGGGCCCTCAAGTCTTCCTGCAGGACACAGGGGGGAGGGACTGCAATCACTTCCTCCGGGTTGGGCGAAGAGGCCGGTGCAGTGCTCTGGGTGTCAGCCAGCACTGGAGGGTCCACCAGCTGGTCGGACTCTGGGCACGGTGCCGAGGACGTATGTCCCACCGACACTTTCCTCGGGGGTCTGGAGAGGGAGGCCGATGGTGCTTCCGAAGCTCCAGCCACCGAAAGAGCCCCCACTGGGGGCTCCGCCGGAGGCCATGGTGACCACTGGTACCATTCGGCCAGCCACAACGCTCCGTGCCACTGCACCTGCTATGGCACCGGAGGGACCGGCTGTCCGGGCTGACCAGCCTGGCCCCCCAAGGAACGGCTACAGATGGATACCGGGCTGGCGGAAGATCTGCTGCTGTCCATGGACCGGGAGGAGCAGCAGTGCCAGAATCTACGACGGCCATGGGACCGTGATCTCGACGTTGAGGACTGGTACCAACGGTAATAGCTGCTTCACAAACGGCCTCGACAGGCGGACGCCTGCGATTGATGCCCGGGGCTGCGATGTCTTGGCGGAGACTTGGAGCAGGAGTCCGAGTGGTAACTGCGTCGACAATAGTGTCATGACCAACTGTGGTACCCTCTCCGAGACGAGGACTGATGGCGACATCCGCCGCGGTCCCGTCGACATTCGCTCCTTGAGGACAAGCGGTGCTGTGAGTCCTGAACGGATGGAACCCAGCCAGACAGTCTGGTCAGCGTCGAGGGCAATCCACCTGGACTCTGCCCCGAGCAGTCGCTGGGCAGTGATCGGCGTCAGGAACGTTCACTCGACCGAGACCAGTACCGGGCTGGAGGCGGCTTTCGGGATCCCAGGGGCGGTTTGCCTCTGGAGCGCGGGGCCGACATTGGTGGCGCTCCAGGCACCGTCATGGACATGACGTCCCAGGCCGCCTGGAGGGCTTCAGGCGTAGAAGGCATCCAGCCATCCGAAGAGGCCTGTTCCAAAGGGACCGGGCTACTCCGCTCAGCTTGAGTCGGAGGCCTGGGGCCTGGTGGTGATTGCGGACTGCCCGACATGGGCCTATCCTCTGTCCCAGATTTCCCTCAGTGCCGCTGTGAAGAGGGAGTCTTCTTGGCCCTCTTGGCGTGCCCCATGGACGGGGAACGGTGCCGACTGGTCGATGGTACTGGAGGGTCATCGCGTACTGACACCGCAGTGCCGGGTACCGGTTCGGAGCGGCGTGCTGGGATTGGGGTCAGTGCCAACTCCATCAGGATGGCCCGGAGCCTAATGTCCTCTTTTGGTCCAAGGCTTAAACAACTTGCAAATCTTGTAACTTTCACTGATATGGGTTTCTCTCAAGCCGCACAAACAGTCTGCGTTGCGGGTCGCTCCTTGGCACAGAACGCCTGCAAGAGCCACATGACTTAAACCCCGGGGTGTGGGGCATGCCCTGGCCCACTGACTAACTAAACTAACTAAACAGCTAACTAACTACAGGTACTAATGTTGAACGAACGAACAGTTCTGGGGACAAACCACTGCAAAGCTGGAGCAGAGCAGTTCCGATGCACCTTCACTGGTGGCAAGAAGGAACTGAGGGTGGTAGGAGCACGCAGCTCCCCTTATACCACGCCAGGTAGGTGCCACTCCAGGGGTCGTGGAGGGTGCTCCCCCTATGGGTACTGCTAGGGGAAAAACTTCCGGCACCGGTGCACGTGGCGAGCACGCACACCTATTGTGGAATACACATGAGCAATCACCCGAAGTTGTGGTGTTATGATCAACTCTAAAGAAGAAATCTGTTCTAATAATATGCTCAGGATTAAAGGTGCAATAAAACTTTAAAACAAGAACAGCAAAATCATCAAGAACCCAGACCTGGTGCAACATGTGTAAGATGTTCTGCTCCCTTTCTTTAGCAACAATATCTTCAGCAATTTCTGTAATGCTTGTAATGTCAAACCAGGACTCAAAGCTAGAGACAGAGACAAAACAAATTCAAGTTATTTCATATACGTTGTTATTTGAATGTCTGTCAAACTCCAAATAAGTTTCTAAAGCACCTTATGTATGAAAGATGTACAATGGGTAGAATTAAAACAAGCATTTTCTTTTATCTAAGGCCAGACAATTGTAAACTGAATTATAATAAATAGAAATGTTAGTTGGAAAGCACAGTGCAATTTGTTATACAAAATAACATTTTTGCTGTAGAACTAGACCTTTGCAACCTCTTTCCAGCTTAGCACTGAATTCAAGTTGTTTTTTGGCACTGCGATGTGACAGGTAGTCATGAAGGAAAACTTAATGCTTGCTGCTTGGCTCAGAGGGTTTTAATTTTTGCTCACTGGCTGAGATATAAAAATTGTTTCCCTCTCTGTGGAAGCAACTTCAGAAAAAAAAAAAAAAAAAAGTCACTTGAGGAAGGGAGAAGTCATTCAAGCCCCTCCATCACTGAACCAAGATGATTCCGATCACTGTGTGATAACTTATCAATTTATCCAACTCAAATGAACAGATGGATAGTTGTAATGATGCAGGGCATTAGTTCTGAGTAGCTCATGCAGAACACCCACACAAACAGTCTGGGCCAACAGACCATGGCCTACCTTTTCAAGTCATCAAATACATCTGGCAGCAGGAAGTTAAGTAGTGACCAGAGTTCAGCCAAGTTGTTTTGTAAGGGAGTACCAGTTAACAGAAGTTTATTGTCAGCATTAAACCGTTTTAATTCCCTGATAAGACGACAGTTCATGTTCTTAATCCTATGTCCTTCATCCACTATCAGATACTTCCAGAAGCAATGCTACAGAAAGAAAAGAAGAGGTCACCTAGCATTTCAAGGAATGTGATCTTTGCCACATCAAAATACATATTACAGACACGACTATTAGAACTGCCTATTATGGCTGCCCAACACTCCCCATTATAAGACCCTAGCGTCATTTGCTTATAACTTTGCCAAACTTCAACTGTTTAGGCTAAAATTTCCCATGCCTAGAATCTACCTCAGGCTGGACTTTTTTGGGGGGGGGGGGGGGGGAGCGGGGTGTGTGCGTGTGTGGAATTTCACCCACAACATTCCAACTTGTTTCCAAGACCAAGGCTAACAAAAATATTTTAAATTCATGTGACTTTATCTGAGCTCTAGTGGAGCAGGGAGTTAAAATCAGCAAGGACTGACCTGTGTGTCAGGGAACTGTCTTTCTAAATATCCATAAAAACCCACCCCAAATTTGGCCATGTTATAAGCCGTGGAAAAGTCTCAGTTCGTGCATACTCAGTGAAGACCATGCTTGAGCAACAGGAAACCTTAATTCTGGCACTTCCTAACTGTTGACTTTGCAACCTTAATGTTTTTAAATGTAGTTTGTGTAATATTTTATAGTTTATATTATTCAGGAGTGCAAAAACTGATGTAGAACTGAAATGTTATTAAGTTGGATATAGAAAAATGTGTTGCACCAGGAATGCTCCTTCCTTGACTCTACAGCAAAAGCAGAGATGACCATTATTAAGCAACCTCCTGTCTTAAGTGACCACTCCAATGAACTGCACTAAATACAAATTCTACTCCAAAACCCACTCTGACACTGCACCCCATATTCTTCACAGTAATATTACAATATATGATATGAGATATGAGATGATATGAGATATGATATATAATATGATATATGATAATGGCATAATTATGATGCATTTTGTACAATATAAGTCATGTGGGGTGTCATTGAAAAAGTTATGATTTGCTGAATATGATTATCCTATTTGTATGCATGTAACATTTTTGTATATGAAGTTATGAATACTGACTAGGGATCTGTATTTCAAATGGGCTTACTCCGGAAAAACACCCACAGCCAGTCTTTCAGGTACAACAATGAAGCCAGACAGTGCCGATGGCCCATCAAAGACAATGGACCGTAGAAGAACTTAACCATCCTGTGAAGGTTCCAGGCAGCCTGTAATTAATGGCTGCTATGACTCAGGGCTTGTCTACACTACGCAGCTTTTAGCGACAAGGCTGTGTCCTTGTCGCTAAAAGTCAGCGTGTGTAAACGCTCTGTCGGTATTTTGTAGGCACTTTTATCGACAAAATATTTCCAACCTCACAAGCAGTGTTAGCTTTGTCGCAGGAGAGGGCTCCTGCTAACAAAGCCGCATTCACACTGCCACTTGCGTCAGCAAAACTTTTGTCTTTCGCAGGATGGGTTTTTTAAAGTACCCTTGAAAGACAAAAGTTTTGTTGACAACATCGTTGTGTAGTCAAGCCCTCAGTAATGTATGCAAGGGCCTGTGACCAGGCCACATGACTCTGGACTCCATCTTGGGATGCCAGTGTTTTTCCACAAGCTGAGCTTTGGGACAAAGGGTTCCCACCATATGTTAAAGCTATATAAGGAGTGACATCATCTGTTTTTCTTCACTCCCCACACAATAAAACTCCTGAGGAACAAAGACTGAGCTGGGGGAAGTGCTGGACACAGGCTAAAAGGATTTCTAGCCGTGTATGAAAGACTCGGAGATTTCAAGCTGTAAAGCAAGTGCAGCTTGTTCCTTAAGAATCTGCAAGCCTGCTTGTATCATCTCTCAGGGTAAGAAACCGTTAATTCATATCCAATCTTATAATATATTAAGCTTAGTTTGTGTTTTGTTTATTTGCTAGGTAATCTGCTTAGATCTGTTTCCTATCCCTTGTAATCACTTAAAATCTATCTTTTGTAGTTAATAAACTTGTTTTTGCTTTATCTAAACCAGTGCATTTGAGTGAAATGCATGGGAAATCGTAGCTCAAGGGGCAAAGGCTGTTGCATATTCCTCTCCACATGGGCGGGGGGGGGGGGGGGGGGGAAGAGAAAAGACACGATGAGCTTATACTGTACAAATGCCTATGCAGTGCAAGATGGTATAATTTTGGACTTATGCTCCAGAGGGAGTGTGCGCCTGGGGAGCTGAATTACTTTGGCTGTAGACTTTCTACTGTTGCTTCATGCAGTGGCTGATCAGAGAGCCTGCCTGTAACTGCAGCTGGATGTGTTCCTACCTGTGTGAATGCTGGTGGAAGTATAGGACTGGGAGGGGGTCTGCAGCTTGTCACAGCAGCACAGTGAGAGAGGGAGCCCAGGCGGCTCAGTGGTACCCCAGTTCCAGGTGGCACACGAGGGGGAACCCGTCACAACCACCTCCCCTTTAAACAACCAATTTTTGTCTATCTGTTGAGAGATCACTTAGGACAAGTTTGCATCAGGCTAATGATTATGCTTGCCTTCTTATTGTAATTTCCCTACCATTGTCCACAACCCCTTTTGGGTAACGCATTCTACTTTTTTCAGACAGTTACTAAATATGCCAATCCAGGGCTCTAGACACTGAGGGAACAGTGCACTTGGAAACTGATAAAAGCAGCTCTAACTGTTACAGTGTGACACTGCTACCCAGCAGAAAAAACGTTAGTGCTTTCTACTGCTGTAGAAACTGCAGTTGTAAGCTATATTAGAGATACTGAGGCATTCCACCTGTGAAGGTGCACTGTGTACCTGCAAGGCATTTCTGTCTCTCATGGCTATTTCAAACGAGGTAATGACCACAGGATGAATTTGCAGTGAACCTTCTCGCCTGTGAATTTTTTGAACCAATTTACGACGTTCCTGCTGGGCTCCATGATACAGCATTATGGGAATCTAAAAGGAGTTTTTATACTTCCATTAATAAGTAGCAATCAAGAACCCACACATTTTATAGTAATCACACTAAGAACTACCACTGTGGTTACAATGCATATAGAACAAGTTCCAAACCAAAACAGTTATGAGAATGAAATAATTTGCTCTTCTAAAACACTAAAAAGAAAATACTTTTTACCTCTGGAGTGAATCTCTTGAACTCGGACATCCAGTTAGGAAGAGTAGACAAGGGACCACATACTAAGAATGGTCCAGGGACTCCTCTCTCTACCATCAGTGCTATTGTAGCAATACATTGGATTGTCTTTCCCAGTCCCATTTCATCAGCCAAAATGCCATTAATGCCATTTTCCCAAAGCATCTGCATACACAGAAAGATACATATGCCTAATAAGCACTAGACATCCAGGTGAATATAAACACCTATGACTGCATTCACCATTTGGCTACTGCTATCAATCTTTTCCCATACACATATTTTCAGAGTTAGATGAATAAAATTTCTACTTGCCTAACTTAGATACAAAGGATCTGTATGCATGTGCCAGTCAAATATTTACATATACATGTGGCAGGTTAGGTGGCCAACTGGCCTTGTGAAAGTGCAAGAACTTGGACACATATCAGGTATGTGTATGCCCTTAACTGAAAGCTTATCCCCAAGTGATATGGTAACCTCACTAGAAATTTTCTGTTGACATTTTTCATGCTGGTTTCTAAACTAAAAGGTAATTTTTTATAAAGTTTGGTAAAAATTCTGCTTGGTCATTTTGAGTGAGCAAAGCAGAATATAGATACAGTATTTCATGCTTTACAAGTTAAACAAATACAGAGACATAGTTAACAAAAAACCAGCTGCATAATTGTAAAGTCATGCTTCTGCACAGAAGTAGGAATCTCCCTACATACACCTCTACCCCGATATAACATCAAAGCAAGTTCGATATAACGCAGTAAGATATTTTGGCTCCTGAGGACAGCGTTATATCGGGGTAGAGGTGTAGTTACACTGATATTTTAGCCAACTAGCCTTTATCATCTGCTTTCTAAAGTCAGCACATTGTTACCTTTAAGTCTGAGCCAAAAACAATCAGAGGAAAAAACTTGCGCAGGTATCCTTTTAAGCTTCTTTGATGGATAAAAGTCAGTGGAAAAGATTTAAAGAAAAGCTGGGAGAGGGGTTGTTCGTTTGTTTTTTAAATATTAGAAAGTTAGTGTCTTTCAGGGCAGACAAGACCTATGGCCACATCTACACTAGGAGTGCTTTGGTAGTATAGATATACTATTATACCATACAGACAAAGTGTGCTCCTAGTGTGGACACAACTTATACCAGAAAAACTGCAATTTTTTCAGTAAAGCTTATTCCAACCCCCTAGCCCAAGAGAAAACTGCTATAACATGAAAAAGCGCAGTTTTGCCAGTGTACCTGTGGCTACAGTAGTGGCATTTGCTGGCACACTTCTTCACACCCTTGACCAACATAACAGTGCCAGCAGAAATCTGTATTGTAGGTATGCCCTGTGATGACTGCAGAAGACTTAATTGGGTCTATTCTGTTCTTGTTGCTAAGTCAGACTTTCAGTTTCATCTAAATTGTGCACTTCACTACATAGGGAAAGGAATGTGCATGTAGGCTATTTATTTTTATTTTGCAATTGGAACAAATATTTGAGAGAAATGAATTTTAAAACACTTTTTAGAAGGCTCTTGGGTCAATATCATTGGTCACAAGTTCCCATAAGGAGGAAACACATGCCTGAAGCTGGGTTGGACCTGCTGGATGTTAAGCAGTTGGTATACTCAGGTTCCTGTCTAAGAGTGGGAAGATGGCACAAGATTCCACCCTGGGACATGTACGGGCAAGAGGCCTACCACCTGAAGAGGTGCACTTAGAGAGACCAGACATGGAACAGGTGTAGTTAGCCCTGTAACCATGAGCAGCTGAAAGAGGAAAGACTTTTTGTCAGAATATTTAAATCTTTTAATACATTTAACTCTAATGCCCAATATAAAAAAGTCTGTTAAAAATTCAAAATACCAACTCTCCAAATAGGTTGCAAGAGCTCACAACACACATCAGATCCCCAAGACATTCTCTAGTTAGAGCAGGGAAGACTAGACTTGACACTCCTGATATTTCTAAAGTGAAAAATCAAGAAGAAAAACTTTATGATGTATAAAAGAGGCCTGGATATTCTTTAAAAAAACAATAAGTGTATGAGCCCAATTTTGTGTTTTAGAAATCCTTTACAGGCCACTCGTAATTCCAAAACAAAGATGGAAGCACTGATTTTTGACACTTGAGATAGAGCTCATCTGAAATCAGGTAAGGAAAATCCTGCCTGAAATATCAGTACATTATAACAGGGAAAATGGAGTACAGCCTCCCATATGCATGTTTTACTCCTATTAGAAGAGTGGATTTAAGCTGTTTTCCTTCAAAACTTTCACCCGGACATTACGTGGCAATGTCCCCATACATATTCCCTTCTTTTAAAGGAACGTGCATGCAATTTCTGCAGTTCAGTCAACCACATAGGGCTGGAAAGGCCAAAGCTAACATGGACCAAGAGTTCCTTAAAAAACAAAACAAAAAACCCCAGCTCTGCACAGCTTTGGTGCCAAACCCAAAAGAAACACTGTTCCCCCAATATACTTAATGTGGAAGACTTTGAAACATGAGCAATATCATCTTCTGTTGAAATAAGTATAAACATAAGATTTAGGGTAACATACAGATTCATACCCTGAGCCATTCCATGCCTTCAACTTGGTACCACCTCATAACACCTCCTGAAAAAAGCTTTGGCTGTTGAAAGGGTATTGGCTGCCCATTAAATTTCCGTACTGGATCAAGGAAGTGCTTGGCATTATGTCGTACAGCTTGCGACAACCTATCTTTAATGACACTATTAGAATCTCCATTTTTCTGTAGGTCTTCTGCACACAGTTTGTTAGAAGAGCTTTCATCCTACAGAAGAAAGTTCAGAGAATTTAAGTACAAACATTGCAAAGCTTAGTTAACATACTCAACAAGCTGCTGAGAATTCTGGAAAATCTGCAAGTCAATGTTACAGTTAGGCAAAACAGTATCCAGCTGCAATGATAAAGGCAGATTTAATCAAAGTGTGGCTGACCACACACAATGACTCAAGCACAAAATTTCCAGTGACGATTTTGCCACCTAGCCAATTACACCTCTACCCCAATATAACGCTGTCCTCGGGAGCCAAAAAAATCTTACCATGTTATAGGTGAAACCACGTTATATCGAACTTGCTTTGATCCGCCGGAGTGCACAGCGCAGCCCCGCCCGCCCGGAGCACTGCTTTACCGCGTTATATTCGAATTCATGTTATATCGGGTCAAGGTGTAATATTTAAAACATTCAACCATCCAATGGCAATGTATCCTTCAACTCTTTGTAGTTTAAAAGCAATAATATTTACTAAATAAAATGATAATGTTGAACACCAAGTTGCTGTCCATAAAAGTGAACAGACCTCAGAACTTGACACACAAAGGACAGCATATTTCACGTGGAACTATTTCCCTTTTTTAAGCAAATTCTAGTGACCACTAGAAGTTGGCTCCCCCCACACTCTCAATTCCCTATAAGAACAACCAACCCCACTCCCCACCATCCTGCACCTTATCAATTCGCAAAACTAGAACAATTTATCATGTGTATGTCGCAAGCCTGATCTGATACTCCAGCACTCTGTTTTTCCTGAGCATATGACATATTCTGACAGGCAAAGATGTTTCCCTTGTGCTCCACACTACACTATCAAACAATTCACATTTAACACAAGACAAATTTAGGCTCCAACTTCTGGAGGCTTGAGCTTAATATTAAATCAGTGCACCATTTAACCCCATACTTTTAAAACTTCTAGTAGAGCACCTAATGATATATCAGTTAGGCATTTATTTACAGAACAAGTTTAAAAATATACCACATAAAGTCATTCATAATGTATAAGTAAAACCATCACTTTGTCATGAATAAAATCAAGTTAGACAAAAATCATACATCTTATATAGGGTTCCCAGTGCTTATTTTTCCTAAAATTGTATTTATTCTATATAAATGTAAAAAAATGCATATTTGTTTTTTTATCAGTTAGAATGAAGAGAGAAATTGAGCTAACATATTTTAGACATTTCCTCCCAGTTTAATACAGAGAACAAGCTGCAAAACTGCATTTTATACCTCTCTCTTTAGCAAAGATGTTTGGAGGCATAATCCAATAAAAAAAAATTTCAAGATAAAGAATTCTATTTTCAGATACTTATTTTAAAATCACTTATTCCATGTTGGTATGTGCAACTTAGATTAACAAATATGGATAGTTAGAAAAGTAGGTTTTCAGTAATAAACAACAATTAAAATATGGGGGCAGAAAATAAGGTAAAGACAATCTAAAATACAACGAGGAATTTTGAAATTAATTAGAGACATTTAAATTGGTTTTACAGTGTACACTTAAGTTGTAACAGTATGCATGGACATACCTGATTTTCTACTTTGCTTTTTTTGGCCACTGACAAGATTTCCTAGAAATAAAACAAAAATGCCAGTGTAAAATATGCTTTATAGCAACTTGAAAAATATAGCAATATCTATTTTTGTAGAACCTTTAATCCAAGGATCTGAAAGTGCTACCCTGATATAACGCTGTCCTCGGGAGCCAAAAAAATGTTACCGCGTTATAGGTGAAACCGTGTTATATCGAACTTGCTTTGATCCTCCGGAGTGCGCAGCCGCCCTCCCCCCCCCGGAGCACTGCGTTACCGCATTATATCCAAATTCGTGTTATATAACGCTACCCGATATCGAAGTAGAGGTGTATTATCCTCATTTGCTGATAAGAAGAACATGCACAGATAAATTAAGTAACTTGCTCAAGGTCACACAGCTGGGAATACAAAATAAAGTTCACAAAATAAAGTTTACGTTTTTACACACACGCTGGGGAGAGAAGAAATGGGTACACCTTCTGGAAGTCTGCTTAAATGCCTCATTTTGTTAACAAAGGTGTGTGTAATTATGCTAAAGAGATGATAATATAAGCTGCAGAAATCACATACCATCACATTTTAGTCAATAACCTCTCCGAAATTGCACATCAATGAATTCTATGCATGTTTATAATATGCTGCAGTACCATAAGACAGCAGTATCTGGAAGCTACATCACAAGGGAATGCTAATGTATTGAAAATATTTTTCTATTTGCTGCAAATTACATAAAATGCACTCTTACCTCTTTGGACATGACTTCTGAAATGTAATAGGTTTCATCTTCTCTTCCTCTTTTTTTCTTCACAGCTATAAGAAAATATCACATAGGCTCAAAATACTAGGTAAGCCACATCAAAAATTAATAAAACTATACTTAAATATAGACAAAAAGCAAAACCTAATGATAGATCAACCTACCAGATTTCTCCTCTTTTTCATCAGTTAGATTCTGACTCTAGAAAGTGAATATTTAAAAGCATTATCAACTTAAATATTTTCTAATATCTCTTGGATAGATAAGAGAAAGAAATAATCAGCTTTGACATGTTTACGTAGTTTGTAACTATGTTTGACATCATTTTTGAAAACTGTTACTCCCAAACACTGTAAATAGGTTTCTAAAAATAGCATCTAGCGATGTTAGAACAAGGTCCAACATAACATGCTCAAAATATACCATCAGGTAGTCTTGAATAAAGTTTGGGCTAAAAACTGTTTTTCAAAAAGTCCTGGCCCACCTTGGAAAATCAAGCCATTCTAGGTACAACTGTTCAAAAAAAGTTTAAGTATGGCTTTGCTTAAGAGGACAGTTGTGTGACATGGACATACATGGAAAAGGCTTTATGACAGTGTACGTACACTCAAGAGTAAAGCCAAAGACTGGGAAAAAAATTATTTTTTTCTACTAACTTAATTTTTAACATTTACCAATCAAGGAAAAGTTACAGCCTACTCTGAAACCTATGTTGCTGTATCAATTTCAGGGTATTTGTCATGCAGATCCCAGAGAAGCAATTTATATAAAACAGCCAACACATCTTACCGTTGCCGCTTTTAATAACATTTCTTTCTTTTTTTCTAATTTCTCTTTCCTTTTCTGCTCCTAAAAAACAAAGTTCTTACTTGTATAGAACAGCTGCAATAAATCTATCCATTACAAAAATACTAATATACACTGAGTACACACAGCGCCATATTAACAATGTAATTTGGGGACTGGTTTTGCTTTTGTAGTCATATTTTAAAATGGTGCCAAGATGAAAGCTGATAAGTAGCTGAAATTGCTTGGCAGTGGGTAAGTAGAATTATTTTGTACTGCTTTTTGCTGGATACTTAAAATTCTATCAAAAGAAAATCTGCATATCAGAAATGCTTTATCGCAAAAAAAGTTGAAGCTTGTAAGCTAGTTAAGTGTTTATTTTACATAAAACTAATGGCTTAAATGTTACGCCTTCCCTGTGATCTATTTTTGCATGACCTGTAGCTGCACTCTCAGTTTTACACGTTGCATTGTTCCAAATACAGCAGAAGTGATAATTTAACTGGACTACAGTGTCTTTAAAAGGAAGTAGTCTTCTGATTACGTTGAAGAAACTAGGATTTCTAAAGGTTAAACACTGTTACAATTCTCACTTTTCAGCCAGGAATTCTTAGAATCCCTCACAGATCTTTTTGGTACATGTAACATGGAGCAATACATAAAAGCAAGGAGTTTTAAAATAGGAACATGTTAAGCAAAATATCCTTTCCAAGTATGCATTTATACAGGTGTAATAACTGCAGATTGTTCTAATCAGATTTTTTTTTTTTTAAAAGACTGAAGACTCCAGTATTTGGGGGAAAAAGCCCTTAGTCTACCAAAAATCAATGCTCTCTCTCCCACTGCTGACCACATCTATCCCCTTGAATCCCTTCACTGTCTTCCTCTTTCCTTTTGTACCAAGTTTAAGCTTATTTCTTAACCTTAAATATTCTGTACAACTCTTACTTCACCTCTTGCTCCTTGTTCTACTTTACATTTTTGCTCCATCATCATCCTCTCGTGCCTGGTTTCCCACCTTCTTTAATGTTGTCTCTTATTTTGAAATATCTTCTCAATTTGTTGTAAAGAGACCTCTCCCTCTCTTCCACATCCCCCAAGACTAATGCCATTAATAAGAATTCTGATGATTTATTGTTATCACGGACCTTAGTTACAATAGAAGCTCTTTGGGGGCGGCTTCAGATTATTTTTAAAATGATATCAATGTTATGCAAAGGACTGTGGCACCCATCGGCTGTGACTATATTAGGAACTTAAAAAAAAAAATCACTTGAGAAGAAGCTATAATAGTTTCTGGCATTTTTAACCTGGGTTTAACTAATGAGGTGGCAAGGACATCAGACGCTCCCACTGAGGGAAATATTTTTGTAAGATTCCCTAGTGCAGACTAGGATTTACAGTGCTCTAGAATAATTAAAAAAAAAAAAAAAAAAAAATGCTGTCATTTAAACTTAGAACACATCTACCTCCAGTTGCTGCTGTTCCATTTTGGTCAGCAAGAATTTTGAATATATGTTGCTTTTTTCAAGCAAGTGTTGAAGTCTCTTGTAGCGCATTTCACTGGAGTCTCTGTCCCAGGACATGCGAGCCTTGCAAACAAAGAAGGAAAGCATATCTTTAGTCATTTCAGCTTTTACTCTTTTGAAATGAATAAAACCATTCTGTACATCTTGAACAAGACAGCCACAATTGTATTACACATATGCAGACCCTTCCCTCCCAATCATTATACACTTAGGCTACATCTACACTACACGCCACCACCATGCATACATGTCATGTATGTGCAGCTACATGACGCAGTGAAAAGCAGGCTGCAACCACACTGTGGTGTGTAGCTACACCTCCGTGAAAGGTTCTGGTACAAGGGAGGCAGCAGGGAAGGGCTCTGGCAGCAGAGAGTTGCAAGGGTCTTTCCCAGCTGCCTCTCCCTGCCAGAGCTTTCCCCATGGAGGGGAAATGCTCCAGCAGTGGGGAGGTGACAGAGCCTTTCCCTCCTGCCAGTGTCCCGACTTTTGGTGGGAGAGGGCTCCAGCAGCAGGGGAAGGCTTTACCTTTCATCTGTGGCAGGGAAAGGCTCCACAGAGGGGAGCAGCCCAACCCTTTCCCTGCTAGGGAACTCTTTTCTTTCAGAGGGGAAAGGCTCCAGCAGCGGGGAAGCAGCAGGACACTACACGGCTAAAAATAGCAATATAGATAGGAAGACAGCTTGGGTGAGTAGAGAGCATGTATGGTATATACTTACATACATACCCACTGCCTTCAGGTGTGTTTTTACTTGCCTAAGCCATGCCTCACCAGCTATACTGCTATTTATACCCATGTGAGGTGGGCTGGGTGGGTATGAACACTACACACCACCAAAAGATGTATCCCTAGAGGATTTGGACAGATAACTCCTCTCCCACACAGTTTTCAGTGTGTAATTTCTTAGATTTTAATATGCTTTCAAATAGTTTGTCAACATAAGGTTTCTAGACATATACTCAGTAAACTAAACAGCCTTTAAATGATGCCTGCTCTATACTTGCCAAACAAATCTTAACTTACAATGTGGATAGAGCCCAAATTAACTTTACCAAGCAGAGCAAGTCAGTCACACATACGCCTGGAATTAACATCTTTAGTGCCTTGCATAACAGAGAAGCTGTAGTATCTGCATTTGATACAGAGTAAAGTTATAGTAAAAACTCAGCCATGAGATTTGTGAATTACTTTTCTAAACCCAAACAAAAAAGAAGTGGAATAAAGCTTAGCACTAAGCAGTCAAAATACTAGACATTTGAAAGGAGGGTGAAATAGCATATCTAAAAACCATGTTCACCCGGATAGCTCTACAACTACCTTTGAAAAGCTCTCTGGTGGGGGAGGGAGGGGGGGGAAGAAAGGTGTGGGGAATCTTCCAGAACTAAATGGAAGGATGTTAGTAGAATGATGGGGCAATAATCACTGTATGGGAAACAGATTCACTCATTTCCTCCAGACACTGCACCTGACCACACATTACTTTGTGGAAATGCTGATGTACTCTTTGCCCTGCTAGGATGAGCCTTGAAGAGGAACTTGATGGATGGATGGATTTCTTTTTATTTTTTTTTTTGTAAGAGCCCACAACAGTCAGGCTATCAAGAAAAAGAGGGTTTGAAGCACAGGAGGGAGAAGCTGTGCCAGGGTGAGGTGACTGATTAAGAGATGTACGGTTTTCTTTTAATTTTATTGTTAAACTGGGAATGCCTTTTCTATTTTGAGCTTTAAGCCTAGATGTTATGAAAACCCTGTTTCTGCTATTCTACTATAATTTTCTCTCCACCTTTAATAAATCTTGTTTTTAAACATGATTTGACTGGTGGACTGTTGGCTGGATAATTTCACACAGACTGCACTAAAAAGATTAGAACCTCTCAGCTTCTAATGAGAGAAAATGAAGAGTAAGGGAGTTTCTGAGTCTCAATCCCCCATTGAGGGTCTCTTTTAACAGAGCATGGGCAGAGAGTCCTTCTATCAAGGTGTGTCACAAGAACTCCGGGAAGGCTAATACAAGGGAAGAAGCCTAAAGACCAAGGCCTTGACTACACTACAGAATTTGTCGACACTCAACAAGTGCTATAATAAAAATTAGAGAGGTAGCCATGTTTGTCTGTATCCACAAAAACAACAACGAGGAGTGCGGTGGCACCTTAAAGACTAACAGATTTATTCGGGCATAAGTTTTCGTGGGTAAAAAAACCCACTTCTGAAGAAGAAACACCACTTTTACCCACGAAAGTTTATGCCCAAATAAACCTGTTAGTCTTTAAGATGCCACCGCACTCCTCGTTTTTATAATAAAAATTGGTATTGTATGTTCACACTCGCTCCCTCTGTCGGCAGAGCGCATCCACAATTGGGGCACTATCAACAGTGTGAGCAATGCACCTTGAGTACCTATCCCACAGTCCAGCTGGACACCTTCTGCCACGAGGTCTTGTGGGAAGGTGGCGTAGATCATGGTGCATCTTGGGACTGGGTGCAATGTCCCATGACGCATTGTTTTCAGTCCCAGCATTCCATGGGCTTCCAGCTTTCTTTCGCAGCATTTTTCAATGGCCATGTTTGCAGTTCGCCCCGCCATCTCTGCGTGAAGGGATGGATCCTGAACTGCTCTCCTATGCTCTGATAACCGTCATGAAGACATTGCGGATGGCAGTGCAGGTAATCACAAAGTTCCTAACTGAAGAAGACTCCCAGTTGCCTGACAAGCAGTCTGATATGGATAGGAGCAACTTTAGATTGCTTTTGGCATTCACGGAACAGCTGCAGACAGTGAACCGTCACTTTTAGGCTCGGGAAACAAGCATTGAATGGTGGGATCGTATCCTCATACAGGTCTCAGATGACAAGCAGGGGCTACAGAACTTTCGGAGGTGGAAAGCCACCTTCCTGGAACTGTGTGCAGAGCTCTCCCCAGCACTGTGGCGCAAGGACACCAGAATGAGAGCTCCCATATTGGTGGAGAAGCACAAGGCGATCTCTGTGTAGAAGTTGGCGACTCCAGACTGCTACCTGTTGGTCGGTCGCGTATTAATTTGGAGTCGGGAAGTCGACCAACGGGGCTGCGTTAATGCAAGTGGGCAATTAATCACATCCTGCTACGAAGGACCGTGACTCTGGGAAATGTGCGTGAAATAGTGGACAGCTTTGCAGAAATGGGTTTCCTTAACTGTGGAGGGTCGATAGATGGCACACATATTCCAACTTCGGCACCAGACCACCTTGCAACAGAGTACATCAATAGGAAGGGGTACTTCTCCAGGGTGCTGCAAGCGCTTGTAGATCACGTGGGCATTTCACTGACATCAGTGCGGGGTGGTCTGGGAAGGTGCATGACGCACACATCTTCAGGAACACCGGCCTGTATAGAAAGCTACAAGCGGGGACTTTCTTTCCAGACCAGAAGATTACAGTGTGGGAAGTTGAAATGCCCATATTGATCCTGGAAGACCCAGCATACCCCTTACAGCCATGGCTCATGAAACCTTAAACAGGAAACCTGGACAGCAGTAAGGAGCAGTTCAACAAGAAGTTGAGTAGGTGCTGGATGACGGTGGAATGTGCCTTTGACAGATTAAAGGCACACTGGCGATGCCTTTATGGCACGTTAGACCACAATGAGGATGATAATCCCATGGTCATAGCCGCGTGTTGTACGTTGCATAATCTCATTGAAGCTAAGGGTGAAAGGTTTGCTCACGGGTGGAGTGTGGAAGCAGATCTCTTGGCTGCTGATTTTGAGCAGCCAGATACCAGGGCTATCAGAGGGGGGCAATTCGAATCAGGGAGGCTTTGAAGCAACACTTTGAAAACGAGAACCAGTAATGTATATCTTTGTGATTACATGTAGTTTTCCTAGGAAGCAATGGTGAAATTTGGGGCCTTACATTCCAGTAAGCAAATGATTAAACTGCCTGTGTATGTATTGGTAGTGCCTGCTATCTGAATTTGTAGGAAACAAATGAAGATGAGTTACCATTCAAAAACTTTGCTTTTATTGCATAAGAAACAACACACACAGACGCTTGGTAGGTAAGGAGGTACCAGGGAAGGGCAGACTTTCAGAGCTGTGTGTAGGTCCAGTGATTTTGAAAGTTGTTCACAGGGGTGGAGTGAAGGGGAAACTGAGAAGTCCCAGAAAGTGGAAAGGAATGTGTGGGCGGAGTTGAGGGGGGGCACAGAAAAGAGTTCTGAATGTGCTGCAGGGGAGGGTGGGCATGGATCTGCTCAGTCAGCAGCATTATTAAGGACTTCAGTATCTGTTTGCACTCCTCCATTACTTTAATCGTCCACTCAGTAGCATCCTTAAACTCCTGATTATCTTTTCTGTCTTGCCTTTTGGCTTTCCCTCCACTCCTTGTGTTCCCTTTTCTCTGCATTGGAGAAGTGCAGTACCTCCTGGAACATGTCTTCTTTGCTCCATCTTGGGCACTTTCTTATCTGGCAGAGCTGTTTGGATGGTGTGCATGGGGTGTTCCTCAAGGCCACATCTGCCGAAGCACAAGGAACAATGCACAGAAGCATGATTGTTAAATTCACACGCAGCATTGAAACATTTCAGTAAAATACACCTCTGGTAACATAACAATCACTTTCTCACTGACTCTTGGCAAGCACACATCTCGGCAAACACCCAAATCATGGTGAGTGTTGGCTGGGGAAGCACTCTACATGGGGAAAAGAGCATTCTGCAAGGGTTGCGTTGCAGCCAAGTAGGGAAAAAATTCTAAAGTTCTCCCACAATGAACCCCGCCTGTGGAAAAGTAACAGATCTCACTTCTGAGGGTAAGCAGGGAAGCAAGGGCACATCTACTACACACTTGTGGCTTCAGCCCTGGTCCCTGTGCTGCTTGCCTGTGTGCTGCTTTGGTCCAGGCACAAGTGATAGCCAAATGGCACGGGAAGGTTTCCTACAATGGGGGAAGGAACGAAGCAGCTCTGTCAAGGAACCTTCGGCAAAGGATTGCTGAGTACCTCCAGGAAACTTTCCTGGAGATCTTCTGAAGGATTCCCATGAGATCTCTGTGTGCATCAATACCCTGTTTTGCTGTACTGATTAGCTGCACAGGGGAACGTCCAGCACACAGAAACATAGCCAGCCTTGTACATTTCTATACCCTGAACCCACCTCCGCACTACACAAACCACAGCTACTTACCAGGCGTCTCCTCTTCTGCTTCTTGCTCACCAAAGAGCAATTGCTGAGACTGGACAGACACCTCCTGAACAATTCCTGGCTGCCCGCCCCACCGGGCAACCCCACCAGGAGCTCCACATCGTCGTCTAACTCCACCTCTTCATCAGTGACTTTTTCCTCCGGGTTAGGTGCTCTTTCCACCGCCTCCAGGCCCGCCAAAGTATCCACGGGGCTCTTGGTGGTGGGGTCGCCACCGAGGATACCGTCCAGCTCCTTGTAGAACCGGCAGGTCTTAGGTGCAGCACCGAAGTGATGGTTTGCCTCCCTCGCCTTATGGTACACCTGCCTCAGATCCTTTATCTTCGCTCTGCACTGCAGCATGTCCCGATTATAGCCCTTTTCACACAAGCCTTGCGAAATCTGCCCAGAGGTATCAAAATTCCTACGGCTCAAGTGCAGCTGGGACTGCACAGCCTCCGCTCTTATATACTGAGCAGCTCCATAGTGGTCCAAGCGGGAGAATGTTTGCTGCGATAACCTGCCATGATCACCTGAGAAGATGCAATGAAACTTCTCCATGCCGAGCCAACAGGAAATGGAATTTCAAAAATTCCTGGGGCTTCTAAGGGGGAGAGGTTGTTTACCCAGCTGCAGGGCAGTGGAGTTCAAACTGCAGACCAGAGCAGTCAGGATGGGCATTGTGGGACACCTTTCTGAGACCAATTAAAGCGATTAAATCAAGCGTGGTGTCTACACTGGCACTTTGTCGACAAAAACTTTGCTCCAAAAGCCTTATGTCTCGTCGGGATGGTTTTATTTTGTCACCAAAGCAGGACATTTCTGCTGCCAAGAGTTGCAGCGCAGTGTGTATGCATTCACTGTTTTGTCGACAAAAGCTGCCTTTTAAATGCCATGCAGCATTTAAGACCTTTGACTCACTCCGTTTGTCCAGAATAGGCTCTCATTTTGTCCACCTATTCAGTCTCCCTCTGCCCAGCAGGATTTTTCAATCAGGATTCTTATTGCAGTACGTTTTCCCTATTCTTTTCATCAGACTTCGTATTCTCACAGTTTTGCAAAGCAGCATTTTGCCTCCAGAACATATAATAGAAAAGTGGCTCCTCGGTTTTGAACTGCTGTACAAATCACCTAGCAGGGGGTGCAAAGTAGTGACAAGAAGAAAAAATGAGGCCTTCTTGAACATGCAGGTTCTAGCAGGACACCATGCTGCTAATGGCCCTCTCCTGCCTGAAAGATACTGGAGCTGGTAGAAGGCATACAGGATAATAAAGTGTTGCCAATGCTAGAAAGGAATTTTGTAGATTCAGAAGAACTGTAGGGGACTGCTAAAAATAAATCAGTCTTATTACATCCTAGCAATTTTATAATAATGGTTGGGAAGGCACTTTAACTGTAAGTCTTTTTTTCCACTGTTATTCTGTATTGAAATCTCATTATTACTCCATAGCAGAAGTTTCTCTTTTCTAACTTGAGAGTTTGAAGAAAATCCATTCAGTTATTTGAGTTATCAGAGCAAGAGATCTCTGTTTTTATAAGTTAAGAAATTTGATTTATACTGAAGCCCTGGTCAGATAAAACAGGTTTGACATTTTAAATTCAAACGTGTCATATCTGGAATCCTTGTTAATGAATGTGTGTCTGCTAATTTTTGCAAAATGCTTAAGCAATAAAAAAAGTTAATGAGCAAAACTGGCATATGGTTATGTCCTTCACAGACTCATTACCAAAAAGTTTGAACACCTCTACCTCAATATAACGCTGTCCTCGGGAGCCAAAAAAAATCTTACCGCGTTATAGATGAAACCACTTTATATCGAACTTGCTTTGATCCACCGGAGTGTGCAGCCCCGACCCCCCGGAGCACTGCTTTACCGCGTTCTATTCGAATTCGGATATATCGGGTCTCATTATATCGGGGTAGAGGTGTAAATATATGCATGCTCTCAGAGTCTTTGCACCTAACCTTCACTGTGGTAATTCATCCTTTCTTTGCCTTGAAAGTGGTATCAGAAAGGATGCCAGATGTGTTAATCCCTGGATGTTTCCAATTTCAAAACTTGCATAAACTGTAAGATGCAGTAAAACATTGGTACAGAGTTCTAGTACTCACTAAATTTGAACTGATTGGGCATTATTAAACATAAGAATTTCCATGTAGCTGAACATAAGATCACATTCAAACACGCAATGTGAAAAATAAGGGAGAATTCAATACAGACGATTGTAGTAAGTGAGGAAATACAAGACTATAGTTATAGAAATTTAATTTTTGTTTTAACTCACTTCCTCCAGAAACTCTGCAACATTAAAAACCTCCCTCAGAACACCATCCTTATCACCTCCCTATACACCAACATCCCTCCCAATGACAGCATCACTGCCTGCCTCAAACATCTACAAGACTATGTCTACACTACAGCCTATGACAGGTTTCAGAGTAGCAGCCGTGTTAGTCTGTATCCGCAAAAAGAACAGGAGTACTTGTGGCACCTTAGAGACTAACAAATTTATTAGAGCATAAGCTTTCGTGGGCTACAGCATATGCATCCGAAGAAGTGGGCTGTAGCCCACGAAAGCTTATGCTCTAATAAATTTGTTAGTCTCTAAGGCCTGGTCTACACTAGGCTTTTATGTCGAATTTAGCGCCGTTACATCGAATTAACCCTGCACCCGTCCACACCACGAAGCTATTTAGTTCGACATAGAGCTCTCTTAAATTCGACTTCTGTACTCCTCCCCAACGAGAGGAGTAGCGCTAAATTCGAAATGGCCATATCGAATTAGGCTAGGTGTGGATGGAAATTGACGCTAATAGCTCCGGGAGCTATCCCACAGTGCACCACTCTGTTGACGCTCTGGACAGCAGTCCGAGCTCGGATGCTCTGACCAGCCACACAGGAAAAGCCCCGGGAAAATTTGAATTCCTTTTCCTGTCTGGGCAGTTTGAATCTCAGTTCCTGTTTGGACATCGTGGCGAGCTCAGCAGCAGTGGCAACGATGCAGAGCTCTCCAGCAGAGATGGCCGTGCAATCTAATAGAAAGAGGGCCCCAGCATGGACTGATCGGGAAGTCTTGGATCTCATCGCTGTGTGGGGCGATGAGTCTGTGCTTTCAGAGCTGCACTCCAAAAGAAGGAATGCAAAGATCTACGAGAAGATCTCTAAAGCCATGGCAGAGAGAGGATACAGCCGGGATGCAACGCAGTGCCGCGTCAAAATCAAGGAGCTGAGACAAGGCTACCAAAAAACCAAAGAGGCAAATGGACGCTCCGGATCCCAGCCCCATACATCCCGTTTCTACGAGGCACTGCATTCCATCCTAGGTGCGGCCGCCACCACTACCCCACCAGTGACCGTGGACTCTGAGGATGGGATATTGTCCGCGGCCGGTTCCTCGTCGGACATGTTAGCGGACGGGGAAGATGAAGAAGGAGATGAGGAGGACGATGCAGTCGACAGCGCTGGCACCGCTGATTTCCCCGACAGCCAGGAGCTCTTCATCACCCTTACCAAGATCCCCTACCAACCGTCCCCATCCCTTACCCCGGACACAGAATCAGGGGAAGGATCAAGCAGTAAGTGCTTTAAACATCTAAACATTTATCTGCAACAAAACTGGAATATTTACAATATCAACAAAGGGTTTCTCATGATTTCTCTGCCTTGGGCTCTTCACTATTTAGTCCCAACTATTTAAAAATTTTTTTACAATGTCCGGTTATTCATGATTATGCAGCCCAAGACGCTCCACTCTTTAGTCCCAGTGCACCTACGCGAAAATCCGGTCAATATGGCCGGGGATAGACGCGAAATCCTCATAGGAGAACTCCTCGTAGGTCTCATGGAGGTACAGTTCCAGCCTGTTCATCAGGTTCCTGGGTAGGGCGATCTTATTGGGCCCTCCGTGGTAGCACACGTTTCCCCGCCACGACACAATCAAGTATTCAGGGATCATCGCACGGCAGAGCATAGCGGCATACGGCCCTGGTTTTTGCATGCTTTCCCTCAGCATGCGTTCCTTCTCGCTCTCCGAGATCCTCATGAGGGTGATGTCGCTCATGATGCCCTGCTTTGAATTAGGGAGGGGAATGTTAGTATTGGGACTGCTTTACAGCCACGCGGTGGAGGGAGAGGGGCAGCATACAGGGATCTTTCCCTGGGACAGCCGCGAGGGGGTGGGACAGGGGCAGAGTTCATGCTTGCCTCATTGCTGGCATTGAGACTGGCATTGCTTTCAATGTGACAGGAGGCCAGTGCTCCTATTAAAGTTTTAAGCAGCCACAAGTCTAGGGCTTACCATGATTGCCTGCTACAGAAGTTCAGGTGTCCTGCCACGCTTCTCAGATCACTGCAAGACCACTGCAAAGACCACTGCAAGACCCCAGGCACTGAAGGCGAGGGCCGAAAATTCGACCTTGTCCTGAGTGCGCATGTGAGAGGTGGAGTGCATGGTCTTGTTCACAGAGAAAGACTAGGTTCTTTGTACACAACTTCATTTATCTGTCTCAGGAATTCACTCCCTTTTTCCCATTCCCACAGACACATCTGTGACTGTCTCCCAACCCAGCCTGTCAGCACACTCCCAGAGGCTAGCGCAGATTAGGCGGAGGAGGAGGAAGACGCGTGAAGACATGTTCTCAGAACTAATGGACTGCTCCCGAGCCCAGGCAGCCCAGCAGACACAGTGGAGGGAGAACTTGTCACAAATGCACCGAGCAGTCATGGAACGGGAGGAGAGGTGGCGTCAGGAGGACCAGCAGGCTACTGAAAAGCTGCTTGGACTAATGAGGGAGCAAACGGACACGCTCCGGCGCCTTGTGGATGTTCTGCAAGACCGGAGGCAGGAGGACAGAGCCCCGCTGCAGTCT